>NW_024704744.1:60524959-61039959 GCF_018977255.1 Callorhinchus milii | reverse complement strand
GGGGGGGAGGGGACCGGGGGAGGGGGGGGGGGAGGGGACCGGGGGAGGGGGGGGGGAGGGGGGGGGGAGGGGGGGGGGAGGGGGGGGGGAGGGGACCGGGGGAGGGGGGGGAGGGAGGGGACGGGGGGGGGGGAGAGGGAGGGGACCGGGGGAGGGGGGGGGAGGGGACCGGGGGGGGGGGGGAGGGGCGGGGAGGGGGGGGGGACCGGGGGAGGGGGGGGGGGGGACGGGGGAGGGGGGGGGGAGGGGACCGGGGGGGGGGGGGGGACCGGGGGAGGGGGGGGGGGGGGGACCGGGGGAGGGGGGGAGGGGACCGGGGGAGGGGGGGGGGGAGGGGACCGGGGAGGGAGGAAGGGAGGGGACCAGGGGGAAGGGAGGAAGGAGGGAGGGGACCAGTGGGGGGACGGGACGACCAGTGGGGGGGACTAGTGGGGGGGGACCAGTGTGGGGAGGACCAGTGTGGGGGGGGGGTGGGATCAGTGGGGGGGGGGGGACCAGTGGGGGGGGGGGTGGGATCAGTGGGGGGACCAGTGGGGGGGACAGTGGGGGGGGGGTGGGATCAGTGGGGGGACCAGTGGGGGGGGACCAGTGGGGGGGGGTGGGACCAGTGGGGGGGGTGGGATCAGTGGGGGGACCAGTGGGGGGGGGGGTGGGATCAGTGGGTGGGATCAGTGGGGGGGGACCAGTGGGGGGGGTGGGGGGGATCAGTGGGGGGGACCAGTGGGGGGGGGGGGGGGGGGGGGGGACCAGTGGGAGGTGGGGGGGGGGACCCGGGGACGTGGTGCTGGAGCTGCAGCTACTCCTCGCTTTGTCACGCGATGTGATGCTCTGATGTCCCCGAACCTGTGAGAGAGCGCATCACCGGGAATGGCAGTGCTGCGCCAACAGCCCTTTGGTGAATGGCTCCTCGCACGCAATTCGTGCGCGACCCGAGGAGAGTTGTGTAAGAGTCTTTGGGTGAAAGGCTAAGTGACTGTGCACTTAATCCTTCCCAAGACTTCTCACGCACTGCCTCTGCCTCCTGCAGAATGCTGTGCAGTCCTGTAGTTCGGTTTGGCACAGTTCTCAGCACATTGCAATTGAATGCCCTCATCCTGGACTGAGATGGATGATTGCAGATGTGCACCGGTTTGGATTTAAAGCTTATTTTACCACGTCTCATTCGGACTTCATTTCCTTCAGCCCCCGCGCCCGCGCCCGCGCCCGGGCCCGCGCGGGCCTGTTTTCTTTAGCTTCCATTTTTGATTTATTTCCGATGCCTTGAGTTCAAAACCTGGCGCTCCCACTTCGTGACTCGATGTGGAGTCCTATGCCGCACTGCAACAGCAGCGGCGAGATTGCATTTGTATGGCGCCTTTCACGTCGGGAGGACGTGCAGTGGTTAGAGCACTCGGACTCGCAAGCCAGAGGACCTCGGTTCAATTCCCAAGCAGGGCGAAATGTTGGGCAATTTCCTTACTCCACTGTTTACCTGGCAATAAGTAGGAAGCCGATTGGTTTGTCCATTGGTGAATCACTTTTCCAGGTGTAATAATCCCTTGAAACAAAATAATAGGGTCACTCAATCCATGACTGTTTGTGGGAGACTGCTGTACGCAAATGGCTGCTGCGTTTCGCCAACAAAATATCCAGTCAATTCACTTTGCAGTGCATTCTGTGAAGCGCTTTGAGACGTCGCGAAGATGTGATAAGGTGCTACATGAAATGCAAGGAGTATTATTATTATTATTATCTTGAGAATTTACCACTCCACTTGCTTGGCATTAGGCTTCACCACTGTTATGCACTCCGAGACACTACCCTGCATAAAGGTATATAAGCACAGGAAAATGCAGTTAGTTTTTCACTGTCAAATATTTCTTCTCAGTCAGTTTTTAGAAAACAAGATATTCCTGATTTAAACTTAGAAATGTGTATTGCAGTGCCTCCCAATCTCCAATCCATTTATATCAACATCCCGCATATGTCAACATAATTGTGAAGTCCTGGGCCATTCCCCATAAAGGAACATGTTATGTCGATCCCAACATAAATTTTGAAACACTTATTTCGACAAATTTCTCAAGTCCCTCACGGTATTAAGTATATTATGTTCTTCCCTCTCCCTCTGCTCTGAACGCCTCCTAATTTTAGGCGACTTCAACCTTCACTTCACCCCCTCCCGCTCTACCTCTGCTAACTTTTCCTCCCTCCTCTCTTCCCTTTTCTTCCCCACATCCAAGCCATGACCCGCTCTGCTTTCCCTCACCTCCGTAACATCACCCGACTCCACCACTACCTCACCCCTCAGGCCGCTGAAACTCTTGTTCATGCCTTCATCAGCTCCAGTCTTGACCATGCAAACTCCCTGCTTGTCAGCCTTCCCAACTCCTCCCTCCACAGGGTGCAAATAATCCTGAACTCTGCAGCCCCTGTCCTCTCCCACACCAAACTCTGTGACCCCATCTCCCCCATTCTCACATGCCTCCATTGGCTCCCTATCCTTCAGAGAATCCAGTTCAAGATCCTGGTCCTCACCTACATGGCCTCATCCCACCCTACCTCTGCGACCTCCTAACCCCCTACCAACCCGCCCGTTCCCTCCGCTCAGCCAGCTCCTGCCTGCTCCACGTCCCCCGACCCACTCGCCCCACCATTGGTGAGAGAGCCTTCAGCCACTCTGCCCACAACCTCTGGAATTCCATCCCCCAGTCACTCTGCCTCGCCCCCTCCTTAGCCTCCTTCAAGTCCCGCCTCAAAACCTTCCGCTTCAACCATGCCATCAGTCACCCCTCCCCTCCCTTCTCCCTCCCTGACCCCAGCTCGGGTCTGAAATGCTGTACACTGTCCAGTGCCTTGGGACGTCCGCCCAATGTGAAAGGCACTATACAAATGTAATCTTGTTGTTGTCACTACACATTATATCGACACAAGCTGTTTTAACATGGACACGATGCACTGATGCACTGAAATGCTCACTTGAATTTTGGGGCGTGCAGACTCACAGAGCATCACTCACTCAGTGTGTGCCGGGACCAGCATTCCCAGCGTGCCTCAGCTGTCAATAACTGACAACACTTGGTACATTTATTGATATGGGAATGGTTGATTTGGATAGCTCTTTTCAAAGAGCTGGCACAATGGTCTCCTTCTGTTTTGTATAATTCTATGATTCTTTTCTATCGAAAGCTGCTTATGTCAACAAAATCTGTTTGGTCCCTGAGATAAACAGGTAAGACTATATAGCGATTAGGAATTGGATTAATTGTCTGCTCCTATCATGCAGACACGTACACACTCACACACACAAACTATTCTTATGCTGATACTTGTATTATCTTTGACCGTGCTTTTCATCTCCCTGCTTCCCTCACTGACTTCCACTCTCACCCACCCCACCCCCAGCTCGGGTCCGTAACTCTTTCTGTCCTGCGCTTTAGGACGTCCTCCCAATGTGAAAGGCGCTATAAAATGTAATATTGTTGTTGTTCTTGTTGTAAAGTCAGGTCATCAATTCAGCTTCCAAGTCCTGGCTGTATTCGGCTTCTGGCTAGTGGTACTGAGGCATTTTACTAAACAAACCCCCCCTCCCACAGTAATGCTGTACATGATCTTGAGGCATTAGTTAACCGATCACTCACCGTGTCAAAACAATGTGAGGCAGAAGAAACAAGGCAAACAGGATGCCGGGTTTTATTGCTCAATCAGATTGGAAAATCAGTTAAGAGCCTTAGAACTCAAACTTAAAACTCAAACTTGGAGTGCTGCATTCTGGTTACACAACATAAAGGAGGTGCTCAGGCCCTAGACAAGAACCAATGCAGAGGAAATTAAGGATGGACATAACATCAGAAAAATGTTCATCATGCCATTCCTCCCATTTCTTGAATGGGAAGAAAGGTTTAACTTTTAACAATTAAAATCAAATAATTCAGCTGGTATAACATTTAAAAAAAATTAAGCTAAACATTTACAGTGGTGCCAACTAAATGTGTGGTACAGTAATTGGAGCTCTTGCATTTGCAGCCCTCTTTTGGAAACACAGAAAACCCTTAAAAGTAGAAAATTTGCTGTTTTAATGGCGGGTAACCAATCTACTAAAATAAAATTGGGAAGAAGTGTTGCTAAAAAAAAGTAATTTTTTTTTGGTCAACACATCTGGAAACACATCATCATGCTTAAGAGTATCCAAACGAAACTGAGGTTTCCATCCATGCCACCAACACACACACGGAAATCCCAGTGATAGATCATTGGAATGGAAGGCCCACTCTCTCCCTGGAGGGACATATCCTGTTTACCAAATTCTGGAAAGTATTAGGCGCAGGTTGGCAAGAGCCAAGGCTTGGGGACCGCAGAGTGTGTGTTGGGGTATTGCTGGAGGCCAACCAGCTAAAACTGCATAGCTTGCCATTGATCTTGCTGTCTGGTAAGCTTTCCCACTGCTTGTCTAGCTAGGACCACCCTACCTGTTAGGGCTTTAGCTTGCAGAGTTAACAGGAGCTGAATGGGATGACTCTTTGCCCCCAGTGACTGGTCTGCCCCTCCAGCTCCCGCCGGTGAGTCAGCTTTGCTGTCATCAGCAATGCCTTGGAAAAAAGTAAAATTCCCAAATTTGGAATTGTAGATTTCTGCATCTCAATGGGCCTATACAATGATGTCACTTATATTGATAATTTACCCCACTCACCACTTCGAGAGGATAAAGTGGATGCAATTCATGACCAAATCTCACTGGCTGAAATTCAAGAGACCATCAAGAAAATACAGACTGGCAGAGCTCAGGGAACGAGGTGGTTTCCTGCCCAAGTTTTTCAAAACGTTCCTCTCTCTATTCGGCACCCCTTCTGTTAAAGGGATTCCACTATACCCTCGGGACACTATTTGTTACTTGGAACAGTAGGGTTACTCCAATCAAATTCTACACTATTTTTACCTGATCCCTCATAGATTTAAGAGTATATACCCTGAACTAGATGAATTATAAGGTGGCATGGATTGGTGGGTTCCCTCTTGCTCATCTTCTGGATCTGCACCAAGCTTGAAGGCTTAAAGACCTTTGTTCTGGGGAAAACACATTGATAGGGTTGAGACTGTCACCAAATCCAGCACTGGTTATCTGCTATTTTTCTGGAAAGATTACAATCTAATCTGAAAGGCGTAACCGTGAAGTCGATACATGCTGATACACGATACATGGCTTTACGATGAGGCATTCTGCAAGGTCAAATAGAATCTCAGCAGTGAACAGGAAGCTGAAAATGTTTATTAGCAGTTTAAGTTAGACAATCATTTTTCTCCTTTTCCTAACAGACACTGAATGTGTAAACATTGTAAACATATTATTACAAACATATAAAATAAAACACTGTCTGCTCTTTGATGTACCTTTTGGGGGGTTCTACCCCTTCCCTTTGTTTACTGTTTATTTACAAATAATGCTTGCATTTGATTAAGCCCCTTTCACAGCGGGAGGTCGTCTCAAAGCGCTTCACATGATTTACTGTAAAGTGTAGTGTTGCACAACATATTTGTAGACAAACCTGGCAGCCAATTTGTGCACAGCAATGCCCATGACAGACAGCCATGGGTTGACTGACCAATTCAATCTGGGGATATATTGTTTTCTTCTTATGTTAATGTTGAAGCTTGTTAAATGTTTTTTTAAAAATACATCAAAGTGCCCATTGCATTAATGTGAGGTAATATGGCATCTTGTTTCCCATAAGTTTCTTATCACATTTGGGATGAGACACAACATCTTCTGACCTGGTTGGGTCAGGGTGTGCTCTGAGGTGAGCAGTGCCGAGTACAGGTGCCTGTCATATGTGAAGACCAGCTCCTTGGGTGGCAGTTCCTTCGCTTTCTCCACCAGCTTCATCACCCAATCCTGAAATTTGGACTCTGCTTCACTCATCATTATGTGTCCTCGCTGGACGCAGTGCTGCAATCAACTCTTATTAATAATCATAATAACCCTTGCATTTGAAATAGTGCCTTATCACCTCATCACAATGTGTGAAAGTGCTTTGCAGGATATACTGGAAAGTGGATTGACTTCTACAGGGCACCCGGGGAGGGAGCTGAACTATGCTGAACCTGCTGAGGTATTTCTTTCTTTCTAGTCACGCAATATAAATGATCCCTTCCCTGAACCTGTCCAACAGCTTTAAACAGGTAAAAGTTATGTGCCAATGTTTGTAGAATCATTTGTCACACTTCATACGTAATTAATGGTTTACTTTTATTTGCTTGAACAGAGTTGCATAAGATTCTCAGGGTTTCCTTACAACAACAACAACAACAAGATTCCATTTATAGAGCGCCTTTCACGTCAGGAGGACGTCCCAAGGCGCTGCACAGTTGGGTCATGACCCGAGCAGGGGGGAAATGGTCAGGGTGAGGGGAGGGGGGAGAGAGGAGGGGGAAATGGTCAGGGTGAGGGAAGGGAAGGGAGGGAGCGAGGAGGAGGAAGAGAGTCGAGAGGGGAGCTGAAGGCTCGGTCAAAGAGAAAGGTTTTGAGACCGGCCTTGAAGGAGGAAGGGAGGAAGCAAGGCGAAGGCACTGGGGGATGGAGTTCCAGAGCCTCGGGGCTGAGAGGCTGAAGGCCCGACCACCGATAGTAGGGCGGTTGGGCCGGGGGACGTGGAGCAGACCGGAGCCAGAGGAACGGAGGGTACGGGCAGGTAGGTAGGTAGGTGAAGAGAACAAAAAATTACATGATGCAATTCAGGTTATTAAATAGTAGCTGATGCACAAAGTGCAGGTGTTCTGTGGGCAGGCACGGGAAAACATGGTCAGTATTTGACTGTCAAATATTTGTTTTCAATCAGTTCGGTTTTTAGAAACCATAAGATCCAGCGGTCTGATCTGCTTTAAAGTTCGAAATATGTTATATATGGATTAGGAATGGGCTGAATTACCTGCTCCTATTATATATCAACGACAAAATTACATTTGTATAGCACCTTTCACGTCGGGAGGACGTCCCAAGACGCTGGACAGACAGAGTTTCAGATGCGAGCTGGGGGTATTATTACATGGACACTCAACACATGATCCTCAGTGCCAGTGAAGCCAGGTCCCAATTTGACATCTAATTCTTGTACTATACTGCAGGTCATGGGTAACAACAACAAATTATATTTGTATAGCGCCTTTCACATCGGGAGGACGTCCCAAGACACTGGGCAGTCAGAGATTTGAACCCGATCAGGGGTCGGGATCGGGGAGGGTGGACAAAGGCTCAGAGAGTATAGAGGAATGTGTTTGTGGGACATCGCTGTGTGCAAATTGGCTGCCGGGTTCGGCTTGTTACACTTTCTAGTAACCTGTGAAGCAATTTGAAATCTACTGATGTGAAAGGTAATATATCAAACGCAAGTATTATTACTATTCAATAATTTCACAGCGTTAATCATCTTAGAGTATACAACCAGCAATGTTAGTATCTAACATCTGGATCTTTTAGCAGGATGAAGCTGTTCCTCTCCCCTCCCTTTAATGTACTTCAACGGTTTTAATGACAGGATGTAGTCAAAGGACAGAGGTCTAAGGTTGATCCGTGTCATTGCCAGAAGCACAAAGAGGCCTTCAGCATTTGTGCTGTGAGAAGTGGCAGCTATGCAATCCCTTGTTGCTGTTTCTATGAAGAAAGTTTGTGAAATGCCTGTTTAAGTTCTTCAAATTGATGTCTCCACAGCTTACTCTTGGCAGACTCATTAAAATGGGCCTTTAAGGCATTATGCAATCATTTCTGTGTGTTTTGATCCCTTCACAGTGCCTCATTTAGTTTGGATTTTCAGCTCTGGCCATCTTTCAATGAATCCAACTCTGTTGTTGCTGGTCTGGGTTCAATCCTCTGTTTCTGTCACGGAGCAAACAGAGATTTGTAATCTTATAACCCGGGCATGCAGTGCTCCCACATCATGCACAGAGTGTACCTTTTGTTATGTTGTTATTCTTTATTTCCTTCTTAGTTGTCTTTTATTTTCCATGTACTCATGTGGGATCAATTTACAGTATTTCTTGGCTGTATTTTCTTTTTAAGAATTCTGAGGACGTCTTTTCCAGTAACTGAATATATGTCTCCCACGTCTTCTTGTTGTTGTTATCTTGCCAACTCAAGCCAACTTCGCTCAAAAGGTAGATGGAGTCGGAGCAGAGTTTGCATGAGTCCGTGCCATAAACTTAATTTCTTTCTTAATAGATACTACAAAATTGACCCAATGACAACAACTATAACTTGCATTTATATAGCAAACGTCGCTCAGGATAGTGACTCGGCGCCCTGCAAAGTGATGAACTTGGACGCCAAGGAAAAGAGAGGGGGGTGGTGAGTCTAGGTTTGATCAAAGAGTTAGGTCTTACTGTAGGATTTAAAGATAGATAAAGGGGGGGCAAAGCAGAGAGATTGAGAGAGGGGATTTCAGAGTCTCAGGACCCAATGGTGGCATGGAGGGAATGTGGGCAAGCAGCAGTGTTAGCTGAGTGAAGGGGCGTGGCAGAGAAACAAGGTATGAATGGGGAATGAGCAGATATTTCTGTGTTACGTTTTGTTTTCTTGCTCACGTATGTTCAGTCAAACTTGATCAAAGGTGATATCATTCTAATTTATTTCTATTATTTCTATTATTTCTTGGGGTATAAAGTTTGCAAGTTCTACTAAGCATCTCCAAACATTTGTGTACAGAGGGAATTACAGATGCCTTTCACTGTGTAACACAATTCAATGTAAAGAATTTCAGAGTCATTTGATATTCTTTACATTGGTTAATAATGTTACTAAGGGCACCTGAATGCATTTGCACATGGTTAACTTAACCTGTAAATTAGATCCCAGACTCATCTTTTTCATTCCTCTTTTCCCTGTTTCTCTTCTGCTCACTGCTGATTTTCACTCTCACCCTTCCATTCCTCTTAACATTCCCTTTACTTATCTTCTCCTATCCTTTTTCTTTCCTTCTGCCTGCAATTTTCCCCCCTACTTGCTCACCCTCTCCATCACTTAAAGTAAGCTTGCTGCACACCCCAATTCTTACTTTCAATTCTTACACCGCTAACCCCCGGAACCTCCTCACTGTAGAGCACCATCTCCCCCCTCTGTTTCGGTCTCTAAGTCTTGGTTCAAATCCTGTTTCTTTGAGATCATAGTCTTGTCTGACACTCCAATACAGTGCTGGGTGATGTTACATTGCCAGAAGTGCTGTCCTTCAAATGAGACTTTAAAACAACGTCCTGTCTGTGCATGTTTCGGTAAATCGTGAAGATCCCATGGCATTATTTGAAAAGAGCAGGAAGTTTCTCCAATAATCCTATAGACAAAATATTGGTCATTCACTTCATGTTTCTGGGACATTGCTGTGTGTATACATTGGTTGCCTTGTTTGCCTACAAAATACACAGTCACCACACTTTACAGAATCCTCTGTGAAGCACTTTGAGATAATTCAATGGGATGAGGCATTATATCAAATTAAAGGATTATTATAAGTAATTAGTGTACTTTTCTTTTTCCCTTCAACCTGTCAGTAGTAATGGATTATAATTTATAAATACATTATATTTTAAGCCATTTTAAACTTTGAAATATGCAGTTATTTCATTTAAGAGGAGCTTCTCCCCCTTTCCCAAGTCCATCAGTGGGAATATTTATCAATATGTTAAACCTGTGTGTGGGATACCAGCAGCATAGATCAAAACATCCTTAAAGATAGACACAGGCAGACATATCCCATTTGGTGGTAAGGGAGTGGCTAAATCACTGAAATAATGAGCACACAACATTCACTAAAAAAATCACTGTAAGTTGGTACTGCTATTTTTTATTTAAAGTATCTGATATTGCTAAAATCAGGAAATATTCCCATGAAACACAAAATGAACAGTATACATATGAACCTCTCTACATCTGCTCAGCATAACGTTGCTTATGTGAACTCCACTGACCTTTTGGCAGCATTCCTGTAAGATTGTAAGAGCAATCTGGGAATTGGCAATGCACAATTCCTCCAATATCTGTCCTGACCATTCTAGATACTAACAAATAGAATAGCGAGATGTAAAGAATAATAAAAAGTTTTTTAGTTACATTAACGGTGAAAGAAAAACAAGTAAAGGAATGGGGCCACTGAAGGTAGGTTCAGGAGAGAACATGACAAATAATGCTGCACGGGCTGCAATAGTACTAAATAAGTTTTTTTGAATCAGTCTTTACCAAGGAGGAGATAGGTAACCTATTTGATCTGGAAAAAGCACTCAAGGATGTTGCAGAGAAAAGTTGCAACGCCCTCCATATCACTATCAGCATGGTTGCCAAACAGTTGTATAAACTTAAAATAAATAATTTCAGGGCCAGATAAATTGCATCCAAGGATCCTTAAGAAACTAAGGGAGGAAGTCGCAGAAACGCTGGCACAAATCTTTCAAAAATCACTGAATACTGGAGAGGTGCCGGGGGACTGGACAAAGGCAGATGTTACTTCTATTTTTAAGAAAGGTAACAAAAGTGACCCAGGAAACTACAAACCAGTAAATTTGACATCCTTTGTGGGTAAAATTATGGAAACATATTAAGGATAAAATCATGGAGCATCTGGACAGAAATAAAATCATAAATGATAGCCAATATGGGTTCATGAAGGGAGGGTCTTGCCAATCTAATTTACTGGTTTTCTTTGATGGTGTGACAAGGGACTTGATAAGTGTAAGGCTGTGGATGTTGTATATCTGGATTTCAGTAAGGCCTTTGATACAGTCCCTCTTGAGAGGCTGGTACTGAAAATGAAGAAAGCGGGAATCAGTGGAGGTATATTACAATGGATACGCAATTGGTTGACTGGAAGAACCCAGAGGGGATGGTACAGGGAATGTCATCAGAAAGAGAAAAAGTTACCAGTGGAGTTCCACAAGGGTCTGTTTTGGGACCTCTTTTATTTAATATTTTTATAAATGATCTGGAACTGGGAGTCACAAGCACAGTGGATAAGTTTGCAGATGACACCATGCTAATGAAGGTGGTAGATTGCGAAGCTGAACAAGATAGATTACAGGAGGATTTGAACATATTTGGGAATTGGGCAGATTGGTAGCAGATGAAATTCAATGTGGAGAAATGTAAAATACTTCACATGGGGACAAAAAACCTTGGATGGGACTATTATTTGAATGGAAGGAAAATAATATGTATGGAAAATTAAAAGGACCTGGGCATCCTGATTGACAATAAATTGAAGCTCTCCCAACAATGCTCTGTGGCAGTGAGTAAAGCAAACCAGATGTTGGGATGTATTAAAAGATCAATAGCAAGCCGAAATAATAGGGTAATCCTGCCACTGTATACATCTTTGGTGAGACCACCCTAAGAGTACTGTGTACAGTTCTGGTTGCTGCAGTACAAAAAGGATATTTAAGAAATCGAGAAGATACAGAGGAGGGTAACCAAAATGATTGAGGGAATGGAAGGATTGGACAATGAGGAGAGACTAAATAAATTGGGTATGTTCACACTGGAAAAGAGAAGACTGATTGCTATCTTTCAGATTCTAAAGGGACTAGACAATATAGATCATGACAGGCTGTTTCAACTTGTCCAGAATAGTAAAACTAGAGGACATGGCCTGCGATTGAAGGAGTGGAAATTCAGAATGAATCTACACAAACACTATTTCAGTGAGTAAATAGTGAACCTGTGCAACAGGCTCCCTAGGGAGTTGGTTCAAGCAGCAAGTGTTGATTCTTTCAAAAACAGATTAGATAGTTTTCTTTTAGGAAATAACATTATAGGATGTAGTACATAGGTAGTTTGGGACACTGTATGAGGGTTTCGGCAGCCTGCGGTGTGAGACGGTGGCGGGGCCGGGGATGTTGCGGAGGTGGGGAAGGCAGAGCGGGTCATGCCGCAGATGTGGGTAGAAAGGATAGTTGAAGGTCAAACAAGACCCCAAGGTTCCGGACTGGCTTAATAAGGTGGAGTGTACATCCATGGATGGCGATGCTGTCAGCGCCTGAGGTGAGGAGGCGCTGACGGCAGCCAATCAGAAGGGCCTCAGTCTTGTTGACGTTCAACTGAAGAAAATTGGCTCTCATCCAGGACTTGATGTCCAACAGACATTCAGTCAGGACAGCAGTTGTCCTGGGGTCAAGGCTGGAGACAGAGAGGTAGAGTTGGATGTTGACCCCATGTCTGCGGATAATGTCACCAAGAGAGAGCATATAGATATTGAAGAGGAGGAGATCAAGGACAGAGCCCTGAGGAACACCGCACAAGATGGTGCGGGGGCTCGAGGAGAAACCGTTTGTGGAGATGGAGTGCAGGCAGTGTGAGAGGTACGATCTGAACCAGTCAAGGACAGAGCCATGGAGGTTGAGGTGAGAGAGGTGGTGGATGAGGATAGACGGTCGATGAGTGGTTGACGGTGTTGAAAGCAGTAGAGAGGTCAAGGAGGACGAGGAGGCAGCAGGAGCCCTGGTCGCAGATGGACAGAATGTCATTTGTTACTTTGACCAGGGCTGTTTCTGTGCTATGGGCAGCACGGAAACCCAATTGAAGGGGTTCGAGAAGGGAGTGGTGGGAGAGGAAGGAGCGAAGTTGAGAAGCAACAACTCGTCCCAGGACCTTAGAGAGGAAAGGGAGGTTGGAGATGGGGTGGTAGTTAAGGGTAGAGAGGGGACGAGGGAGGTTTTTTTTTAAGAATAAGAGTGATGACAGCTATTTTTGAAGGGGTGGGAACAAAACCAGAGGACAGGGAGAGGTTTACGATGTCAGTGAGTAGAGGGGCAAGGAGGTGGAGTTGGGAGGTAAGGAGAGGGTTAGGTGTAGGGATGGGGTCAAGTGAGCAGGTGTTTGGTTTCGTATTGGTTATGGTGGTGATGAGAGAGGAGAGGGAGACAGGTTCAAAGGTGTGGAGGCAGGGATGGGTAGGGGTCAGGGTGGGAGGAGATGGGGAGAGGGTAGCAGATGCAGTGGCAGAGGCAGCTGAGCAGATTCCCTCGACTTTGGATTTGAGGCAACCCACTTCATTTCCCAAATAACCTTTCTGGCTTCATGCTATGCTTGGTCATAAGTAAGGATGGCCCTTGCGCTTAGGTCCTTGTCCAGTTGCTACTCAAGGTGTCCATGATCCGATGTCTTACCTTTGATCTTATCTTCCACCTGGATACTCGGGGAAGCACAAAAGAAATCCTAGATCAGCATTCAGCCAAATTTCCCCATCGTTCAATCTGAGCATTTCTGATGCAATGATGTTGAAGAATTCTCTATGCAGTAATGCATTATCACATCCTTTATCACATCCAGGTTTCACTACTCAAATGCTCTGCTTCCCAGACTCCTCAGCTCTTCCCTACACAAGTTGCAAACTATCCAATACCCTGCAAACTGTGTCCTCTCCCACACTAGATTCCCCAAATCTAACACCCCCTAACTTGGCTCCGTTTGGCTCCCAACCCCCAGCAGATCCTCGTTCTCACCTATAAATCCCCACTCGCCCCACTTACTCCACCACCTGTTCTCTTTGCTTAGTGAGCACTGTCCTGTTTCATGTCCCATTCCCTATCTGCCCTACCTTTGGCAGGTGAGCTTTCAGCCATTCTGCCCCTGCTCTTTGGAACTACCCCTCTTTCAAGGCCCATCTCAAAACTTACCTCTCTGACCGCACTTTTAGTCATCTTTCCTCTTCCCATTCCTGTTAGCTCCCCCCGCCCCCCAGCTTTGGGATGTCCTCCTGATGTGAAGGGAGCTATATAAATGTAAATTGTATTTTTTGGTATTAAGTACATTCTCTTCAATAACATTTTGGCACAAATTTATTTTGTCACATAGCTTAATACAGGTATTTATCCTTAAATAACTTAATACAGTTCACAGCTGTACTATATACAGGATTTATATAATGTAGTAATCTTATCAAAAGGGTATGTGGGTTCTCACTTCCACATTTGTGAGATGTGTTACGTTCTCTCCATGTATCAACACATCATGCAAAATGCTAGTGTCCCACTATACTTGCTGAAAAGGTAATCATTAAATAATTTCAAGAAGGAACAATCAATATGAAATACCGTTTGCATTTCACTGTAAAAGTATTTATAATACCTGTACATACAACAAATGTCAAAATCAAATTGTATTAATAGCACTAGCCACTTGGTGGCAGTCAGTGATTACAAAGACAAAGAGCATGGGTTCTTTTCTAAAGTTCATTCTCAGGAAGAAAATAGATATTTGTGAAGCTTTCTCCAACACAAGGTTCTTATCTTGATCCCTGTCTAATGGGGCAGATCAGCAGAAGTAAAGAATAGTGTTTTTTAAAAAAAACAAGTTTCCCCTTTACTCCAGCCTCTTGTTCCCATGTTAACTGCAGGACTTGTTCTATTTTCATAAATTCTATCCTTCACGCTCTTAGTGGTCAATCCATTTGAGATATGAGAATGTGACAATCTCTGTGTATGTTAGCTGTGCTGTTTGCAGATCTCTCTAGTGATGGAAGAAACAAGAGGGATTTACTCTAGAAGTGTACAAGGATAAATGAAGACCAACATCCCTACATCTCTGAGCCAGTGTCTAATATAGCACTGGTGCCAATAAGCACATAAAATGCAAGTCTGATCTGCATTTAGCTTGCAGACTTTTACTACAACTATCCATCATTCTGATCCAAAAGATTAAATATTTTCTTTAGATGTATATTATTTTAAATATTGATTTAACTTCAATATCGTATGGAAAAAGAGCATGCCTATTGTAATTGTGTTGCAGTCTAGAATACTGTATTATTATTATACTTGTAGAATAGCATGTAGCAATTGTAGATTATTATGATATGAATATTATTATATTAGAATGTTATAACACTGTATTGTAGTTATAGAAAACTATATTGTAGTCATTGAATAGTATATTGCAGTCTAGAACACTTATTAGTTATATAATTACGTAAATTACAGCACAGAAGGTGGCCATTTGGCTCATCAAGCAAATGCTGGTGTCAGCTCCTTTCCTGTGACATGCTTTGAAACATCTCAATAATATAAGGCGCTCAAATAATGCAAGGATTATTCACTACTTTAGTCTATTCCCAATTTCTAGCTTCTTCCCCAAAACTTTTATATTATTCTTCTTCAGATGCTTATTTAATTCCCTTTAAATACTGTCAAAAACTCAATAGCTACTAGTGGCAGTGCATTCCATATTCTGGACAGTTTGGTTGTAAAAAAAACTTTTAACTTTCCATTAACTCTTGCAATGATAATCCTGAGTTTATGCCTCCTTGTTAACAATTCACCAACCAGTGGAAATAATATTTCACTATCATCTCAAAACCTTTTAGAACTTTAGAATGACCTTATTAGATCCTCTTAATCTTCTCTGTTCCAGATCTAACCTTTCAAGTCATTCTTCATAATTATTAACCTTCATCCCTGGTATTGTTCGTGTGAACTCTATGCTGTACCTTCTCCATGGCTATTTTATATTTTCCCCTTTCCACGGGGAGGTGTCCCATTGTTGGACGTCCAATCCTTCAGATGAGATATTAATTAAATTAACTATATTAACTAAAGTCCTAAATTCAGAACAAATCTGCGGAAACACTACTTCAGTGAGCGAGTAGTAGACTTATCGAACAGGCTCCCAAGGGAGACAGTGGAAGCAGAAAATGTCATTTGTTTCAAGAACAAATTAGATAGATTTCTGCTAGAAAAATATCTCAGGATACAATATATAGTTTGGGACAAACTATATAAGTGACTGTCAGGATAGTGAAAAGCAAACTAGATGGACCTTGGTCTTCTTTCGCCAACCAAATTCTTATGTTCTTTTTTTCTTAATAAAGAAAACAAAATATTCATTAGTAATGCTTAAAAGCAAAAATAAATGAATCAAAGTCTTAGTGTAACAAACTATAATGTTATGCCATGCCTGTGGATGAATGTGGTGTCCTGGCCAGCAAAGTGGAGAGAGGGGAGATGTCCTGGAGGAGGCACTGCAGTGTGACAGAGAGAGAGAGCGAGAGAGAGAGAAAATGGCAAACGAGAAAGAGAATGACAACAGAGAAAGAAACACAGCGGCCAGAGAACTGAAATGTATGGCATGAGTATTGCTGCAAAGAATTTGCATATACCTTGGAATTAAAGAACATAAGAGTTGTTAGGAGACTATGAGAAAGATATAAACTCTTGATAACTCATCACTCCAAGGGAAAAGGGCTCTGTGATGAGTTAGGCATATGTATAAATACATAAAGAAATACAGTCAGGATATTGACAGCTTGATGACCTAAGTGGTAGTGACCTGTTAAACCAGGGTTAAGTTATCAGTAGTTTACTGTATTATGGGAATGGCTTACCAAACTCGGAGTGTTTATTGGACACAGCAGCTCAGCATAATGTTAAAACCTGTTAGTTGACTCTATTGTAAATCTGAGAGCTCACACCCTCCCTGAGGTGCAGACACTACCAGCAGTACATATTTCCCCAGCAATCGCATTGTACTCTATCAAACAATGGTGAGAAATATTGTAGAAGCAAAAACCTCAGTTTGCATTATGGATTTGGTCTTCCTATGATTGAAAATAATTTTGCATGTAATTCGCAAAAACTGCAGGATTTATTCAACCCTCCTTATTGTCCCGTTTTACTGCCTTCCTCCCACTGCACTGATTCTCTGAGACAGGATGGTGATATAATCTAAAATTTAGATTTGCCCGTGTCCAATTTCTGCATCATTTTGAGTCGGCTGACAGTACACTCACTGCCTTTGGCCACACTTGTCTTTCCACATCCCTGCTCCCAGTTTGAGCGTTCTCCCAATTTACACACAGGGTAACTGAGTCTGAAAATTAGTTGACATTGGGAAATGAACTATGTGCGTGTCCATCTGTGACCAAAAGCCCTGCCCAACAACGTCATGGTAAAAAGTGTTAATTCTTCAGTACTTTACAGGACATTGCATCAATTCGATATATATAGCATGTGCACAGAGAAGGAGCATTACAAGCCAGTATTTATTACTGTAAAGTTATCTACCTACATACGTTCAATGCAGTCTGTGATTATCTCATGCACTTCATGCATGGCAGAGATTCCACCTGATATCAGTCTGTAAGACCTTTATGTCTCAAAATTTTTAATAATAAATTTTAAGTTTGTGCGAAAAATTCTTCAAGTCAGTCTCAATCTGGAAAGTTGGATTTTCATATTCGTTAGAAAGAACCATTTTTCCAAATAAGAATAAATTTAAGAATTTTCCATAATTCCACACAATTGTTTATTTGAAGTCAAATTAGGTGTACAAGCTAAGAATAGGTGGAATTTCAAGCATGCAGTAGACTATAGAGCAAACATATTCAAAACTCATATTATGTACAGTAAAATCAATATGTTACATAGAATTACATAGAGCATTACAGCATAGAAACATGCCATCCAGTCCAACCTGGTCCATGCTGGTATTTATACTCCATATGAGCCCCCACTCTTCATAATCCCCTCTTCTCTATCCATCTTGATACATTCCCTTCTCCCTCATTTATTAAACCAAATCAACAGCTCATGGGCTCACTCACTTGTGTGTGAACATGGGCAGATGATTTCCATTCCGAGTTAGGACTACAGTATGGTAGTATGACACTGGTTCCTGCATTGGCACAGAGGGAGACATTTGCAATTTTCAGAACCTCTACACTGAATTTTTCTGCACTAGGGCCTATGCTGATAGTGTCAACATTTGTAATACTCACAATCCGCTTGGTCGGAAACAGTCAGTGAATAGATTGATGTTTTTGGTTGTTTTTGCTACCAGTCCCCAGTCTCTGGAGTCACAGAAGGTGATAAGGTTCAAGACCAATGTTTCAGAGCTCTTACCATTGCCTCTATTCGTGTGAACATAACATTCAAGATAAAACACAGACTCCTTACCTGAACATGGTGATGGGTTTCCGCTTGTGTCCTGCTGTCCCGCAGACAGCTGTTCTAATAGAAAAGTGACTGTACCTTTGAATACTAAATTACTGTTAATTGAACATTTACATTTTACTCTCCAAGAAGGTAATTTGAAGGGTTGGTTGTGGAATGCCTTATCCAAATGACTGTTGAAACTGAGTCTGTATCAGCAGTAAAAATGAAACTGGATAAATACTTGAGGAAAAATAATATTAAAGGCTATGGAGAAAGAGCAGAGAAATTGTATCCAAGTGGATAGCTCCAGTGGTGGAACTAGCATCAGCACAGACATGATAAGCTGAATGGCTTCCCAGCATTGGTTAGTTTGTGTTTTTTAATATAAAGTATAATGTTATATCTTTGGGGAGAGGGAATGTGGGGAGGGATAAGGCGATTTCGTTCTACGGGATATGGGTTATCAATATATAGAGAAAATAATTTTTCTCACTTTCTGTACCATTATCAGCACATTTCATGAAGCATCAAGTAAAGCAGAGCGGCATTTAGATGCAGAGCAAGGCTCTGTCAACATTGCTTGAAAGATGTGCTTTGACCTCTAAAGAGGATCCGTACTGCAAAAGTGGAGAACTTCTATGTCCTACGCCAGCTGTCCAAGGAAGACAGCTAACCCAATGTCAAAATAGTGATACATTGCAGATAGTTTTGTGCTATGAATTATCCACATCAAATATTGGATTAAGCCTGCCTACTTTAAGCAGGTAGTAATTTCATTTGGGAACTGGAGGGATTATCCAGCCTTGAGCTGTTCTGCTATTTTCTTAGATCATAGTAGATCTTTTAGTTCAACTGTCCCAACTTGTCTTCATTCTCCTTAATACCCTTACTTTCCCTGTTTGTATGTATTTGTCTGTGTCTGTCTGTCTAATAAGGACATAAGAGTTAGGAGCAGGAGTAGGTCTTTTGGCCCCTCGAGCCTGCCCCGCCATTCGATAAGATCATGGCTGATCTGATCTAACTCAAATTACCTGCCCTATCCCCATATCCCCTAATCCCTCTATTTTTTAAAAATCTATCAGTCTCAACCTTGAAAATATTTCAAGGACTGAGCATCTACAGCCTTCCGGGGTAGTGAATTCCATAAATTAAATTAAACTAATCAAACTTTCTTTTAAATATTCAATTCGTTCAGCTCTTATGCCAATCTGAGAATGGGGCACTGCACATTCACACAACACTCTGTGCAAAAAAATATTCTCTAATCTCAATCCAAACAATTTAGCTAATTGTTAAAATGATGTCTCTTTGTTTTGGATTCCTCTACCAGTAAGTCATTCCCATCTAAAGCTTCTCAATTCCCCATAATATTTAAAACACCTTAATCAGATTACCCTTTAACCTACTCAGCTCTAGGGAAGATAATGCAAGTTTACCCAGGCTCTCACCAGAGCCAAGCCCGTTCAACCCAGGTACTAATTATGTTATCATAGCTATGTTATGCCATTCCATTACAAATGCTGTAAAATTGTTAGCAAATTTTTAATAAATGTTCAGCACTCAGTACCTCAGGATGTCTTTCTGACAGGAAAGGCGCTATATAAAAGTAAATTTGTATTGTAATAATTTAATGAGTATTTCTGAAATATGGAGGTAAAATTTGCAACGTTTCACAATGCATTCACAGGGGACACATTAGGGAACATGTGACAGTTATCACAAGCAATGGGGTATGAAATGTCAGTTAACACATGGATCATGTTACAAAATGTTACATAAAAACATAGAAATCTACAGAGCACAAGGATGCCATTCACCCCATTAAGTTCTCACTGGCTCCCAGAGGAAGGAGATCATTTCTGTCCCACCACCACACCTTTTGCCCATACCCCTTCAAGCCCTCTCATGTCCCTTTCTAGTTCTCTCTTGTAAGCTACAATGGACTGCGCTTCCACCATCCTGCTCAGCAAGGCATTCCACATCCCAACCACTCTCCTTTCACTCAACTTGTGGCTATCTTATACAAATGTTCTCTAGTTACTGACTCCCCAATCAACGGAAATATAGAAACAATGATAATGATATGAGTTTATCACTATCATTGTAACAAAATGTTGTGATGGTTATCCATGGCACACGCTATGAAACATGATATTTATCACAAGCAACACATCACAAATCATTGTGATTATTGTCTCAAGGAATGCATTAGGAAATATTATGATATTTTTCACATGAAATGCATTATGAAACATGGTAGTTACTGCACAAGGAACATATTATGAAACATTACAGCAGAGCAGTGGATGGAAACATGAAGACACAGTTCTGTGACCAATTACCCAAACTGCAGTCTCAGTTAGTTCACTGTGGGGGGAGTGTGAAGCAGACACTGAGGAAATCAGACATGCAGTCATTGGTGAGACACTCAGGATCGCAAGTGGATCAACTTGTGGACACCAGTGAGCACAAGGTGAACCAAAACCAAGAGAACTCAAATTGGAAAACAAATATAGAGATGGAGCTTTAATCTGATCAACTTCAGCTGCTTGGTTGAAATTGTGGAGTGTTAAAGCATAGAAACAAGCCAATGAGCCTGACCAGGCGTTTTCTTCACATTAGCCGATATAATTTAACTCTCACTTCCAGTACCCTTTAATGTTGTTCTTTTTCAAGTAAGAAAGCAAATTTACTTTCAAAAGACATGTGGGGCTTTCCTGGGGGTTCAAGATACTGAGTAGTCATGCTTTATGACCTCTATTAAAATATTCAATCTTCCTGAGGGACAGGCTTGGGGGAACAGTGTATAAATGTAAGATTGTTAAAAGATTCTTCTGTGCTTTATCATATCATTAGGATACCAGCAGTTTTAATTATGCCTCAAATTGATCAGACAGGTTATTTGCTATACACACAGACCTACACTAAGTCAATTCTGCTCCAGATCCTCCCCACTTCTAAACGGTGCTGCTTTCACCCCTACGGCACCCCCCCAGTAAATGAAGATGTTACGTGCTGGTTTGATCTATGTTGCAAGCAGTCCGGCAAGGTATTTATTTCCAGGTTTTTGGCATATCTGAGTTCCAGTCCCTTTCAAACACGGCTTTTAGCTCCCTGTGAAACAATGACATATTCCTGCCACTGCTGCCAGGTTTCTGCTGGATGATTAGGCCGACTCCTGTATGGTGCATGAAGTCATTCCCAACCCAGTCAGATGTACCTGAAATATAACACAAATACCGAATCTAAGTAGATACAAAACATAGGTAGAAGAGATCGAGAAAAGGCCCACTGGCCCTTTACCTCCATCTCTCACACAATATTTACCTTCATATCTGGAGGTAACGCTCCCTGACAGTGACAGTGAAAATATACCAGTGAAGGTGCTGTGGGTGGGATGGAAACTGGAACAGGAGGCACTTGACAAATTGTGAAGGGAGAGGTGGGAGCAATGTTGGGTAGCAATGATGTGTCCCAGGCCTTTGGATAGGATGGGTAGGATAAGGATGGGTTGTTGGTGGTAGAAAATGGAAGAGTTGATAGTGGTTTTGTGAGGAGAGTGATGACAATGGCTTTGCAAGGGAGGAAAATAGTGCAAGAAGACAGGATTAGGTTAACTATGTCTAGAAGAACATTTTATGAAGCCTGTAATCCCCCACCCCTCCCCATTTAACTGTCAGTAAAGTTTTAACATTTTTCTTCAGTGCTCTAACTATTTAGAGGCTAGATTCATTCAGATGAGAGGGGTTTGGTAATATAGGACACAGCCTAAGGAGACATGGCCTGAGAGCCTGAGCGCTGCAGGCCATGGCACAAATGCATTCCTGATAAAATTCAGGTTCACTTTATATTGATAGATCTGGGTTCCATCCTTGCAAAACTCCTCTCCCTTCCATGGTTGCACTCCCTAATGATCTTGTCAGTGAGACCTTTGCATGTCGGGCTGACTGGCCTCTGCTCTTCCCACTTGCTGGATGGTGCTATTGTTACTGGCCACAGCCCATGGAACACCTCTGTGTTACTCACCAAGTGTAAAAAGCCCTCCGTGCATTGAGTTACCTAGAGTAATATGGCACCAGAACCTGCAAAATCTATGAATACTGCATATTATAAACACGTACCAGTGTTTATACTCCACATAACAGCCCCACCACTCCTGTTCCCTTCTTCTGTTCCCCTCTCCTGTTCCCCTGTGTTCCCTTCTCCTGCATTTCCTCTTAACCTTCAACTATGTGTTGAAAAATTGTATTTTTTTAAAAAATCATTCTGTGTTTAATTGATGGTTCAGAATTAATGTAACGTTAATAAGCCACTTCTTGGCATTTGAGTAGCTTTATTGCGTGACGGCGTTTGTTTTTGAGTGGCAGTATGTGATCTGAAACCAACCAGTCAAGAAAGTTGTCATTTCCCCACGACCTCCTGTCTGTTAACTACAGTAGTTAGACTAATAAAATATGCAGCAGCTGCTTGGTGAGAATGGATCATTAATGGGATGAATAGTGAAGACAGGATAATGGTTCAAATTTTTACTTGAAATGTTTTGCCCTCAACTGTCGTTTCTTCCCCACATCCAAGCTATGACCCGCTCTGCCTTCCCTCACCTCCGTAACATCGCCCGACTCTGCCACTACCTCACCCCTCAGGCCGCTGAAACTCTTGTTCATGCCTTCATCACCTCCAGGCTCGACTATGCAAACTCCCTGCTTGTCAGCCTTCCCAACTCCTCCCGCCACAGGATGCAGATAATCCTGAACTCTGCAGCCCGTGTCCTCTCCCACACCAAACTCTGTGACCCCATCTCCCCCATTCTCACATGACTCCATTGGCTCCCTATCCTTCAGAGGATCCAGTTCAAAATCCTGGTCCTCACCTACAAAGCCAAAGCCCTCAATGGTCTCACCCCATTCTATCTCTGTGACCTCCTAACCCCCTACCAACTCGCCCGTTCCCTCCACTCAGCCGGCTCCGGCCTGCTCCACGTCCCCCGACCCACCCGCCCTACCATTGGTGGGGGAGGCTTCAGCCACTCTGCCCCCAACCTCTGGAACTCCATCCCCTAATCACTCCGCCTCGCCCCCTCCTTAGTCTCCTTCAAGTCTTACCTCAAAACCTTCCTCTTCGACCATGCTATTGGTCACCCCCTTCCCCTCCCCTCCCTTCTCCCTCCTGACCCCAGCTCAGGTACACTGTCCAGCGCGTTCGGACGTCCTCCCGACGTGAAAGGCACTATACAAATGTAATCTTGTTGTTGCTTGGATGAGGAATCTCACAGAGTGGGGCGTAAATGGGAATGCATTATGGAAGGGAATTGGAAGCATGTTTCCATTTGCTGGCCTTATTATAAATCAACAAATGTATTGGTGGTTGTGTAGTTTGCTCTAATTCTACATTGTAATATGCAGGATTCATAGATTTTTCAGGTATTTGCCTACAAAATACAGTCACCACACTAAATAGTAAATCATGTGCTTTGAGACATCCTCCCGACATAAAATGCAAATATTATTTATTTTATTTACAGAAAGAAAAAGAGTGTTCAATACTCAAAGGGCTAAGTGCTGAACACTTATTATTTTATAACTTATTTAATTCAAATAGTACTTGAAACCTCTGTAAAGATTAAATTATTAATGAACGAAATAATCAACAAAACGGAACATAGGGAAATGTCAAAATTTTAATCATAATTGCACAAAATAAGGGCTTGGAGGATTTGTGTACCTAATGACACCACCCTCAGCGAACCAATGAATGGTTTGAAGGAAACACAAGCTCTTGGGGAAGATTAAAACTATAAACCAACCTCTGAAAGATTATTTATAATCCTATATACAAGTGATAATGGACGGTTGTGGCTTTTTGCTAAAACAACCTTTTATCAATCAAATGGTTAACATTTTTGTGGACTTGAAAAGGTTGTTGCACTGTAACTGAAGTACATATGAACTAGTCAGCAGGTCTGTCACTTCATCATATGCTGTCATCGTGCCATGTACACAGAACAATCTCATATCGGCTTCTACATTTTCAATTTGGCAAACAGGTATCAAATCTTGAATCAATAACAGAAAATGTGTCAGGATAATTAATTAAACCTATTATGTAAAATACTTTTATGACAACACTTTTCAATCATTCCAATGCCCTAGCAAACTGTGTGAAATCAGGTGATATCACTTTGTGGAGTGGGTAATCTGATTTATACTTCCCATTCCTTGTTAGAATGGCCAGGGACTGAGGAGAAATTTGCACTTGTGCAGTCATGTGCATGCACTGAACTTCAATACCTAGTATTAGATTTTTAATTCTAGTTTTTTGGGGGGTTAGTCGGGTCTCTGAAACATTCAGATGGATGTTAGAAATCAAGACTTAACTTTCTCCAACTCAACGTCGGTAAAATTGAGGTTATCCTGCCTGCTTGCCTCCTGTCTGTGTCCCCTCACCTCACTACCCTGGTTGCTCACCTGTGCAGAACCTTGGTATTCAACTCTCCTACTTTTTCATCTGAGCTCTGGCCATGTCCACTTTCTTCCATCTCCACATGATCACAAACTATTACCCCCAACTTCGGCTCATTCCACTAGCTCCCTATGCCCCAGCAGGTCAATTTTAAAGATCCTCATCCTTACTTTCAAATGCCTTGCCCCATCTTAAAATACACTACAAATTGCATTAAAAATTTACATTTATTTAACGCTTTTCATGGCGTAAGGATGTCTCAAAGCCTCAGTGCTGCTGGCCGAGCATCCAAACTAGGGGTGGGAGCGAGGAGGTTAGGGAAAGGGAAGATTTTCCAAAATTGCTATCAATCTTAAGAACACAGTAATGCCTCAACAATCTCATCTCCTACAACTTTACACCCTCAGCCACTCCCCTTGCCAGCTCTGGCCTATTTCACATTCCCCATCTGCTTCTCTTAACCATCTCCGGGTGAAGCTTACAACACAATACAACATACATTTAATTGTATTTTGCATTTATATCGTCAGAATGGCTGAAAGCTGGTGGGGTGCAGAGGGCAGGAGACATGTAGCAGGCCAATGTTTGCGAAGCAAAATGAGCAGCCGGGCCGGGCCAGTGCGGCTGTAGGAGTTCACAGAGGTACGTGGGACAAGACCATGGAAGGATTTTAAGATGAGAACAAGGATCTTAAGTTCAATCTCACTCGGAAACCCTTTCAAACCCCACTAAAAATCATTTTATTTGACTGTATTTTCAGCCACCTAGCCCCGACACTCTTGTCTCCCCACTACCTTGGGCTCCCTCTCAGTCTTTGTAAAGTGCTTTGAGAGGATCTCCCTACATCAGTGCAAATCGTTGTAGAGAAGATAAACTCAGGGCAATATGTTCAGATGCTCAAAGGCAAGAGGGTGCAGGTGCAGGGTTATTAAAGATGAATTATATGAAGATGACATAACTAACTGTTATCAAGCTGAGCAGAAGAGACACAAGGTCTGATGTGGTCCACTGCCTAATTCATTTAGATGTTCAACTAAACTTGTTCTTTTTGAAATCTGCACAAGAAAAAATGCCTCTAGGTGTAGTCACTATCCAGTCAGTCTTTCAAGCCAGAATGTCCTTTGAACAATGATCATGTGGACTCCAGACTCCATAAGACGATTAGGAAGGACAAGCAGTTATGTATTTACACCATCTGGGGTTAGAGGAGGTTAAAACGTAATTGTTAAGATAGTAGAGAGACACAGATGGGAACTCAGGACAGCACCAGGAGAGTAAAGATTTGCTGAGAGTTGACCAGTAGCTGAAAAATGTAGAAAAGATTGTTTTAAAAATCATCACAGCAAAACCTCTGGTCAGAGAGTGGCTGTGTATAGGAATTCCATAATTGTAACTGAGCAAGTCATCCAGAAGATCTATAATAGCTCAGTAAATTACTATGCTGGTCAGCCAACCTCCTGTGAGTCAAGCATGTTCCATCTTTCAAAGATTTGTCTTCCATTTCCACT
The DNA here is from genome assembly GCF_018977255.1 of Callorhinchus milii. Classification (NCBI taxonomy): domain Eukaryota; kingdom Metazoa; phylum Chordata; class Chondrichthyes; order Chimaeriformes; family Callorhinchidae; genus Callorhinchus; species Callorhinchus milii. Next base: position 61,014,118 of record NW_024704744.1, on the reverse strand, counting down.
TGCCGACAGAGAAGCGAGATCATCCGTATTGGGACATGACTCAGTCCAGGCAGGCACTGTGTCCTGCTGAATGCGAGTTATGCTGAGATAAAATCCCTACATGTTGAAAGAACCCGACTGACAATATTTGTGACAATTGTAAATATTCTATGGCAATACTTAGAATAGATACCAGAGAATATTTTGTTATGTAGAAAGAAATCAACAAACTGGAAAGAGCTACCGGAAGTTAGGAACACGTCGGAGCATTGCATTCATTTAAGAAATAATTTGATGGTGGATGCATTGTAAAGCTTAAAACAAACAAAAGCCAGTCTGGTAAAACTGAGGAGCAATTACTTGAGATTGTTACAGTTTTAGGAATTGCTTTGCTCTGCTGCTCAGACATTCTCACCCACTTCAATCAGCTATCCTGTCAGTTTGGGTTGCACTAACCTTTATGCTGGGTCTATAATGAAACCTTGTTAGAACTGATGTTGAGATCTTGACCTTTCTTTCCAAGGTTTACAGGACAGGGTTAAAAGTACTGGGAACCTTATTTTTCTACCGTTCTGCCAAATAGTTGTTAAAGGTTTTAAAGGCCCCCCGACAATTAAATGCTATAATGTTATGAATCCAGGGAAATGTTTTACTCTCTTGAAGTTTCACTCCTGCAGATTACATTTGTATTCTGTTACATTAAACTATTTTGAGCCATGTCCAGTAGCTGTACAGGATAACAGGGGAGGGGTCAGAGGTGTGCTATGGGTATGAGGTAGTGATAACGTTGGGCCATTAGTTGTCATTTACTGTAAATGACGTTGTTATAATAATAATAAGCCTTGCATTTGATATAGCGCTTTTCACGTCGGGAGGACGTCCCAAAGCGCTTCACAGAACACACTGTAAAGTGAATTGACTGTATATTTGTGGGCGAACGCGGCAGCCAATTGCACACAGCAATGTCCTACAAACAGTCGTAGATTGAAAATTACCAATTTATTATTGTTTTTGTTCTGTTATATACGTACAGGAACTACCACACACAGAGCTAATAGTTGCATTTGGAGAGAGCGTTTGTAAAATAACGGTTTAATATTTTCAATGATATTATTAATAATCCTTGCATTATTGCAGTTTATGATTAGTTTATGATCTCATGCAGGCGGGAACCTGACAAAACAGCTCCATAATTTCCAGAGTTTAAGTTTCCTGTCAATGGGGAAATAATATGTCATTATCCAGAGAGAATGAGAGAAAATACACTTTTTTTAAAAACAGTCTTACGTTGTTCTTGCAGTCGCAATAACACCAATTTGCATATATATCATGCCTTCCACATTGGGGGGACACCTCAAAGTGATTCACAAACTGAATAGGAGCACGAGTTGTGTGTGTGTGGGCTGCAGCTGAGGTGGGGGTGGGGGAGGCGACTGATAGCACAGTTGAAAAGATATGTGTTAAGGTAGACATTAAAGGTAGGGAGAGGGTGTGAGGCAGAGGAACTTCAGGATGGAATTCCAGAGCGAAGGGGCGTACAGGCTGAAAAATTGCATGAGGTGGGGCAGATCCGGCGGAGTGCATGAATCAGGCCAGCATTAGTTGAGCAGAGGGAGTGGTCAGGGCATTAGGGTTGCTGGAGGTCATACAAGCCATACACAAAGACCTTCCTTTTTGATCGTGCTTACAGTCACTTCTCCACTCCCTCTCTCCCTGGCTCGAAGTCAGACTCCAACACTGTCAAGCGCTCTGGGATACTACTCTGCGTGAGACGTGCTATATAAATGCAAGTTGTTGTTGTACACAAGGCCAGGTCAGAGACACAAGAGGATTTAGGAGCTCAGTCTTGCTTTACTCTGCCACAAGTATGAGTTTGCAACCGTGAAACTTGGGTCAGAATTCTAGGAGATATTCACCTAAACTAGGGGTCAGAAGCTAGAGACATTACGTTCCTGAATTGTGGCTGGGTATTATTAAAGAATGGTATAAATTACAAGTAAAACATATTCTTAAACCTACCCTTACCTTAATTTTAAGATAGTATTTAATAATAATAAAAAATAAACTTAAAAATACTTGCAGAATTAAAAAAAATTAAGGCTTATTAGGATTATTATTAGTATAGTATTTGGTACAGTAATCGTATAAAAAAGGAAGCACTGACACAGTATTGTGCACAAATGTGAATTAGTAATGGGCATTTAAGACAGGTCCACTGACTCATAGCCCTAGGGTCCTGTGGTTTCTGAAATGCTTGATTCTCTCTGCTGTTGTATGAGTGTAGTGTGTAAATATGGACTGAAACTCCACTAATCCTTGTTCTCTTGATAGCTCTCAGCCATTGCATTGGAATTGGGATATCCAACGCAATGATTATTTTTGAATGTTATTAAAAATCTATCATGCGACTGACTGGCTGATTAATAATATGAAACAACTAGCATCCAGAGCGCCGCAAGTCTCTAGAGCTCTCAGATATGATGATGAGAGAGAAGCATAAATCAGGTTTCCTGCTTCATATTCCTCAACTGTTGGAAGCACAGACACACACATAATTAATAATAATAACAAGCACCTTTCACATAAAATAAATGTTTCAAAGTGCTTTACAAAATATAATGGACTCAAATCAAATAAGCATTTGTCTATAGGCAAACAAAACACACTAATCTGCACCAGAAGTGGCACACAACCAACAATGAAATGATTGGAATTGTGCAACCTGAGACACAGTTCTAGGAGTTGTTCACATCACCTGGAGGTCAGAATTACTAATTACATTACATTCTTGAATTTAGGCACCGTATAATTAAAGAATGAGATAGAAATTGCAGGAAGAATTTTTGGTAACTTAATTTTCAGACAATACGTGGTACAGCAGACTTTTTTTTAAAAAGCAAACGACGATAGAGTATTGTGCGAGTAGTGCATCGATAATACAATACAAATTTGCATTTATATAGTGCCTTTTACATCAGTGGGGGGAACCTGAGATGCTTGTCTAAAAGTGATTTCTGTTTTGGTCAGCCTGGTGTCTAACGCATGCAGAAGCCTAGCATGATGCTTCAGAGTAGGCAAACCAGTCAGTCACACATGGAAATTCCCATGTCTGGAATGGATCGCTCTACCTGGAGGACCCATCCAGCTTACCTAATCAAGCTTCACCTAAGAACAAGTGAATTTTAGTGGCTGTACAAGTGCTGGAAACTTCTAAGAAAGCACTGTATGATTGTGGATTGAAATGGCAGCTGTTTAGTTTACAGTCTGCCCCTGAGATGGCAAAACATCAGTGAAAATCAATAGTTTATGTGGCCTCTTGCAACTCTGCTGGCCTAGCCGCTCCTTCCACTCAGCAACTCATCTGGACTTTACTAAACTTGATTGTTTCTGAAACCTTAATGATGGGCCCAGGTGAATCTCAGAAGCAATTTTTGCATCAGAAGCAGGAATTTTCGGTGGTGGTAAATCCTACACAGTGGTCCAAAGCTCCAAACCACAAATAGCCAGGACAAACTGAAGGATTACTGTGATCATTGTGACAACTGCTATGTTGCCAGAATAATCTGCAGATTGTTCTGTAAGAACTCTCCTGATATCAACACTGATCAAAAACATAGTACATTGGTATTCTCAACCTGCTAACAGACAGCATCCTGACCCCTTAAAGGGTTCCCACAGGGTAGAAATGGATCATTTTGAAAAGTCAGCCTAAACAAACTATAAGAGATTTCCCTGCTTTAAATTCAGTTCCCGTACACTGCCTCTTTCAATTCTAGTCATGCCGCTGCCACTGCAGCAATGCTTGTTCATTTTCATACACTGCTCACATACCTACTGGTGACTCTCATGCCTACTGCGAGTAAGCAACTGGCCTCAGCTCATAGGAATATGTTTTACTTCCAAATTGCTTCAAATAAAGTTGAACTACGGTGTGGCTGGACTTGCAAGCACTCAAAAATCGGAGTTTACAGTTACAGTTCGGTGCTGAATGTCTGAGTCTATGAACACAGTCTGTCAGTCGGGCTCAGCTGACAGTACTCTTGCCTTTGAGTCAGAAGGTTGGGGGTTCAAGCCCCACATTGGGATTTTGAGTTCATACCATTTAGGCTGACATTCCAATACAGAGACTCTACAGTTTCCGATAAATCCTGTGAAGTGCTTTGAGACATCCTCTTGATGTGAAAGGCGCTATATAACATTGGAAATTTTCACTGCATGACATCCAAATTGTGGCAATATAATTCTCTTCACTAATTTTGCTCAAGTCTTCACACAAAAACAATATCACTGAGCTGATTCACTGGGGTTAGATATACAAATAAATGGTCTGAATAGAAATACATTAGGTATTATTAAATTATTGAGTCAACAAAACAACTCAGTTTAATGCCCTTCCTTTCTGATAATGTGTTCATTACCACAAAATTTAATTTTAAATTGCATTTCAAAGATATGAACTATACTAGAGGATGAGTCATAAAATGTGTGTAAAAGAACTTAAAGACAAGTTAGTTGTTAAACAGGTTTATGTAATGCTGAATAATGAACTAAAAAAGAAAATACGCTGAATTAATTTAACTATTTAATACATTTAGACTCGCCTTCAGCAATGTGCTTTATGAAAGACCTAATATTGAACTGTTAGCTTGACAAAGGAAATCAACAGAACAAAAAGGGACGTTGAACAAAAAAAGCCTGGTATATTCCTCAGACTGCTAATTTTTCCTGGTATATAAAGTGGATGTTCAATATCGGGTGCCAGAATTAGCAAAAGGTTTAGCAAAAGGTATAGCAAAATTCCTCTTCCTGTAAAAATGGCATTACAGATGCTTATATCTATGGTTGTATTCCCATCAGTTCAACTTGTTGTGATTGTGTTAATTGCCATTGAGAAGACACTACCTAATATTCCAGATCCTAAAGTGCACAGAGGGCCAGTGTTTAATGACAATAGCCTTCACCTAGTGTACGTGAGCTTATCATTGCTAAAATACTAAAGGTAGGTTTGGAGATGGGAGAAGTGATAATTGTCGACCTCTGGGAGTGAACATCCAAGAGTATAAAAAAAAACTTTTATTGCTCACAGAAAAGGAAGTCAGTAACATTCAGTTTCTCTGCAGCAAACATATTCTCACTGATGTAAGAGCACTAAACCTATCCTCTCTATTGCTCAATTAAAGAGCTTCTTGATCTGCAGAGATTTCACACCCGGTTGCCAGATACTAAACTGAAAGTAATTTTCAGGGTAGAAATGTAAAGCAAAAAGCTGCTGTAGCATCTATGAATGAAAAAATCGAGTTGCTTGCAAAATGAAAAACAAGGATGTCTGTGGTTTAACTCTGAAAAGCCTGAAGGGAGAAACCATTCTCCAGAAGTCAGGGGAGTGGGGGAAGGGATTCACAAGAGCACAAGAGAGCTTCAGATGAAGAAGGCTTTTTAGCCCGTTTGACCCCTTACTTCCAGAATATAATACTACTACTAATAATAATCCTTGCATTTGATATAGTGCTTATCACGTCTTTCAGACGTCTCAAAGTGCTTCACAGAATATACTATAAAGCGAATTGACTGTTTTTTTATGAGTGAAATATATACCCTACAATCCTCAAACCTGTCATTACGGATTAATTTTATGACACACTTTTATGCACAATTTCACACTTTTAAACACAGAATGTGTTTGGCAAAACCACAATATTGACCGAATTGAATGTTCCTGGTTGTGTTGCACTGGAACAGGAGATTCAATGATGGTTCCAGCAGAGCAAGTGCCGTTAAAAATATATTTTAAGAGTCCCTGTTTGCAGTTTATATCTACTGTCATTTGTAGATCGCAATTGTTTAAAAAAATGCATATTTTTGCCAATGTCATTTGTTTGCTTGAAGGTAGGAGTTGTGTATGAGTGATATGTGCTTTGTTTAATCTCTTACTCTGTGGAGTTCTTCTTCCAAACACTCCACCGTCTAGAATTCACAATAAACCCTCGCAAAATATTGACACGTATGGCAATGCTTTCTTTCTAATGTAAATATTACTTGCTTGATAATGAAAATCCTTGCCTTTTATAAAATGCTAATAACGTTGAAACATCAGAGAATTTTTTTCAACACTGTTTGTGCAAAGTGCTCTAAGATAATACCCTAAGCAAAATGCTATATAAATGCAAATTATTATTAATTGTAGGTGCATGTAATCTATTTGTATTCACAGGTAGGAAAACTCCAGGGGTTGTTTTTTCCCATAGCTCTAACTGGAGGCAACAAGCTACAACAACAACAACTTGCACTTATATAGCACCCTCCACGCAGGGTAGCGACTCAGAGCGCTTAACGGTGGTGGAACCTGACTCAGAGCTGGGGGAGTAGGGAGGTGGCCATAAGCACGGTCGAAGAGGCAAGTTTTCAGGTGGGACTTGAAAGAGGGGAGAGAGGAGGCAAGGTGGAGGGGTTTAGGGAAAGTGTTCCAGAGTTTTGGGGCACAGTGGCTGAAAGCGCAACCTCCGATGGTGGGGAGGGTGCGAGGGACGAGCTAGCAACAGGAACTTAGCAAAAATAGCAAGAGAGAATTTCATTGATATTCAAATGCAGTTAACAATGAACAATTATGTTTGGGCTTGCTGTGACAATTGTTTTCATCAGAAACTGTCAGACCACAGAGTGGCAGGGGAAAGCTGCCCAGCGATCATGGAATCAACAACAGTGGTTCTGTGACATTTGGAAGAGGTTTGAAAGATATTGTCTTCTAAACCTTGTGATTCACTCAGAGGTGAGCCAGGCTGCACCTGATCTGGTCCTATCAGCACGAAAGTACTGTAAAAGAACAACGAATTATGCTGTGTCGCTGTCACTTACTGAGATATGCAGTCTTGTCTGTCACCATATATTTGTTGCGATTGACTCGAGAAAACGAGACCTCTCCATTTTCTTTGCAACCCGGGACTACAAAATATTTCTGCAAGAGATAAACAAAAATAAAAACCTTGATGGGACCATCAGTAATGCTTTGAATGTGAAACAGTTTCATCTGTACGTATCTAAGAACATTTGATACAACAGCACTGCAGTAGTAAATGCATGGTACAGCTTTCATAAATTCATATATTTTTCAAGCATCTCCAAAGAGAATGTCAGTGAAGAGGTGTCACCACAAACAATCCTGTTTATTGGCTACCATTGATGATCTCTTTGTAAACATTTGATACCACAAATGAGGCAAAAGGTTGATTAAATTTTCACTTCACTGATCATCAGGAGAGATATTTTGCAGAAGAATGCTAATATTCCTTTCATTTAGTATAGCACCTTTCATGTTGTGAGGCCATCTCAAACCACTTCCCAGGATACATTGTAAAGTGAAGCAACTGTGTATTTTGTACACAGTTGGAGTCCTGTAGCTCAGTGGTTAGAGCACTCGCCTTGCAAGTAAGACACCTGGGTTCAATTCCAGGCAGGGCGAAACCTTGGGCAAGTTTCCTTACTCTATGCGCCTAATAATAATCCCTCCAAAACAAAGCAATAATAAATTGGTCATTTTCAATCCACAACTGTTTGTGGGACACTGCTGTGCGCAATTGGCTGCCGCGTTTCGCCCACAAAATATATACGGTCAATTCAGTCTATTCTGTGAAGCGCTTTGAGATGTCGAGAAGACGTGAAAAGCGCTATATCAAATGCAAGGATTATTATTATTATTATTTTTATAAACAAATGCAGCATTGAAGACTATTGAGCAATTTTCAAATTATGGGATCAACTAAACAGGCTGTAGTAGCATTTGTTGGATTCATAATGTTCCCATTAATCCATTTAAACAAATTAGCCCTCATCTGTATAGTTTGTTCCTGGAGATTAAGCATGTTTTTTTCTACTACATTGGAAGACATCAAAGTGCACACTCATTTATCTGATAATTAATCAATTAAGCGCTCATTTTTTTCTGTGGCTTAATGTTGTCATTAAATTTGAATTAAGTGATATTGCTCAGATCTAGAACAGGGTCCAATTTGTGGGACTAAGGAACAGAATTTTTAATAAGGAATATCAGTCAAACAAATGGAAACTCCTCCAGTAATGTGCCACATCAACCTGCACATAATAGTTGCTGAATGGATTGACTAAATATTTTCAGCAAACAAGGCAACCAACTTACACCCAGCAAACAGCCATCAATTGAATGATCAATATATCTGGACAGTTTATTGACTTGAATTCTAGCAGAAACTTTCTTATTTTTTTTCGAATAGTGGGCACTCCAGTCAATGTTGTCAGAGTGCTGCAATGTCAGAGGTGCTGTCCCTCAGATGAGACATTAAACGGAGGTCACTCTGCCTGTTCAAGTCGACGTTAAATATATTATTTAATATGTTTAATTATTTAATATATTTAATTATTTAATAATATATTATTATTACTATGGCACTATTCGAAAAGAGAAGGGCTTTTTCTCAGTGTCCTGGTCGACAATCCACCAGATAAAATTGGTCGCACTTCATGGCTGTTTCTGGGACATTGCTGTGTGTAAATTGGCTGCCATTCAAAATATAGTCACTAAATTTCATAGTAAAAATCCTGTGAATGTGGTCTTGACATTATAAGGCATTATATCAAGTGCAAAGATTATAACATCCACCTGAAAAGGACTCTGTTTGACATCTTATCTGAAGGACTGCACCTTGGACAATGCAGTGCTCCCCCAACGTCATTGGAGTGTCAACATAGAATGTGCATGACTTGAGACTTGAACCTACAACCTCCTGATTTAGAGGTAAGAGTGCTACCAAAAAGCCAAGGTAAAACCTCATGTTAGCACCTCATGTTGACGTCAATGCCTGGCTGGATACCGATTAACACTTGCTGAATTTTCTCCACTCTCAGAAGTTTCCTATAAAGTACTAGTTGCTCTGTGACTCCTCTGAGTTAGGCGTCAATTGGTGCTCAGGAACTGAGTTGACATCTGCAAAATACTTTTTACAAAGGGCCCTTCAACCAACAGAGAGAGGAGGCTTTCATAATAATAACTCCTCCCTCCACAGGCTGCAGATAATCCAGAACTCTGCAGCCCGTGTCCTCTCCCACACAAAACTCTGTGACCCCATCTCCCCCACTCTCGCCCGACTCCATTGGCTCCCTATCCTTCAGAGGATCCAGTTCAAGATCCTGGTCCTCACATACAAAGCCCTCCATGGCCTTGTCCCACCCTACATCTGCAACCTCCTAACCCCCTACCAACCGGCCCATTCCATGCGCTCAGCCGGCTCTGGCCTGTTCCATGTCCTCCGACCCACCCGCCCCACCATTGCGGGAGAGCCTTCAGCCACTCTGCCCACAACTTCTGGAATTGCATCCCCCAGTCACTCCGCCTCGCCCCCTCCTTAGCCTCCTTCAAGTCCCGCCTCAAGACTCTCCCCTTCGACCATGCCATCGACCTCCCCCCTTCCCCTCCCCTCCTTTTACCCCCCCAACCCCAGCTCGAGTCTGAAATGCTGTACTCTGTCCAGCACCTTGGGACGTCCTCCCAACGTGAAAGGAGCTACACAAATGTAATCTTGTTGTTGTTGTAATAATCCTTGCATTTAAGATTGCATCTTATCGCATCTTTGAAAAGTTTCAAAGCACTTCACAGAATATACTGTAAAGTGAATTGACTGTATATTTTGTGGGCAAAATGCAGCAGCCATTTGCGCACAGCTTTATCCCACAAACAGTTGTGGATTGAGTGACCAAATTATTACTATTTTTAAAAGGGATTATTACGCCCGGAAAAGTGATCCGTCAATCGACTAACAACCACATTCCTACTTACTGCTAGGTAAACAGAGGAGTGTGGAGTAAGGGAACTTGCCCAACATTTCGCCCTGCCCGGGAATCGAACCCAGATCCTCTTGTTTTCAAGGCGAATGCTCTAACCACTAAACTACAGGTCTCCATTTCATCTTTGTACTCTGCATTGCATACAAATAAGTTTCCTCAGGCTCTCAATACTCTTCCAATAAATACACTTGAGCAGAGAACCCAGCAGTGTGAGGAGGGAACTGAGTGAGGTGGAACTGAGTGAAAATTCTGTTAAGGAATTTAGTGAGAGTGGGAATTTGGTGCAGAGGGGAAAAAAGGTGCATAATTATAAAATATAAAATAGTTATATTAAAATAATATAAAACATGTCTGGGAATATGGCAGGGCAGATGAGACCACAATGTGTGCCATGTGGGAACACCAGGATGCTTTGTATGCCCTGGACAAACATGCGTATATAGGAAGTACCTCCGGCTGCTTGAGCTTGAGCTCAGGGTTTCTGAGCTCGAGGAGAGGCTGGTGTCACTACATAGCATGCGGGAGGCTGAAGAGTTCATGGATCGAACAATATTATGATAAATATCAGGTCCAAATAATCAAATAGAATATAAAAGTACAGAGGAGAACTGAAAAAGGAAATAAGACAGGCAATGAGATTGTATGAGAAAAGATTAGCGGGAAACATAAAAGGAACCCTAAGGTATTTTATAAGCATTTAAAGAATAAAAGGTTAGTCAAAGGTAGGGTGGGTCCAATTAGGGACCAAAGATGAAATTTTCTTGTGAAGGCAGAGGGCATGGTTGACATACTGATTGAGTACTTTGCATCAGTCTTCACAAAAGAAGAGGATGCAGCCAATGCCACAGTATCGTAGGTAGTAGAGAAATTGGATAGATAAGAATAAACAGAGAGGAGGTACTAAAAAGGTTGTCAGCGCTCAAGGTAGATAAGTCACCCAGTCCAGACGGGATGCATCCTAGGTTACTGAGGGAAGTAAGGGTGGGAATAATGGAGGCTCTGGCCACAATCTTTCAATCCTCCTTGGACACCGGGGTGGTGCCAGAGGACTGGAGGCTTGCAAATGTTACTCCGCTGTACAAAAAGGGGCAGAAGGATAAACCCAGCAACTACAGGCCAGTTAGCCTAACATCCATAGTGGGGAAACTTCTAGAGGATATAATCTGGGACAAAATAAATTTTCACTTAGAAAAATATGGGTTGATAAAGGACCTCCAACATGGAGTTTTTTGAGGAAGCAACAGAGAGGGTGGATGTAGGTAGCACAGTTGATGTAGTTTATGTGGATTTTCAAAAGGTGTTTGATAAAGTACCACATAAGAGACTTGTAAACAAAATAGAAGCCCGCGGTATTAAAGGGACAGTGAATGGATACAGAACCGGCTGGGAGACAGAAAGCACAGAGTGGTGGTGAATGGCTGTTTTTCTGAGTAGAGGGAAGTGTGCAGTGGTGTCCCCCAGGGGTCGGTATTGGGACCACTGCTGTTATTGATCTATATAGGTGACCCTAAATATAGGGTTTAGGGAGTACAATTTCCAAGTTTGCAGATGATACTAAACTAGGAAAAGTAGTAAACAGTGAGGAGGATAGTAGAAGACTGCAGACGGACATAGACAGACTGGTAAACTGGGCAGACACGTGGCAGATGAAGTTTAATGTGGAGAAATGCAAAGTGATGCATTTTGGGAGGAAGAATGAGGAGAGGCAATATAAGCTGATGGTACAATCTTAAAGGGGGTGAAGGAACAGAAAGACCTGAGGGTTCATATATATAAATCATTGAAGGTGGCAGGACAGGTGGATAAAGCTGTTAAAAAGCATACCGGATACTAGGCTTTATAAATAGGGGCATAGAATACAAAAGTTCGAAAGTTATAAAATACTGGTTCAGCCTCAGCTAGAGTACTGTGCTCTGTTCTGGGCACCACACTTTAGAAGGGATGTCAAGGCATTGGAAAAGGTGCAAAGGAGATTTACCAGGATGGTACCAGGAATGAGCGACTTCAGTTATCAGGAGAAACAAGGATTGTTCTCCTTGGAACAGAGAAGGTTAAGAGGAGACTTAATAGAAGTTTTCAAAATTATGAGGGGATTTGATAGGTTGAACAAGGAGAAATTATTTCCATTGGAGGGTGGGGCGGTAACCCAAGGACACCGATTTAAAATAGTTGTTTAAAGAAACAGAGGGAAGGTGAGGAGAAATGTTTTCACACAATGGGTTGTTCGGATCTGGAATGCATTGCCTGAAAGGGTGGTGGAAACCAATTTAATATCAACTTTTAAGAGAGAAATAGGTAATTATTTGGGGAGGACAAGTTTGCAGGGCTATTGATTTGGAGTGGGATTGAATTGGATAGCTCTTTTCAAAGAGCCGGCACAGACATGATGGGCCAAATAGCCTCCTCCTGTGCTGTATAATTCTATGATCACGTGAACAATGAACACTTCAGAATCAATACCAGATCTGTTACAAGGAGTGGACCATTTCTTCATACATTATAGATGACGGGAAATGAACAAGTTATGAATGATAACTGATATGTTATCAACTGGAGTGAAACTTGCTTGAGTGCCATCGAGAGTAGGGGAGGAATGTTCTGGGAATCATTTCTTTTCCCTGAATTGGCCTTTATATATTGCATTTTCTGGATTTTCACCTCCCCACAGTGTAGACATAGTGGCCAACTCTAGGAGGGATGTGTAGGTGTATATTGTGGAGAAGATAGTGTGGGTTCTCCTGGGAGTTAACTTTTTTTGATGGGTCTTTAGGTCTTTTTTCACTCCATCTTATTATGTATCTTGTTGGTTTCAAGAAATTTGCTGGAATTGCTTGAGAGTATGTGAAAGGATTCATCACACACATAGATAATCTAAAACAGCACACTTTTACGCTATATCAAGAAATATCAGCGCCTTGTAAACCTGACTGACATTCTCATTCGATTGACGTACTGTACATCTCAAAGCAATGCTGTATTAGGGCCAATTATTATAAAGCATTGAGGTTTCTGCAGCATTTTGTGCTGTCACTTTAATGTATGACTTCAACCGAGGAAATATTGATTTTTGCCACTTTGTTATCAACTGGAAGCACTAAATAGTCACACAATCCAACATTTTGTTGTTCATTCTTTTCTGGATTTTTTTAGAAAAGTGGCAAAGATAACAGGCCTCAGTAATTTAATGCAGGATACACATTGTCTTATAATAATAATAAATAATAATAATCCTTGCATTTTATATAGCACCTTTTACGTCAGGAGGATGTCTCAAAGCACTTTACAGGTTAACAGGTTATAAAGGTGTAGTGATTATGTACTTTGAATGATTTTATTATTTATTCCCTGACAATCAACTGTGAATATCAATTTATCACCATAAATTAAGTGTCTCATGCATTGGTTCATAATTCATATTTATTCAGTATGAATAATACTATTTATCAACGATTATTTATTATTTTTAATTACTATCTTGTAATTATGGCATTTTGCCCACAAAATACAGTTAATCGACTTTACAGTATATCCTGTGAAATGCTTTGAAATGCTCAACGATGTGATAAGAGGATATATCAAATGCAAGGATTACAATTATTATCAGCACCACGAGCTGACCATGATTCTCTGTAACAAACACCTGCTGGTAAATTACATAGTGTAAACTATGAATGGGAAGCTTAAGTGGTAAAAGAATTCAGTCAATTGGATTAATGGCTTCTGTTTCCTGAAAGGCATGTGTATCAATAACTCTTTGTTTGAAACCTGGGCTGTTTACTGGGAGAATAAACCAAACGAATTGTATTCTGTCATACACTGAATGCCCAGTATTTCTTTGCGTGAATGTTACATTTTCACAGAAGTTTATTAATCAGTGTCTAAAAATAGATTTCACTTTTTAATAACGGCCCACAGTGCATATGGAGGGCAGAGCACCAAAATAAACAGAGCATGCACTACACAGCAGACTGAAAGATTTAGATTCCAATCTAAATGTTATCTCTTTCAAATGCTGATTTTCGGTAGCTTCTGATTCATAATTTAGATTTTCAAGGTTCAGGTTTCTAGTTTTACCTGCCTTCACATCTGAACTTTTTTTTCTCTCGGACCACATTCCCCCCCCCAAAAAAGGTGCTGCCACATTTACTGGAGTATGGACACAAGCAACTCTCTGGCACTTCACCTAAATTTGCATTATTCGTATTTGACCTTGACAGTGAGTATCAGTTATGGAGGGCATTGAAGCCGGGCTCACCTGACACACCTCCAACAAAGATACGGAATAGCAATCAAAAATCCTAGATATCACACCCCCTCCTCCCTCTCCCATTCCAGGGTCCGTTGCAGCAGAGATAAACGACCTCATGAAGTAAGTCAACCTTAACTTCCCAGATTAGAATGACTTGCCCTTACTTCTGTCCATGTCCTACATGGCCTGCTACCCAGTGAGACAATCAGCCAAATGTTTATATATTTCAATGATCTTCAGAAGACAAGTAAACTGCCTTTGATTGTGGCAACATTGTGGCAATGGAAAATACAACAGAATAAATGGGAAACTTCAAACTGAGAATTTAAATAGGCGACTGAATTTTTTTAAAGCAAGTTTTCTTTCCCTTCCAATGCATCAATGTCTTTGTTTGATGAGGGCGGTTTCCCCACTGATGTTGCGAGATAAAAGCTCTGCCATGTAACGTAGTATAGAGCAAAGAATACAGTATCTCCAATCATTCAGTGTAGAACCTGGGGGTGCATTCCCTTATTAGAGTACACAGCAGATAATGAATGCTGGCTACAGAAAAATAAATCACTGTCTTGTATACGAAGAAAATGAACCATTAGTTCAGTTTCTACATATTCCAACCCTGCAATGAAGAATTATTTTTTCATAAAATATTTCTTCCCGACACATGAGACTAATCCGATCGTAATCTCAAAAACTCATAACCTTGTAAAAAGCTGTGTCCCAGCCACTGTCTGATTACACCACAAAACCTATCCTATTGTCATTCTTGTTACACAGGGTCTGTCAATGTAATTCCCAGACCTCTCAGTGTGCTACCAACAGTAAAACTAATGAGCTTTGATTTAAATAGTTAAATGTAAAAAAAATCAAATGGCATGTGTTAGAAATAATGATAATTGTCGTAGTAGGATACAAGATTATGATGTAAACTCAGCATCAGATGAAGCTATAAAGGAATTGAAGATTTGGTGAATCCTCTGAATGTGTAAGTCTTAAACTTTTATTCCCATAAACTGATCATAAACTGCACGATTCATACTTGTTTCTCTATCCAAACAAGTACTACCTGCCTGATGGTGTCATGACTGTCTATTTTATCATTTTTTTATGATAAAGGTCACTGCATTATTAGAACCAAGTAATTGGATATATCAAACTTTCATTATTTTGCTAATACCCTCTTTCACTCTATGTATATGTGTGTATGTGTACATGGGGGGGAAATGATTCTCTCAAACAGTGTATGAGGCATTGTTCCTGTACATGTATTAACAGGACAACGCCATTTACAGTAAATGACAACTATTGGCCCAGAATCAATATGAATTCACACCACTATGAACTCCTGACCAACCCCCTGTTATTCTGCATAGTTACTGGACATGAGCTAAAAATAGTTTAACAGAATGCAAATGTAATCTGCAGGAGTGAAACTTCAAGAGAATAAAACGAGTTCCTGATTCATAACATTTATAGCATTTAATTCTCAGCCAACCTCTGAAACGCTTAACAACCATTTAGCAGAACCGTAAACAAATAAGGTTCCTGATACATTTAACCTTATCTCATAAACCTTGGAAATGAAAGGTCACGATCTCAACATCACAAGGTTTCATTGTAGACCCAGCTCAGGGAGAGCCAGCACAAACATACTGAGATTACTGCGACCCAAACTGACAGGATAGATGATTAAAGTGGGTAAGAATCTCTGAGCAGCAGAGCAAAGCAATTCCTAAAACTGTACCAATCTCAAGTAATTGCTCCTCAGTTTTACCAGACTGGCTTCTGGTTTTATTAAGCTTTATAATGTGTGTTAGATAACCAGTCTGGCTTTTATTCTTGTACTGTGTATGGTTCTGCATTCCAAACAGCAAGGATCCTACAAAGAGAGCTTGATAAGAGTGCACACATCGGCTGACAACTGGCAAATGAAGTTTAATTCAGATAAATGCAAGATACTACATATAGGATCTGAGAAGGAAACAAAATTACTCCATGAATGGGATACAACTTGCCAAGGGGGATGCTGAATGAGATCTAAGGATGTTAGTTGACTCATTGCTCACAAGGTCAAAATAGTTTGAGGCAGCAATAAACAAGGCAGACATGATTCTGGACTATATTCTTAAATCAGTTGAGTTTAAATCTCCAGACATCATACTCAGGCTGTACAGTGCTCTAGTCAGGCCGCTTCTTGAATACTGCATACAGTTCTGATCCATGCAACACAAGACAGCTGCCCTGGCCCCAGAGGCAGTACAGAGGAGAGCAAAGAGGAAGATCCCCAATATTAGAGGAATGAGCTATGAGTAACAATTAGACAAGCTGGGCTCTTCAGGCTTAAGAGAAGACAACTTAGATGGGATCTTATAAAGGTGTACAAGATTTTAAATGGGATTAAAAAAGTAAATCCAAATCAATGCTTTTGGGTGTATCAAGGCAGTAGAACAAGAGAACATAGGTTTTATGTTGTAATTTCAAACAGACACCAAGGAGTTTTTCTTTATGCAGATGGTAATTAATGACTGGAACAGGTTGCCAGGAAAGGTGGGAGAGGCCAAGACACTGAACTCATTTAAAAACATGGTGATGGGGAAATCGTAGAGTGGATGTTTGGAGCGATGAGATTGGTTGGGCTGAAGGGCTTTTACATCCAGACCAATCTTGTAATTTTGTGATACATCGGGAAGAAAGGCATAGAGGGGTACACACGTGAGGGGAATAGGTGGTGTAGTGGCTTATGTAGGATGTAAATACTAGTATGGACTAGTTGGGCCTGTTTCCATGCTGTATTGCTCTATGTAACTATGTAATACCGTAATTCGAAAATCTCAAACAGACACCAGACTCTTTCATCCTCTCTTTTTCACCCATCCTTGCTTTACTTCCTCCCCCTCCTTCTACCTCAACTGTTCTTTCTCCCTTCTTCACTCCTTTTCCTTCTCATTTTCTCCAACTCTTTCCTTCTACTATCTCTCACTCTCGCTGCTTAGAAGTTCAGGACCACCGAAGTTAACTGCAGTTAAATTCCCTACAGACTTCACTCATGCAGATAGTTAACTTAATGCAAATATTGAATAAAATGGACAAATAGAGGTGAATAAAAATAGATGTTAGACACTCGTTACATTGGTCAGTGGTCCTCTAACTCTCCTTGAGGTAACAGAGGCAACTGATATGTTTGAAACCAAACCCAGTGGAAGCAAAAACAAGTCAAATGTAATCAGGGGAAGAGGAAAGGTAAGCTCTTTGAACATGTGCATTTTGAATGAGCTCAAAAGTTGTCGCAGAATGTCTATCGAAGTACTGAGACATTAAATGTCTGTGATATTAAATATTTTTAAAAATATCAAAATATCCTCAATGAATTTGACTTTATTTTGGTGAGGGAGGGGACTGGCACCCATGCTGGTGGAGAAACACACTCCCATCTGAATTGTGTTCTTTAAGGGCCTCTGGAGATAGCTGTGTGAAGCATTTTGAGACATCCTTCTGACAGCAAAGGTGCTATATAAATGTAAATTGTTGGTGCTGTTGCTTATGATCTGGTAACAGGGCCCAGAGTAGGATAATTAGGCTGCGGTACTGCATTCAATGCAAGCAGAGTGTGAGAAGGTGATATTTATTGAGAAAAGAACCTCTGAGACAGACGTAGCAAAGCTCTGGGGAGAGGTTGAATTGAAATACCACTCACTGTTCAAGCTAACAGCATTGCAGTGACACGTTAAACTGAAGAATAAAAATGTTTTTTAAGAAATTGTATTCTGTGTCATCTGACAAACAGTAAGAGGAGTTTTCCTTTCCTTTCTTCCAATTATCTAATGACGTCCTCCCAGAGTGAAAGGTGCTATGTAAATGCAATTTGTTATGTGTTGATATAGAATTACATAGATAGTTCCACATTCTCTCCAAGTAAAGAAGCTCTCCTGTACTCTCTTTTAGGAGCTGGTTATCTTTTGTCTATGCCTTCTCATTATGGACTCACCAACAAGTGAAAGCAGCCTATTCATGTCCACCTTATTGAATCCTTCGTGGAGTTCTGTAGCTCAGTGGTTAGAGCACTCGCTTTGCAAGCGAGAGACCTGAGTTCAATTCCAGGCAGGGCGAAACCTTGGGCAAGTTTCCTTACTCCACACGCCTAATAATAATCCCTCCAAAACCAAAAACAATAATAAATTGGTCATTTTCAATCTACGACTGTTTGTGGGACATTGCTGTGCGCAATTGGTTGCCGCGTTCGCCCATAAATATACAGTCAATTCACTTTACAGTGTGTTCTGTGAAGCGCTTTGGGACGTCCTCCCGACGTGAAAAGTGCTATATCAAATGCAAGGATTATTATTATAATGTTAAGGTGTTCCTCAGGGCTCTGTCATTGGTCCTCTCCTCTATCTATGTGCTCTCTCTTGGTGACATCATCTGCAGACATGGGGTCAACTTCCACATTTATACGGATGACACCCAACTCTACCTCTGTGCCACCACCCTCGACTCTAGGACCACTGCTGTCCTGACAGAATATCTGTCAGACATCAAGTCCTGGATAAGAGCTACCTTGCTTCAGTTGAACGTCAACAAGACTAAGGCTCTCCTGATTACCTCTACACCTCATGTGCTGACAGCATCACCATCCATGGATGCACAGTCCACCTTACTGAGCCAGTCCAGAACTTCGACTCTCAACTATCCTTTCTACCCCACATCTGTGCCATGACCTGCTCTGCCTTCCCCCACTTCCGCAACATCGCCTGGCTCCGCCACTGTCTCACCCCTCAGGCTGTCGAGACTACCATCCATGCATTTGTTACATCTCGGCTCAACTATGCCAACTCCCTGATTGATTGCGTTCACAACATGATAAGGTGCTATATCAAATGTAAGGATTATTATAATTATTCATTATTATAATTATTCATTATTATTAATATTATCATCATTATTATCCCCAGTAACATAATAATGATAATTATTATAATTATTATTCACATACCAGTAGATGTACACTGTACTCTTTCCATCGCTACAATATCCTCCCTGTAGTATGGCAAACAGAACTGCACACAGTACTCTAAATGTGCTCTAACATTTTATATAAATTTAACATTAATATACTTTTATGCTCTATAATCTATACAGCGCACTGCAATTTAACTATCCTATGTGAAGGGCTCTATATAAATGCAAGTTGTTGTTATATTCCGCTGGACATCAAATTGAAAAAAAACATTCAGATCAATATATAAGACTAAAATGGTATTGGCTCTATCCTGATTACAAAAGCAAAATGTTTGCAAATGTTCGAGTAATGTTAGCAATTTCCCCTCGAACAACAGCTAGAATTAATTAGATGTGAATAATACTATAATGAAGAGGCACACAGTCTGCCTTAGCAGAAACTGGGAAGATATCAAGCAGGCAATGTACAGATGGTAACATCCTCCTTATCTCACTCGCATCACGTACTGTGTTAATGCTGCATTAAATTCTGCAGAATTAAGCTACACAATTTACTGTGCGACAGCACACACATCAGCAATTTGTAATTGTTGAACTATTCTGGGTTGTGCATTACTACAACAGTAACTAATTGTCTGATGATGCTGAGCTAGGGAGAGAGGAGCAGTAACCGAAGGCATAGTGAAAGAGGAATGTTTTCAGGTCTGATCTGAAGACCAAGAAGGAGGGGCAAAGCGGAGGATTGAAAGGCTAGAGGTATAATCTGGCACAGCACTGAGCCACATAGAGCTATATAGCCTGGAAGGTCATGTTTTCTGTTTTAGACCGTCTTGATGGCATTCATTAACAATGTGATAATTGGCAATACACCACCCAGCAAAGTCCATTATGGGTAACAATTTTTACCTCAGCATAGACTGGACAGGCTGAAGCGTAAGAAAATCTTAATAATACTAAAACTGAAAAAAGACCTAAAAATTGGGGAATTGTCCAAGTGCTTGCCATATACCCAAGGTTATATTGTTTTGAAACTGACTCACAGCGTAGCCATCTTCAGGTTAACACGCTGCAATCCACCTGAACAGTCACTGCTGCCTAGACTCACCGCATCAAAGCTGCAGTTGATGGGCTCACTGCAAAACGTTTTCAGGGACCACAAAAAGTTAAGAGTTGGCCTATAGGTCTCCTTCCAGCAGCTGATTAACAGGCGGACTTTCACGTTCCGTAAAAACAGGGCTTCCCGCAGCCCGTTGTCCAGCAGAGGCCAGTACCTGCAAAGCAACACAACCATCAGATTCTTGGAAAAATCATGTGAAAATCTTTTATTTTATTATTATAATAATTTATATAACGTCTTTCACTTCCAAATAAACAGCTCAAAGCGCTTTACAAGTGCTTGGGGAGCAATGCATTGTTGGAGGTGCTGTCCTTTGGATGAGATGTTAATCTGAGGTCACATTAAAAGTCACAGAGCACTATTGGGAAAGAGAAGGGAGTTTCTCCCAGTGTCCTGGCCAACAAAATAAAAATTGGTCATTTGTGGCTATTTGTGGAACACTACTGTGTACAAACTGGCTGCCAAATTTGCCTACAAATACACAGACAAAGCATTTCACTATATATCCTGTGAAGTGTTTCGGGACGTAATGAAATAGCAACAGCAGTTTGGTCTCTTTACAGCCACTTGAATCTCAAGGCAAACAGAACATAAATTAACAACGCGATCAAAGGTAGAATTAGTATCCATCAACAGTCTCAGCTTTCACTTGGAAGCTGGCAAGGAGCATCATCACATACTTCATTCAAGATACCCAAGGAAAGACAAATTAAACATGACCAAAAAGTATCTGATAATTATTCAATATACAAAGTGTTGGGTGCACTAGATTCCGGCTATGAATGACGCTGTTTATTATAGACTGATTAATTAGAAAATAAACTGTAACACACGCCAAGCAGGAATGCAAGTCAAAGCGTTCATTGCATCAAACTGGCAGGCAGGGAGTGAGTGAGGTCACCCAAGGCAGTTGAGAGAGAAAGAATTAATCTTCCATTTTTATGAATATTTATTCTTTGAATAAAAATTTCATAAAGATTCTACATATTTTATAACAACTTCCTATTAAACATTGTGATCATATGATCAGATGCATGCACTTCAGAAAGCCCTTCATTATTCAACTCCCAGTAACATAAATGGGTGTTCAAGCTTCAAAGAAATGAGCAGTAGTGAGTTTTTAACCAAATCATGGTTGGATTGATTGCCCAATACACACAATCATTAAAGAAACATACAGAAGGTTTTAAGGCTTTCTATTTGACGAATCACATTAAAAATTGTTAAACACACAGGAGCTGCTCTCATGGCACTAACACAAACAATTTGGGTTTAACCCTTTCCACACTGGCCAAGTTTTCAGGTACGAAGTCCCTAACCTTTGGAGAAGCCTCCCTCGATCCCCCTCTCACCTCCTCTCTATATGTCTAAATCGTACTTTAAAACCTACTTTTTCCAGCTTTGCCTATAGTCACCTCTCTTCCCCCTTCCTCCTCTCTCTGACTCGTCGTCTGACCCCATCATTCGCTGCTGAAGACCTTTCTTTTCGACCTCTCTGC
This sequence comes from Callorhinchus milii, assembly GCF_018977255.1. Lineage (NCBI taxonomy): Eukaryota > Metazoa > Chordata > Chondrichthyes > Chimaeriformes > Callorhinchidae > Callorhinchus > Callorhinchus milii. Next base: position 60,992,511 of record NW_024704744.1, on the reverse strand, counting down.
TGAAGACCTTTCTTTTCAACCACGCCTTTGGTCACCTTCCCCCTCCTCCCCCTGGCTCGGTCCCAGGATCCGAAACTGTAAAACGCTCTGAGACGCCGTCCAGTGTGGAGGGCGCTATATAAACCCAAGTTGTTGTTGTTGTATCATTTCAAAGTGCTCTGGTCCGTTATCCTATGCGAGTATAATTACAAGTTGTTTATATCAAAAATTCAAGGTACTGTGTCTTTTTGCAACTTTGGTTGTGGGATTTTTCAATTGCATTTCACAGTGCTGGAACACATACAAATAGTAGCAAATAATACCAGATGCTAGTTTATTTAATGAAATAATTACAAAGGGAGCAGCGAGTGAGCTTTCAGACACTTCGCTCCACTCTCTGAATCTCTCTTCCAAAACCCCTCTGCCTCTCTTCTCCTTCTCCACATTTAAAACCCAAGTAAAGATAGTACCTATCTCTTTGATCTCCAACCTCTACATCTACTCTCTTCCCCCACTCCCATATCTCCCACCCAGCTCATGCTCACATTCAATCTCTGTAAAGATCTTTGAGACGGATCGCCTTCGTGAAAAGTGCTGCGTAAGTACAATTTGTTGCTGTTGATTTGAATACAGAGTAAAAGGAATATAGATTTAAGAGTTGTTTTTGCATTATTTCTACATTTTCTCACAAGGGAACAGGGCAACATACTTAAGTATTTTACTTTTAATTGATACAAATCTTCAATAATCAAAGATGTTATTTCAATGTTCAATAAATATGGAAGCAGCTGAAGGTAGGGCTAATGTTAACAGAAATGTTGTAATATAAATGTTATATTACTTAACATTTGCAATCAAGCTGGTAGATAAGGAAATGAAAACAATGAAAACATTGGCTGAATGAAAACATAAGGATTTTTTTGGTGGGGGAAAATCTATCTTATATTCATGGCTAACATTGAGGAATCTGTCTTTATAATGATAAATTACATTTGCTGTCTCCAACACTGATTCTCTTAATGCCTAAATAAAGAGCACTAATTGAATTGCTAGACTTTCCAAAGCAAATACAAATCACAAGTTTGATAGAGGGCATCTGTCCTGTACTCTATTTGACATCCAATTGATCAACAATTGCATCTCCTAATGAATCCAGCAGACTTGTATATAAATAGCCTGGAATTACACTGAGTGTTAGTCTGTAAACCAATTTTGTCTTAAAATTTACAACTGTGTAAAGCTATTTTAGTTCCATCTTAATTTGGAAGATGTTTTTTTTAGGAACTTAAAACACTTTCATAGCCGAAGTATCTTGTTGCGAAGCAGAAGTATCTCGTGTCACAAAATGATGCTCTCAACAATCAACAACAACAAAGCTACATTTGTAAAGCACCTTTCAAGTTGGAGGATGTCCCAAGGTGCTGGACAGACAGAGTTACGGACCCGAGCTGGGGGTCGGGGAGGATGGAGGGCAGGGAGGGAAGCGGGGAGATCGAAAGCACAATCGAAGAGGAGGGTCTTGAGACGGGTTTTGAAGATGGCAAGGGAGGGGGCAAGGTGGAAGGACTGTGAGATGGAGTTCCAGAGGGTGGGGGCAGAGTGGCTCAAGGCCCTCCCACCAATTGTGGGTCGAGTGAGGCAGGGTGAAGCAGGCCGGAGCCCGCTGAGTGGAGGGAGCGAGCAGGATGATAGGGGGTTAGGAGGTCGCAGAGGTAGAGGGGAGCAAGACCATGGAAGGCTTTGAAGGTGAGGACCAGGATCTTGAACTGTATCCTCTGTGTGATGGGAAGCCAGTGGAGCAATATTGCTTATTAAGGAAGAACAGGAAACATAATTTACCCGATTTGGGGAAAGTAGAAAGAAATTGTAAACAAAAATCTATTGATAGAACCACAGAACTGTAGAAATTTACAGCACAGAAGAAGCCATTCAGCCCTTTGTGACTGTGTTGGCTCTTTTACGAGCTATCCCCATTTATTTGCCCTTTCCCTATATCCCTGTAGTTTACCCCCTTTTTGGTATTTATCTAGTTCCTTTTTGAAAGTTAATATGGATTATGTCTCAATCAATGCTCCCAATAGCGTATTCCAAGTTCTAACTACTTCTGAATTTTTTTTTGTTTGCTCACTATCTGAAATTGATGGCCTCTAGTTACTGACTCAATGACCCTGATATCCAATAAATCGCATCAGGTGACAATGGAGAGACAAGGAAATTTCCCTGTAAGATAAATATTACACCGTAACTGGTGCAGTCTGAGGTTAGGATTCAGACATTGTTTGGTTGGTCTGCTGGGTTTCTAATACACAAGGAAACCCTTCATCATGCTTAAGAATATCCCAACCAAAATACTGACAGTTATACATTGGTATGGAAATTTACCTTTGTCAGGAATGGAACTATGTACTCTCCGGAGATACAAAGCTTGTTTACCTAATCCCAGACAGTATTAGGCGCAGGTTGCCAATAGCTAAGGCTTGAGGATCCCAGAGTGTGAGTTACAGTAGTTGGCTGAAGTGTAACTAGCTAAAACAGTTGTAAACACTGACTGGCAACCTTTTCCGCTGATGAATATAGAGTGGAAACATCTGATTTAGTTCACTGATGATTTGATTCGTATCGCATTCCAAAATTGTCTTGGAAATTATCTAAGCTTTTTTTGAATTCCTTTTCACATTAGTTATTTCTGCTACCTTTTGTCTGGGTTGCTGATACATGCTTGTATAGGTTTCTCTTTAAAGATCGTTTTCCAGGTTCTTTTTGTAAAATGAAGTATGTATTTTGTCTCTGTTGAATTAACTGCATTTGAAGAGATTGAATTGCCCAACTCAGACCTCCTTAATCTCAATAAACCCTTTTCTTACCCTTTTCTTCAATGCTTGATTTAACACATGCTTTGCTTGTTTAGAGAGGCTTTCATTTATCTCCAAGACATTCTTCTAGACTGAAGCCTGGGTTATAAGATTAGGATCCTGAGGCAGAAACCCATTAGACTGCCACACACTAACTTGATGTATAACCATTCATTTGGTCAGTACAAAACATTCTATTTTGAGTAACATAGGAACAGGAGTAGATCATTCAGACCCTCAAGCCTGTTTCGTTATTCTACTAGATCATGGCTGATCTGAACTCCAAATACAGTTACCTTAACAGTGCAGTTCAATTCAACAACAACAACAACAACAAGATTCCATTTATAAAGCGCCTTTCACGTCAGGAGGACGTCCCAAGGCGCTGCACAGTTGGGTCATGACCCGAGCAGGGGGGAAATGGTGAGGGGAGGGAAGGGAGGGAGCGAGGAGGGGGAAGAGAGTCGAGAGGGGAGCTGAAGGCACGGTCAAAGAGAAAGGTTTTGAGACCGGCCTTGAAGGAGGAAAGGGAGGAGGCGGCGAAGGCACTGGGGGATAGAGTTCCAGAGCCTGGGGGCTGAGAGGCTGAAGGCCCGACCACCAATGGTAGGGCGGTTGGGGCGGGGGACGTGGAGCAGACCGGAGCCAGAGGAACGGAGGGTACGGGCAGGTAGGTAGGGGGATAGTAGGTTGGAGAGGTAGGAGGGAGCGAGGCCGTGAATGGCCTTGTAGGTAATTCACTCTCAAAACCACGTTACAACAACAGTTCATTATATATTTGCAATAATTATTGGGTTGGAAAAAGATAAGCAATAGGTTTTAATCTGTGCACTGCACTTCATATTGCATTACTTTGGGCCTCTACTAGCTAAAAGCATTGGAAATTAACGTGAATTAACAGTTCTCAGTTAAGTAAACTAAGCTAATGTTATAATAGGGAAGATAAACAAAGGTACGTTTCCAAAACATGGTACAGATGGCATATATGCAGCATTCCATATGTGGAACTCTTAATCTGATTTGGATAAGCTTAAACATGGTGATGGACTCCTGCATGTATCCACACCCAACTGACCATAGAAGATGTAGATGGCACTGGGAGCTTGACTTAATTCTGTTCTATTTCTGTGTTCCCTACTGACACAGGATACTTCGCTCACCTAAGCACTTAAAGATGCAATGTACTGCTCTCAGCCACAGCACCTAAAAACATTATTTGCTTTAAATCCAGGTCCCACTTTATCAAATAGTGTGCTAATAAAATGAGCAAATACAGAAAGTAATATACAGATGACACATAGATAAATGGTCTGACCTTGAACTGAAAAGTGTTCTCTAGAAAATGGTTTTGAGTATGGTTTGGACTACCCTGTTATCGTAAATGGCCGGCTTGTGAGAGGCAAATAATTAGGTATAATAAAGCCAACACAGTACAAAGCAATGCAGGGGCAATGTTTTGTTCATTTACTGTGAGAAAAATATTAACGATCTAAAATGAAAGAAAATTCAAAGCGTTAAAGAAACCAGAGTTTAAACATTGACTGATAAAAAAANGCATTTGAAATAACAGCAACAAAATTACATTTGCAGAGCATCTTTCATGTAGGGACACTCAATGTTTCGCACCTGAGCTGAGGGTTGGGATCAGAGAGGGTGGCGGGCAGGGGGGGGAAGGAGGGTGATCGACAGCATAGTTGAAGAGGAGATTCTTGAGACGGGTCTTGAAGGAGGCAAGGGAGGGTGTGAGCAGAGGGACTGTTGGATAGGGGCAGAGTAGCTGAAGTCCGGCCCAGCAATGGTGGGGCGAGCAAGGCGGGGGATGTGAAGCAGGCCAGAGCCCATTGAGCGGAGGGAGCAGGCAGGTTGGTAGGGGTTGGGAGGTTGCAGAGGTAAGGGGAGCGAGGCCATGGAGGGCTTTCAAGGTGAGGACCAGGATCTTGAACTGTATCCTCTGTGTGATGGGAAGCCAGTGGAGTCGGGTGAGGATGGGGCGGTAGGGTCACAGAGCCTGGTGCGGGAGAGTACATGAGCTGCAAAGTTCTGGATAATCTTCAGCCTATGGAGGGAAGAGTTGGGAAGCTGTCAAGTAGGGAGTTTATGAATTAGTCAAGCCTGGATGTTATAAATGTATGTATGAGGGATTCGGCAACCTGCGGTGTGAGACAGTGGCAGATCCGGGTGATGTTGCGGAGGTGGGGGAAGGCAGAGCAGGCCACGGCACGGATGTGGGGTAGGAAGGATAGTTAAGGTCAAGCAAGATGTCAAGGTCCTGTACTGATCCAGTGAGATGGAGTGTGCATCCTTGAATGGTGATGCTGTCAGAACCTGAGGTGTGGAGGTGCTGACAGGAGCCAATCAGGAGGGAGTCAAGCGAGGGCTAGAGGAGAAACTGTTTGTGGAGATGAAGTGGAGACGGTGTGAGAGGTGTGATCTGAACCATTGAAGGACAGAACCATGAAGGTTGAGATGAAAGGAGAGGCGGTGGAGGAGGATAGAGTTGTCAATGGTATCAAAGGCAGTAGAGAGGTCAAGGAGGACTAGGAGACAGGTCCTCTCCCACCAGCTAGAGACATTTTCGCAGACTCTAACAGGCTCTCAATGTATCTAAATTAGTATTGATTTTAGATCAATAACCAAATCAACAGGACAGGCCTGTCTGCCTAAGTATTATATAGTATCATTTAGAATCGTACAATTATAGAAATTTACAGTCATTGAGTCTGACCCAGCTCTAAGAGTAAGGTTTCCATTCAATCCCACTGCGCTGCCCTACATCTATACCCCTTCAAGCCTCTAACTTTCTTGCACAAAACAACTTAGCTTTTTCAGATAGCGTTGTGTAGTCTGTTCTTTGATTGTTGATTAACAAGTAACAGCAAACTGTTCCTAACTACAGTAAGAATTTTGCTGTGCAGCAGGTATTGTGCAGTAGGATTTACATTTTTTGAGCAATGCCTGCTTTCTATTGAATAGAATTCTTGCATACAGTCACCAGCAATGTTCTTAATAGCAGAATAATCACAATGACAAAAGAGTCAAAAACATAGGGAACACATAATAACAATTAGAAATGTAAGAGTAAGGAGGAGAACTTTTCCACGCATAGGGAGGAAGCTGTAGCTCAGTGGTTAGAGTCCTGTAGCTCAGTGGTTAGAGCACTTCTCTTTGCAAGCAAGATACCTGGGTTCAATTCCAGGCAGGGTGAAACCTTGGGCAAGTTTCCTTACTCCACACGCCTAATGATAATCACTCCAAAAAAAAACAATAATAAATTGGTCATTTTCAATCCACGACTGTTTGAGGGACACTGCTGTGCACACTTGGCTGCTGCGTTTCGCCCACAAATATACAGTCAATTCACTTTATAGCATATTCTGTGAAGCGCTTTGAGACGTCTGGAAGACGTGGAAAGCTGTATATCAAATGCAAGGAATATTATTATTATAAGCTTTGTGGGTTCACAATGCAGTTCAGTAGCTGTGTTTCTAGAGACAGAAAAGTTTGAGGAACATGGTGAGGGCACCTGTTTTATGACATAGCTTCCATTTTACAAGATATTTGCTTCTGCAAATAAAAGGTCCTAAATGAGAATACAATATAACATACAAAAACAACTTGCATTTATATAGCACCCTTCATGTGGGGTAGAGGCCCAGAGCGCTTCACAATGGCAGAGTCTGACAATGAGCCAGGGGGAGAGGGAGGAGGAAGGTGCCTTAAGGATGATCAAAAAGGAAGGTCTTTAGGTGGGATTTGAAGGCGGGGAGGGAGGGGGCAAGGTGGAGGGATTGAGGGAGAGAGTTTCGGGGTGTAGTGGCTAAAGGCATAGCCACCAATGGATTTATATAGCACCTTTCATATTGGGGGCATCTTAAAGTGCTTCACACTGCTGACTGGACAAAGGCAGAAGGTAGGAGAGAAGGCATTCAAAAAGGCTGCACAGTAATTTTTCTGTCCTGAAAAAAAACTTTTATTCTTAAGTTGGACTTCTGTGATAAATCGTTAAAGGCTTTGAGTTATTCAGAAACGTGTAACAGTATTTATTCTCATGCTACCTCTGTCCTCCTTTCTGTGCCTCCATGTGTTACATTGACAAATTAGATAATAACCTCTGTTGTCAATAATGAAAATAGCAATACTGATTAAAAAATACCGAGTGCAATTCAGTCAATAACATTTTCATTCCAGTCTTGGAAAATGATGTCTTGTGTAAGTGCTTGATGACAACTAGGTGATTGCACTAAAATGACCTGCGATGCTATCTCCTGTTATCTATGAAAAAAAATCGAGCTTCTTAATATCAGTTGAGACAGGAGCATTCACTCCTTACACTTTGAAAATAACATGGATAATGAGAAAAAGAATGATGTAAAGGCTTATTTAATTAGGGATGAAAGTAATAATAATAATCCTGGCATTTAATTGCACTTGATATAAAGCCTATGAAGTAAAAATATCGCAAACATAAAAACACTGAAGATGCCCTCCCAACATGGAATGACTATTACATTAATTACAGTTAAGTGCAGTGACTGTGTATTTTTGGGCAAATGTGCAACCGATATGCGAGCGCAGAAATGTTTTACAAACAGCCATGAAGTGAATGACCAATATTTTGGAGGATTGTTGGTTGGTATACTGGGAGAAACTCCCTTCTCGTTTTGAATCATGCCATGGGATCTTTAAACCACCTGACCAGGAAGATGAGACTTTGATTTAATGCCCAAAGCACGTCACCTCTGATAAGACAACATTCCCCAGCATTGCACAATTACCTCTGAAATTAAATGGCATAGCATCAAATAACTTTCCAGATAGCAATCGAGGACAACCTCCAGTAAGGAATCGTTTTATTAAATGATTTCCCCAGTTTAAATAATGAGAATGAATGTGTTTACATTACTATAGAGCATCCACAAATAACAGTAATTACATTATGCCCGCTGTGCACAGAGGTGCCGAGGTCACAGCCAATCAGTGTAAGATTTCAAATGTTTTAAAAAAAATTAAAGGAACCCGAGACACTCACTATCTAGATTCGCACATGACAAATGGCTTGTGTCATGGTTCTCATTCTTTACGTGTGAGCCTACAAAACCCAAGGTCACTACACTTTACAGGAAAATCCTTTGAAGTGTTTTAAGACATCCTCCTGATATGAAAGGCACTAAAGATGATTATTGTTACATTGTTATAGACAGCGAGTGTGTCCTGGAAGGGCATCAGAAACAAACCTGAACTGGTCCTCGCTGATGCTGACATACATATTTCCTGAAGGTGATCAACTCTACAATACCATAAAATTAGATTCCCAAAGGGGTAGCTTTATAAGAGAGTGCACTTAAAGGATTTTAAAACCTCCCCAAAAAAGTACATTTCCAATTCCAGTAGAATGCATCAATTAATCTTGATGTGAACACATCTGACTAACCTCTGCATGTTTGTGCGGTTGACAAGAGGCAGAAAATCGGTGACAGCTACGTATATAAACGTCTGCGCATTGGCAATAATCCTGAGAACAGCGTCAATATCTTTTGTGCGGCCTTTGGGGCATAACGATGCAGGAGAGCTCTATTGAGAAAAAAAATACGTGAATTAGCAGATACCGACTGGAATTAGCTCAATACATCAACCTGTGGTAGTTATTTCTAATGTACTGAACTCAGCCTCAACCAGGTACCTTTCTATTAAAGCACTCCAAGACACTCCCTAACACAAAGAGGGTTATATAAATGCAAGTTGTTGTTATTGTTTCTCCCTCGTCTTCACTCTTGTTTGCCCACTCTCGTTCCCTCTCATGCTTATCTCGTCAAGAAAAGAGGTCTCCAATATTGCATTGATTAGTTGACATTGGTCCAGCCGACCAACTGCATTATAACCTGTGTTTGGAAGTGGAGGGTTACTCAGGCAGTTCAATAAAAGGAATAAACCTGGTTACAAAAGAGTAAATGGACTCATTCAAGAAACACTTTGATGGGAGGACAGTAGGATGGGTATTCAGGAAGGATAAGATAAATGAGCCGAAGGGCCTTCTTCTTCCCAACCGCTCTTGTGATCTTGTAATTTTTAGAGGCAAAATGGCTACCCCAACTAGCTAAACTGAGATTAGTCTGAGTTGACTAATGCTGGGTTAAAGTTTGATCAAATGGAAGAGCTAGAGTAGGAATGCCCAGGCTATCATTTACCAGTTGTCCTTAGGGCCCATTTAAGACACAATCCTTGTTTAGGGCATAATTCCTGCCTTCCTGCAACAAGTGATTTTACTCATTATAAAACAACCACTTCTCTCTAGCTGTATAATGCCTCCAGTTTTAAGGAACCCGAAAATGAACCTTTACTCACTGACAAGTAGACATTGGCTTCAGTATCATTCAGCTGTAACTGAAGAGTTGAATTCTCATTGATCAAAGCAAATACTTTCTTCGACCAATTTTCAGGTACTGAGTCCTTGTATTGCAGCTGCCAGTAGACAGAAAACACTTTGTGCAAATCCAGAGCTAGGCAGCTGCAGTTGTAGATAATGACACCAAGTTCTTTCATCTGTAAAATGAAAGCGTATTTCTGTTCAAAGGCAAAGCAGCATAAAGGGAAATACCGTATTTTATTTTATACAGTAACCTATTACAAAAAGGCATATTATCATTTTCATACATGGCACAGCAAGTCAAAGTAAATGGCTTTCAGAGAATCTGCTGGAGCATCTGCTGATGTACAGAGATATTATTGCTTGTAATAACTAACATCTTGTTCTTTTCTGGGGTTTTCCTTACAGCTTTCAAGACATCATGTGGAGCCTTGTTCTAATTTAACAGAATTTAACAGTAGATAATTAAGTTTTATAATGGAGATAGTATAATGTCCAGTTCACTAAGAACACTCAACAGGTCAGGCAGCATCTATGGAGAAAGGAAAGTGAGTCAACGTTTTTGGGTCCACGGCCTTTTGTCAGAACTGGGGCATTCTGAGAGGGAGAGGTTTTTAAGGGCTAACAGAGAGGGGGGAGCAGGGCAAGGAACACGAAGGAGAAAATGGGGGAGAAGACAGGGGACGATGGGTTACAGAGGTGTTAATGATGCAAACAAAGAAGGGGAATAGAGGTGTTAATAATGCAGAACAAAGAGGGGGGAAAGACTGCAACAAAATTACATAGACTAGAGAAAGAAAAGGTGCGTCTGGAACCAAGATGATGTGATAATGGTCACTGAAGAGGGGGAGGGGGAATGTGAGCTGTTACGGTCTGAAATTGTTGAAATCAATAGTGAGGCCAGAGGGGTGTAAGGTACCCAGCAGATAAATGATTCAATCACTAAACATATCTTTCCCTCCGTGACTCCCTGGTTCTTTCCTCCATCACCACCAACAGTTCCTCTGCTCCCCCTGGCACCTTCCCAAGCCAGTGCAGGAGATGCAATACCTGCCCTTTCACCTCCTCCCTCCCATACCACTGTCCATGGCCCCAAACACAGTTTTCAAGTGAGACAGCGATTTACGTGCACTATCACCAATGTAGTTTACTGCATTCGCTGCTCACGATGTGGTCTCCTCTACACTGGGCGGATGAAATGCAGATTGGGCGACCAATTTGCAAAACACCTCCATTCTGTCTGCAAGCACAACCCTGAGCTTCCTGTTTCTTGCCATTTCAGCTCTCCCTCGCACTTGCATTCTGACCTCTCCATCCATGGTCTCCTACGCTATTCCAATGAGCCACAGTGCAAGCTCAAGGAATAATCCCACAGAAAAAAATTCACTCAATGGTCACTCAACCCATGACTATTTGTGGGCACTGTTGTGCCTAATTGGCTGCCACGTTTTGTCCACAAAATGCACAGTCAATCCACTTTACAATATATTCTGTGAACTGCTTTGAGATGTCTCAACAATGTGGTAAAGTGCCATATCAAATGCAAGGATTATTATACAATTTTTTAAAAAAATCTATCTACAAGAACAACTTGCATTTATATAGATGTTGACGTGGGACAACATCTCAGAGTGCTTAGTTCCCCCTTGAAAGCTAATATGGGTCCTGGTACCTTCCTAGTACATCTACTCTGCAGCTCTGTATAGTATGGTCCTCCACTCTTCCTGAAGTGGGGTGACCAAAACTGGATACTATTGGGGTAAACATCCATCTAGGTCTAGAGTTACTCTAGAGTCTAGAGTTAGTTATGTAGCAATATTAGAACATTCAGAATTTGATCCAGAATAGAAGGATGTGTGACGAGTTTGGTTTCTGAATTAGAAATAAACTGTAAGTGTATGTAAAATTATGTATTTATAGCAAGAGCTGAAAGTTCATCCTGTACTTTTTAACATGATGCCATGGGTTATGATGCCACCTTGAATATTTGCATGAAAGGGGCAGAAAGTTATGGAAACTAAATAAGTGAGTGAAGAAACCTCACTTCAACTCCACTTCAGCTACAAATCAGTCATTGTACTTAAGTGTATATTCTGTGAAACGCTTTGGGGGGGCTTTCCAAATGTGAAAGGTGCTACATCAAATATAAGGATTATTATTAATATAGCTGACCAGAACAAAACCAGTAGTTTTGCAACATACTATATCTTGAAAACAAGGGGAGAAGGTTGGACAGGCCATGGGCTCAGCTGTAAGGTTCGTCAAAAATCTGTCATCTGAATTCATCCAAGTCCAAATCAATATTTGCTCAGCTTGAAACCAGTGACCAGTCAGAATAAGTTGCATATCTCTGAAGAAATATTCTAAAATAATCATTGCCTTCCACCAAGAAGGGTTCCTTTCTAGGTTAAAGGTCAGTTCTATTTACTAACTGGACCCTGTGTTTCCCTTCAACACAACAGCTATGGAAAAGATATCTCAAATCATGCAAAGTTTACAAATCAGGAGAGCGTTCAGCCCATCATGTCTGAGCTGATGCATCTTTATTAAGTTGTTGGCTGACATAAAGACAAGCTATGGATTTGCTTGACCCCAGAGTCCTTTTGTTCCTGAGCATGGCAAGAATTCCATTTTCTCCTGGAAGTACTTCAGTCATTTATTCAAATAGTATTGAGGAAAAACTCAATAGCTGGAACACAGTCTGTGCCTACTTGCAACTCATTAGGAATTCTGTCCTCTTCCTTCTGTCAGTGGATGCCATCAAACTGGACCAAAGACCAACAGATCACAGGCAAATGTGGAGGAGGGGAAAGAGACGGGGATAAATAAATAATCTTACAGGGGAGTAACCACTAGAAGGGAGATAATCAAAAATAAAAATAATCCTTGCATTTGATAACACCTTAACACATTGAAATGTCTCAAACGCTTCACTGATTTTTCTGTAAAGAGTAGTGACTGTGTTTTAGAGGCGAATGCAGCAGTCAATTTGCATGCGGCAATATCCCACAAACAGAAAATAAATGAATGACTATATTTGTCTGAAGTGGGGCTTGAACCCACAACTTTCTGATTCAGTGGCAATGGTACTACCGACTGGGTTAGACTAACACTGAAAATTATCACATGCATGTGGTTTACATATGTGGAACTCTGTCTGGTTTGGATACTCTTAAGCATGATGATGGTTTTCCACTTGTGTCAATGACCCTGAAAAAAGATATAATTGGCTTTGCTTCAATTAGCTTGTGTACAATTGGCTGCTGTGTTTCGCCCACAAAAATGCAGTCAATTCACTTTACAGTATATTCTGCGAAGCGCATTGAGACATCTTGAAGACGTGATACGCGCTATATCAAATGCAAGGATTATTATTATTATTATAATTAACACTTGTGAAATGGGTTTCAAATGTCCCAGGCTTCCTCCATTATCTCTCCTAAGTGACCTTTCATCATGCATGAGCCCAAGGAATGGGGGTTGACAGGCTATTCAACTGTGAAGAGTGTCTGTCACAGCCGAGGTAGATATTGTCCTTACCTAATCTGTACATAGAATATGTTTCAGTAGGAACATTGGGTAGTAACCTCACATTGTTTTTTCCCTCACCAAACCAACAAGTACTGATCAAGGCTAACTGTAGTGTCAAAATAGAGAAACTTATCAGCTTAGCACAGATTGACGAGCAAAACTAAATACTCCTTGCATTGGATATAGCCCCTTATCACGTCTTTGAGACATCTCAAAGCACTTCACAGAATATACTGTAAAGTGAATTGACTGTATATTTTGTGCACGAAACTTGGCAGCCAGTTGCGCAGAGCAATGTCCCACAAACAGCCGAGGATTGAGTGTTTTTTTTAATGAATTATTACACCCGGAAACGTAATCTGCCAATATTCTAACAACCGGGTTCCCACTTACTACTAGGTAAACAGAGGTGTGTGGAATAAGGAAACTTGCCCAACGCTTCTCCCTGCTGGGGATTGAACCCAGGTCCTCTCGCTTGCGAGCTGAGTGCTCTAACCACTGAGCTACAGGACAACTAGCTGAAAATAAGGAAAACAAATTGCCTTTATTATGTGGCTTAATTGCAGGAGTCCTTGTAGGGAACCCATTAGCTGTTGTACTTGTAGCACACATATTTCACATCTCTCTAGTAACACATTGACATTGACCTCTGTTAATCATCATCTTTCAGTATTGATAGACTGGTGTGATTGAGGTGAGCCTCTCTTTGCAAAACTTCTGATGCGTGAACTAAACTAGTCACCAGCATCTGCGTAATTCATGTTCAGTTTACTTCATAATAATAATAATAATCCTTGCATTTGATATTGCGCTTTTCACGTCAGGAGGACGTCCCAAAGCGCTTCACAGAACACACTGTAAAGTGAATTGACTGTATATTTGTGGGTGAACGTGGCAGCCAATTGCGCACAGCAATGTCCCACAAACAATTGTAGATTGAAAATGACCAATTTATTATTGTTTTTTGTTTTGGAGGGATTATTATTAGGCGTGTAGAGTAAGGAAACTTGCCCAAGGTTTCGCCCTGCCTGGAATTGAACTCAGGTCTCTCGCTTGCAAAGCGAGTGCTCTAACCGCTGAGCTACAGGACTCCGAACTTCATACTCACACTGCTGCTCTGCAGACACACAACTTCACTTTCCAACCAACAACAACAACAACAACAACAAGATTCCATTTATAGAGCGCCTTTCACGTCAGGAGGACGTCCCAAGGCGCTGCACAGTTGGGTCATGACCCGAGCAGGGGGGAAATGGTCAGGGTGAGGGGAGGGAAGGGAGGGAGCGAGGAGGGGGGAAATGGTCAGGGTGAGGGGAGGGAAGGGAGGGAGCGAGGAGGGGGAAGAGAGTCGAGAGGGGAGCTGAAGGCACGGTCAAAGAGAAAGGTTTTGAGACCGGCCTTGAAGGAGGAAAGGGAGGAAGCAAGGCGAAGGCACTGGGGATAGAGTTCCAGAGCCTCGGGGCTGAGAGGCTGAAGGCCCGACCACCGATAGTAGGGCGGTTGGGGCGGGGGACGTGGAGCAGACCGGAGCCAGAGGAACGGAGGGTACGGGCAGGTAGGTAGGGGGATAGTAGGTTGGAGAGGTAGGAGGGAGCAAGGCCGTGAATGGCCTTGTAGGTGAGGATGAGGATCTTGAAATCAATCCTCTGGGGGATGGGGAGCCAGTGGAGGCGAGCGAGGGTGGGAGTGATGTGGTCCGAAGCCTGGTGCGGGACAGTACACGAGCTGCAGAGTTCTGAATGACCTGCAGCTTGTGGAGGGAGGTGCGGGAAGGCCGGCGAGGAGAGAGTTCCCATAGTCCAGCCTTGAGGTGACAAAGGCGTGAACCAGGGTTTCAGCGGCGTGAGGGGTGAGGTAGTGCCGTAATCTGGCGATATTCCGGAGGTGATGGAAGGCGGTGCCAGTTGTGGTGCGGATGTGAGGGAGAAAGGACAGCTCAGGGTCGAACAAAACGCCGAGGTTCCTGACTGGCTTTGAGAGGTGGAGAGTGCAGCCTTGGATGCTGATGGTGTCAGCGCCTGAGGTGCGGAGGCGCTGACGTGAGCCAATCAGGAGGGCCTCGGTTTTTCGCACGTTGAGCTGAAGAAAGTTGTCTCTCGTCCAGGACTCGATGTCGGACAGGCAGGCTGTCAGGACATCGGTGGTCGTGGAGTTGAGGGTAGAGGAGGAAAGGTAGAGTTGGGTGTCATCCGCATACATGTGGAAGTTAACCCCATGTTTGCGGATGATGTCACCAAGGGGGAGCATATAGAGGGTGAAGAGGAGGGGACCGAGGACAGAGCCCTGAGGGACACCACATGAGACAGTACGGGGGGTGGAGGAGAAGCCATTCGTTGAGACGAACCAATCAGTCAGTTGCCTGCAACTGTGCCAACTTCACTTACACTTTAATCTTTCATTCCCTGCCATCTATGACAATTAATTATTTTCCTTTCAGTGTTTTCCCAAATGCTGTACATTTGTCTTTCATACTGAATAGATTGCTTCAGCTGTCCATTATTCATTGAAGTGTGCAATTTCCCCCGAATTTCTCACTGAGGTAATGATATCTATACACAGTGGGCCTTATATAAACCACCCATTAACTAGATGTAGAAGCTTAAACTTTACCTGTTCAATGTATGGAAAAGAAATTTTAAAAACTTGCATTTTCAAAGCCATTTTAGGAGGTTGAAACATCTAAGTGGTTCAAAGGTAATTACTGTCAAGCATGAAGGCAAAAACAGCAGCCACTAGCATCAGAAAGACTCCACAAACAGCTGTGAGATCATCATCATCATAGTTTATCCTTTCCAATCCACAGCAGTTGTGAGATGAATGACTCCTGAATCTGGAGACCTACTAATGTTTTATCCCAGACTTTGGGAGAAACTCACTTCTCCTTACGAAAAATGTCTTGGGATATTTCACATCCACCTGAACAGTTAGGCACGACTGTGGTTTAACATTTCATCTGAAAGGTGGCACTCTCGCTATACAACACTGGAGTATCAACAAAGACTAATGAGCTCACATCCGTAAATGCAACTTGAAACCACAACCTTCTTACCCAAAAGATAGAGTGCTATCAAACTGAGCCAGGCTAACAGGCAAAAGAAACAGTATGCAAATGTTCCAAGGTTCTTTTAAAAGAAGCCCATGATTATTTTTCTTTTGCATATAAAATTACCTGAACCAGGGAGCGCCAGTCCATGTGGGCACTGCCAATGTAAATGTGCTTCTTGTCCACCACCCAGAAGGAAGACTGAAGTTTGCCGCCGATAATGGGAGCCATGTCTATATACTTCACCTTAGCACCTGCATGTTAAACAGTCAATAACTGGTCATTAGCTGCCATTTAAACTGCTGTATTCAAATGTTACATTGACATGCGGAGGATTGGTTCTGAAAACATATATCTCACAAATGAGCTGACAGGATCCCTAGTATCCATCAAAGCTGCCAGTGCAATGCTTCTCAATAACAAATTTGATAACACAACAGATCTGTTAAGAAATATTATGTTTTTCACTCCTGTATTCTGCGTGTGTTTATCTTGCAATTTTATTTTGTGAAAAGCAATGATTGCTATAATTTTATTTGTGTGGGCTTAATGGTGCGTTATATTCCTTTGTGGGTTGGTTAAACTGATATTACTGTTTTTTCCAACAATTCAACTCCCATCAGTTATGGTCATTCACTGGAGCCATCGAACATCTTTGAAACAAAACTGGTTCTAATTTGCACTCTTTCTTAGTAAGAAATGTGTAATTTCCAAACCATCAAATGCACTGATTTCATTCTGAAGTATTTTTTTTAGAAATGTTACTAATTAGATATTTCTTATTAAGAAATCAGTTAAGAAATACCAAAAAATTAGACTCAGGTTATTTATTAATAATGTAAGATAAGTCACCAGTGAATTGTTTGAAGTGATTTTTCCATCCCCGCTCTCTGCTGATAAATGCAGAATCCTCAGCCACCCAATGAACCATACATTCTTCATACGTGTCCCCAGGCAGTGAGTATCAAGAGACTGTTCAATCACATGGCCATCGCAAGTTTGTTAGCTGTGATCTCCTTTTTTGGTCATTTAGGATAGATTTTTTAAAAATCCTTTATGCATACAAGTGAAAATAATTGCAAGGTCATGCATTTGAAAACGCCCTGCAAGTTTATTTTAACTGTGAAAGACAAAACTAGTGACATTAGAATGGAGGTGGTGATATACTGTTATAGGTACAATAAAGATACAGAGAACAATCCAAAACCTGGCTGAAATGCATTATGTCACAACATTGCCGACTAGATTAGTTTTTTAGAGACATTTTTTCCCATGTACTAACCATCCTGAGAAGCTGCTGGCTTAGCAGCTTCAATGTGAAGCCAGACCCATTGACTCCAAGCTCAATGCCTATCAAAGAATTTTCCTCTCGCTCAATAGTGCTAATATAATACAACTAATCTTTGTCTAATCCAAAACATAGCAAAAATCTTATTAGTTTTAGTTTTATTGCACTTGCATCTATCAATATCCAGATGAATTTGGGTTCAAGTCCTGAGTTATTGTCTTTCCTACTTGCTGAAAACATTCATTAGGCAGCCACATCCTGGCAAGCACCAAATTAACTGCTTAAAAGACTTAGCTCATCCCTTTAAACAGCAACTGCAAACAGAGAGAAAGAGAAACTGTGAATGAGCGCATGTTGGAGATTGAAAATAAATATAGAAAATGCTAAAAATGAACAGGAGGTCAAATAGCATCTGAAAAACACAGATTAACTTACAAGATAGACAGTCACCACACCGTGAATCCTGTAAAGTGCTTTAAGATATTTCAATGACATGAAAGGCACTATATCAAATGAAAGATTATTATTCTTATTAACGATTTGGTATGACAATTTTTAAAAGTGAGTGTGTGGACAGGGTGCTTGACCTCATAACTAAAAGCCTGTCAATACTCACTGTCGTGGCTCACTATGTGGAATAGATCCTTGAGGGTGACATCAACCCCCATTGTGAATCAGTGTGTTCAGGAGAGTAGCGGCAACCACAAGGACATGTGTTCTTAAAAAGCTCAAAAAGGGTGAGAATCAAAATGTTAACCTCGTTCTCTTTCAGATGCTGATTGACCCTGGCGTACATTTCTGGCATTTATTTGAATGTAAGAGCAATAAAGAATAGGGCATCAGTTATTTTGAAAAAAACGCATTTGAATGGAAAAAAAACTATTATTTTAAAGTAGCGATCAGGAGCACAGTTTTAATATAGGAATGACATGTGCAGACTGAAAAATGTAATCATTGCCAAAAATACAGTAAAGCCAGTCACAAGATCACAAAAGAGACTTTGCTCCAAAAATACAGTCATGCCACATTACAGTATATCCTGTGTA
Organism: Callorhinchus milii; assembly: GCF_018977255.1. Taxonomy (NCBI): domain Eukaryota; kingdom Metazoa; phylum Chordata; class Chondrichthyes; order Chimaeriformes; family Callorhinchidae; genus Callorhinchus; species Callorhinchus milii. The sequence continues at coordinate 60,974,408 of NW_024704744.1, read as the reverse complement.
GGGCTTTGAGACATCTCAACAACATGATAAGGCGCTAAATCAAATGCAAGGATTTTTAGTATTACTATTGTAAGAGAGATTTGGATGAAGAAGGCCCATTGCTTTATTTGATCTCACACTGAATACCCACCCCACCATCCTCCCATTCCTTCATCAAACCGTTTCTTAAATGAGTCTAGGATTCTGACCTCAAACTCCTAATAATATGGACATAATATTTGGCTCAATGCATTCAGCTATTGGAGTCAATACCTACTGAGCTCGACATTAGAATGCTGCCTCAAAGCACATAAGCCAAACTCATTCTGAGTTAAGATGAAATCCCACAAAAAAACTCAAATACAACAACATCTTGGATTTATATTGCACCCTTCACGTAGGGTAACATCTTGGAACACTGAACAATGGTGGAGTTTGCTATTAAGATGGGGAGAAAGAGGAAGTGACTGTAGGCACAGTCGATTAGAAAGATCTTCGGGTACAATTTGAAGTTGGATAAAATGGGATAAGTAGCTTTATGGGTACCAGTTCCAATGGCACCAGATGGAGGTTTCAGCTCCAACTATTGTACCAAAGTCAGGAGTAGGGCTAATCTACATCCCAGTTGCTAACTATCACATCACACGGGGAGTCCTATGTATACATCATTGACACTTAACCTTTGAATGCACTGCAGCAATAAGGAAACAAACATCAGATATTTTCAAAGAACAACTCTGCCAAATGACACACAAAATAGTTCCTTTTGGGAGAGCCTTAAAACTCAGAATGGAGAAACAATTCAGAGAGGAACATGATGCAATAAAATTCAATTACCTGCCAAAGTAGAGTAATTACAACCTACAGATTCAAAGAAAACCTCATTTATCTTCACCTTGTCAACAGCATGGTGCACGGCTAGCCATTCAACCATCTTTGATGGCATCATTAATAATGTCACAAAGCAAAGAGCTTGTTCACAGCCAAATGAATTCATCTATCTTGGTGAGATTTGGTAATGCTATGGGGATAGATATGTGCAAGTGCAAGTGACTATTCACTGTCTTTTAGGGCCGATCAGAGTACAAATCCCCCATGAAGACATCACTATAACTCTTATGAAGGGTCACAAGTAAATTGAGTTCCACTTAGCTTAATATTGAGCGGACATAAATCCACATCCCCAAATCCTGAAATCTATAATTTGATACCTCTGTTTTTCCTTAAAATAGAGACAGAATTTAAGACTGGTCAATATTGGTTGGCCTTAGTACTCAAAGCCCAAACTCTCCATCACTGACTTCCTGCTGCATCTCAGACCTCCAGCCGTAGCCTGCTCCTATTCTTCAACTACATGCTTCCACTGGTGACATCTACTCTAATTTACAACACTGTTACTGTTCTGATTTACAGCAAATCACGTATGAGCAAGGTCCTGCAACTGAATATCAACAAGCTTAAAGTCATCCTCTCTTGGCCTCGGCCTCAGTGACATGCCTCTGGCTCTGATTCATCAGCCTCTGCACCTCAGATCCACTATCGTGACCACCTTCTTTCAACTCCAGGACATTGCCCTTTTAACACCTCTATCTCACTGCCATCTTTACTGAAATTTTGTACAGCTGTGTAAAACGCTCCTGACGTGAAAGGTGCTATATAAATATGAATTGTTGTTATAGCTTTTGTCATCTCAAGGATTCTATCCAATGTTTTGCTCATTGGCCTCCTTAGCGTCACCCTCCAGATGCATCAACTGATACAGAGCTCAGGGGCTAAGTTCTTTCCAACACCAAAGTCCACACACCTAAATGAAAGGAATAAATGCAAGTTTTTGCGATTTCTTTGATTTATTGCGACTTCAGCTATACAGAATACAACCCAACTTTATACAGCTCCCTTTATAATGAACTATTGTCTCTTTGAATCTGTTTTTGGCCATCTTTCCCCTCCTCAGCCCCCTCAGCTTCCGCTCCCAGCGTAGGTGCCAAATCAGTATTGTCAATCACCTTGGGTCATCCTCGCAATGTGGTAAATTTGTACTGAATTGCATTGTAAGTTCCTTCCCTCAAAAAGCAAGCTAGTGGACCAATGGTGAACTTATTTCTGGGTTAATATATCTTCCTAACCCTGAACACAATGCGCCAAATGAGCAAACACTTTAGATAGCTGCAATAGTTATCACTTTGTTTTATATTTCAAACCCCTTATATTATATTCCAGGCCCCCAATATTACACAATACCTTTTTGATTGCTTGCTGATTTTCTTTCCTCGTCTCCTCTGCTCAGTTGCATCAGACTTGCTGTGTATCCACAACCCTCTGTGCCACCATCATTAATAATGGTCTTGTTTCATTACTCATAACTATACTGAGCATTTCTGCTCCCTTGTTGGTTTTAACACATGCTGTTCATTTACCACACTTCCCTTATCAGCGAGTACAGTACATGCATTGCTCTGTTAAATCAACAGTCACGATAAAGTGCTTTCATCCTTTCCTGACCTCTGGCCACAGTGATTCCACTGCTAAACACACTCACTTAAACGCTTCTTTTAACTGGCAAGATGAGGTCTGTTTTTAATATTGTTACTCCTGACCCTCCTTTCCTAGTTTCCCTGCCCTTTTAAAAACCCTACATCCGTGCGCAATTTGTTGCAGCGTTTCGCCCACAAAATACACAGTGACTACACCTTACATATTTTGTGAAATGCTTTGAGACGTCTTGAAGACGTGATAAAAGGTGGTATATCAAACGCAAGGATTATTATTATTATATTATTATGTGTTGCAGCTCCCAATCTTGCACTGCCAGCGATTTTTACCATACTATACTCCTCCATCTGGTTTGCATGCTTTTTGCTCCCCTGTTTTATTTGTATTTTAAGTACTCCAAGATGCTACCCTGCATGAAGGGAGCTATATAAATGCAAGTTGTTGTTGTTGTATTCAACATTGTTGTATTGAAGAAAGATCTTCTTACCATTTGCTTTCAGATGATTTGTATCTTTGTCCCCAAATGCTTGAAACTTATTAACTGCCACTTGCAATCCAATGCCACGAGCTTGGATGTCCAACAGCTTCTGATATACTCTTTGACCCTAATTTATAAAAATGGAAAAAAAAGCTAATAAAAGTTACAATGAAGATTTAAGTGCTGCATCATTTCTACATTCTTTATATGTAGTAATTTCCTTGAATTTAGTTCACAGAGGTTATTTAAAGTACCTTTATGTGTCTCCTACTGTAGCCGTCTAGAAGACGTAAAAAGCGCTATATCAAATGCAAGGATTCTTATAATTATTAACAAGTAAGCAAAATACTATGAAAAACAAAAACTGATGACAGTGATAACAAAGGCGATATTCGCTCACAAGAATCTTATATATTTGACTTCTCAGTATTGTTCCACAGTTCAGACGTAAGTGTGTTAGCAATTGTGTACTACTTTATGGACTATCACCCTATCACACCCATTCTCATTTGGCTCCATATCCTCCAGTGGATTGAGTACAAGATCCTCATTCTCACCTTTAAATCCCCCACCTTCAACCCTATCAACCCATCTGCTCTCTTCATTTAGCGAGTAACAGCCTATTTCATTTCACCCAGCTTATCCTCCCTGTCACCATAGAATCATAGAATCAGAATCGTACAGCACAAAAAANGGCCATTCGGCCCAGTAGGCGGGCTTTTCCCAAGAGTCCCTCCAACTCCCTCCCTCACCTCAATGTCTGTCTCAAGACGTGCTTGTCTGACCCCGCTTTCATCTTCCCCCCCCCTCAACTCAGGCTTATAGGCAAAGGTACCAAGGGCTTTGGGACATCCCCCCAATGTGAAGGGCACTCTATATATGTACATCTATGTTGCGTATTGGGAATTGTACGCAGTTTTGTGGGTTAGGGTTTGTACAGAGCTTAATTATTTTACTCGTCATTAGATGGGAACGTCTTGAAATATGAGCCGAGCATAGTTTGTACCACTTTTAGAAGAGAAAATTGTATTCATGGAGTAGGCTTTAATATTCCTAACCCTGACAAGCTAAAGTCTGCAAAGGGTCCCTGGAGGCCAGAATCTGTCAGTATTGGTGTAGGAGCTTGTTTGTTCCTACCAAACGGGTTAACTTAATATTTTTGAGTTGCAGATTTCTGGAGGCAGCCCATTTTATCGGTGTCATTAACTTCATAGAAAACAATTCAGGTTACATTTTGGGACAATGGTGGAACATTTGCCTGAATCTATTCGGTTTTATTTAGGTCAAGAATCTTTCTGCATTTATTGACTGACTTGCCTGCTCCTCCTCACTGTCTTTCAGTGCCCAATAGGAGGAGACAATATCCACACTCTTTTGTGCTGCATCCAGCAAATCCATCCAGCCCTGGAACAGTGAGGTGTGTTCTGTACTGTTGTCGGTAAAGGTCAGCTCTTCTGGGATGGTTTCTACAAGGTAAATACTGTGGAGAAAATCACAATTAGTTTAGGATCTCAGCACTCAATAACACTGAGAGATACAGAACTGGGCAGGGCGAAACTTGCAATCAAACAATCAAAAATCAGGACATTGAAGATCCCATGGCACTACTCAAAGAGAAGGGAGTTTCTCCCAGTTTTATAGCCAATAATCCACCAAATAAAATTGGTCATTCACTTCATGGCTGCTTAGACATTGCTTTGTGAAAATTGACTGTTTACAGTAAATCTTGTGAATCACTGTGCGATATCTTCATGCTATGATAAAGTGCTATATCAAATTCAATGGTTTGAGATCATGAGAAATTTCTGAGCTCACCAGTGGAAACCTTGGCTTTCTTCTTTTCTGTAGAAAGGGCATTGAATTCCCAAAGAAACCCAGTGCTGCCTGCTTGAGATCAGCTAATTCAACAACAACTTGCATTTATGTAGCTCCCTTCACAATTGGCAGCGTCTCGGAACTCTTGAACAACAACATTTTGCATTTATATAGCAACCCTGACACAGGGTAGCGTCCCAGAACTTGACAGTGGCAGAGCATGAAGCCGAGCTGGAAGGAGGTGACCGTAGGCAAAATTGAATAGGAAGGTCTTCAGGCGTGACCTGGAGATGGGGAAGGAAGATTGTGGGTTGGGAGGTAAGTAGGTTGGAGAGGTAGAGACATGCCATGGTATGAAGGGGTTTCAAAACGAGTGAAGATCTTGAATTCGATCTGTTCGGTGATAGGGATCCAGTGGAGCCTCGCTAGAACTGGTATGATGGGGGTATGGAGTTTAGTACGGGTGAGTATGTGGGCGCAACAGAGTTTTGCATCAGCTGAATTCTGTGCATGGTGAAGCTGGGTAGATGGGCAAAGAGGACATTTGAGAAGTCAAGTTGGGACGCATGGACAAACCCATTAACTCTTAGGTTAGCTCTTAGACCAAGGATGGGGCCATCACCAACTGAGCCATCAGAAGGGCAAGGATATATTTTTTAAAATAACTTTTCTTTCAATCAAATAAGAAAAACCATTTCAGTGAATGCCACATCCTAAGACTCAGTTTCATTGCTATATATAAATTTACAGCATAGAGCATATAATCCTCTAATCCTTTCCTGAGACACGCACCAGCTGGTCTGATAATTCCTTCATAAATAATTTAATGCCAAGTATGGATACAAAATACACAGATTGTTCTTGTCTTGGGGAGGAAAAGGGAGTTATTCAGAACCATGAAATGTGGATTGAAACTCAAGACTCAATTCGCTTGAATCAGAGTGAGGGAATTACCTGGGTCTGTGGGATTTTCAACCAAAATTACAGTGTGGGTGGTCGAGAACAAAATCAAAAAGCTCTGCTTGAATGAAGCTTATTAAAAATATATAGAAGATGGTGCCTGCTCGGTGGTGATTTCTAATAGGCTTTATCGTCCTTTAATGGCATTTCCCATTTGTCAATGACATCAGGTGTAAGATATAAAACAGGACTAATATGTGAGCTGCTTAAAATTATTGGAGATTCTCCTACTTTACAAAGCTTTGTCAGCTGTGAATAGAATGTTTTCCTTTTTGTTCCTTTAAACATCATGGGTAGCTGCTGAAATCAGCCACCGCAAGAACATGAATTTGCTAGGCATTGTATAAATTTCAAATGGTTAACATTCATTTTAGGAAAGTTAGAATCTTTCAAGAAAAACCTTTGTTATATCACTTCAAACTACTTGTAATTGCTGTAAATAGTAGTCTGAGACTGCCTCTGTCTTTCTGATGCTCATCTCAGTTTTGCTGTTATGAGAAAACCCATTGAATGAGTAATACAGCTACTGTCTGAAATGAAATCACTGTTTTTCAACATCTTGCCTGTGGTAGTTTCCACCTCCGTGTGTTCTTCAGTCTGAAGTATAGAAGCATGTAAATTACAGATTTCAATAATATGCTACAATCATAGAAATAATGAAGCCTCAAGTTCTGCCAGCTTTATCCTCGTCCCGTTCCTTACATTCTAATACTCGGTCTCTGTGTTGTAGGCTAAAAGCTGATGAAAAGCATGAAGGTAAGATAGGAGTGGTCAAGTGATGGGAGCATCTACCGAGTCACTTAATTTTCTCAGTAACACTGGAGAAAACTGTTAGAAACCTTCCTTCCAGAGGTTCATTTATTTCCCAGTCTGCCTGTACCAGGCCGTCAATACGGTTCCTATTCACTGGTTTGGGTGAACTTTACAACATCAGTTTTAAATGGGATTAAAAAAGTAAACCCAGAACAATAATTTATGAAGCACCAAGAGAGTAGAACAAGAAGACATAGGTTTAGAGTTGCATAGGACAATTTCAGGACAAACACCAGGAAGTATTGACTTACTTCCTATAATTAACAATTGAAACAGGTAAAAGGAGGATGGTGGACACACTTAAACAACAGCTTGATACTGTAATGAGAGGGTGATAATTAATTATTTAACACACTTCATTATCATTACACTTCCTTTCACCCAAACTAAGCTTGCTGAGGATTCCCCAGGTCCAAAACAATGCAGGGTGGGACTAGATAAAGAGCGTGACTGTGCCTTGAGTTCTGAGGTTTGTTTTGCTGGATGATGGAAATTCTTTGAAAGCCTTATATTAGCAAACGCACATGTATGTGTGTGGCGGGGTGATTATTAAAAAACTTTCATTGTTCAGGTTAAATTTGAGAAACTTCCAGGAAGACTACTGCAACACTGAACAGATTGTAACTATGCCACAAACCCAATTCAGCCAAGACGTAGAATATAATTTTATCCTCACACCTTCATTCTATCATAGTTTTCTTTTTGAAACATTTCTAAAGCAATTCTAGAGAGGGCTACAAAGAGATTATTACTTTAAATTAACCATGATGATTGATGTGATGGTGGCTCACACCCTTAAGTGCTGCATTCCTGGGCTGGGATTCAATCACCAAACTTGCCTGACATTCACTATATTGCTTAGAATTTGTTGGTTGGAAGAAACGTTGCTATCTATCCCTGGGGAAATAAGATGCTGACAGGATCAGGAGCAGAGGGAAGCAAATGAGAGAAAAGAACAACAAAAATGTACATCCATACAGCAACTTTCACGCCTGAACAATACTTCACACTATTGACTGAGGGGCGAGCTGAGAAGGGGAGAGAAAAGATGGTTGAATGCAAAGTATCTTTTAAGACAGATTTAAATTTGTAAATTTAAAATAGTGGAGTCCTGTAGCTCAGTGGTTAGAGCACTCGCTTTGCAAGCGAGAGACCTGAGTTCAATTCCAGGCAGGGCGAAACCTTGGGCAAGTTTCCTTACTCCACACAGAGCCTAATAATAATCCCTCCAAAACAATAATAAATTGGTCATTTTCAATCTACGACTGTTTGTGGGACATTGCTGTGCGCAATTGGCTGCCGCGTTCGCCCACAAATATACAGTCAATTCACTTTACAGTGTGTTCTGTGAAGCGCTTTGGGACGTCCTCCCGACGTGAAAAGCACTATATCAAATGCAAGGATTATTATTATTATTAAATTGTCAGGAGATGAAGGGGACAAGGCAGAAAGACTCCACGGAGGATGGAGTTGCAGAGAGTGGGGCAGATTGGCTGAAGGCCAATGGTGGTGGAGGTGAAGCAAGCCAGTGAAGAGAGTTACTGGGGCAATAGGGTTGCAGCAGGTTGCGAGGCCACAGACACACTTGAAAGGGGAAGCCAGGGGAGCTGAGCGAGGATGGTGGCAAAGGACTCATAGAACCTGGAGAGAGAAGACAAGGGACGCAGAGTTTTGGATGGTCTTCAGCTTGTGTAGGGAGGAGCTGGGGAGTACTGTAAGCAGTGTTAAGAGGAGTCATGCCTGGACACAATGAAGGTGTGGATGAGGGTCTCAGCAGCTTGGGAGAAGAGATAGTGGCAATGTTTTGAAGACGAGGAGAAAACAGAACGAGTGAGATGGTAGAAGAAAGAGGGAACAAGGGGGAGGAAGCAACACAAAGAGGTGGAAGGGAGGAGGGATGGATGCGAGGAGGGCGTGAAAGAAATCAGGAGGGAGGGATGGTAAAAAAGATGGGTTAGAAGGAAAAGTAGATAGTGGATGAAAAGCAGAGCTGCAGAGCAAGAAGAAAGAGGGATGTAACAAGAAATCCTCCGGGATTATTCCCATCCTCTAGAAGTCCAGTTATTGCACCACAGAGACAAATCTAGATCCAAAATAAATTATGAAGGTGGGTGTTGCAGAAAGATATCCCAAGGTAGAGAAGCATATTAACCTGGATAATAGTAGCAAAGTACTAAGTTTGATTTTCCAAACCCAAACAGCTTTAGCTGTTAATTATACTCCATCTCCCCAATTCTCGCCCGACTCCATTGGCTCCCTATCCTTCAGAGGATCCAATTCAAGATCCTGGTCCTCACCTACAAAGCCCCACCCTACCTCTGCGACCTCCTAACCCCCTACCAACCCGCCCGCTCCCTCCGCTCAGCCGGCTCTGTCCTGCTCCACGTCTCTTGACCCACCCACCCCATCATTGGCAGGAGAGCCTTCAGCCACTCTGTTCTCAACTTCTGGAATTTCATCCCCTAATCACTCCGCCTCACCCCCTCCTTAGCCTCCTTCAAGTCCCACCTCTAATCCCTCCTCTTCGACCATGCTATCGGCCACCCCCCTTCCTCTCCCCTCCCTTCTCCGCCCCCTGTCCCCGGCTCGGGTCTGAAATGCTGTACACTGTCCAGCACCTTGGGATGTCCTCCCGACGTGAAAGGTGCTATACAAATGTAATCTTGTTGTTGTTGTTGTATCTTCTGTGACGTCACGCCTGTGCAACCCAGAAATGGACTGTCTGTTTTGCAATTTGTCCAGGTCGTTGAGCGTTCCATGCAAATGTCAACATAAAATCCAGTTTAAAAATCAATTGAGGCCTGAAATTACGAGACACACATGCACAAGGAAATAATTACATTGTGTAAATGTCAGAGACCAGGTTGCTAAAGGGGACACAGAAAGTTCACAGGCAGCTTGGCTCATTGCTTCTCTGCATTGAAGGCAACCCTTGTATTCAATATTGGAAACCCACGCATTCACAAACAGATGGGTTCTTTTACTTCTTACCGGCAATTTTTATTGCACATCATATCTTCTAGATCATTGCTGCCACCTGGAATGTCAACAGCTGAAAATATCAGTGCCACAGAGATGGCAAAGCAGCACACCAGGGCGAAGGCCACAATACACTTCTGCTGTGACTAAACAGAGAAAACAAAAGAAAAGTGTAAATATTGCTTCAGAAACTACAGAATTGTAAGCATAAGAATATGTTGAACCTGTTTCATTATTGTATCAGATGGCAGATATTTTAATCCTATTTCCCTTTTTCTCTGTATTCCGCATCCCAATCGATTCTGCATCTAGAGCAGTGCATGTTACATTCTCCCACCTGTTGTGTGAAGAAACATTTTCTGATTTCTATTTATTTTATCAAACAGGCTTCCTTTCTCATCCAGGCAGAGTAAACACGTTAAAGAGCTTAGAATGAGAAAAAGGCATGTGCACAAACACACACACACACACACACACACAACCTGCACTAGTATGTACTCCACTCCATTTAATCTCTGGTTCTGACTTTTTAAAAATATTTTTTTTCTCCTTCACCAGCAAAAGTAATCAAGCAAATTTCCTGAAGGTCTGTTCCCCCGCTCAACCACACCATCATTGTTCACCCTCGCCTCATTGTTTCCCAAAGATTACATGACTCATATTGTCTTCCATATAATTCTCAGTGGGACTTAGTCAAGCGCACAATGTGTCAGCCTCAGCTCAGAAGGTTGTGGGTTCAAGCCCCATGTTGGGACTTGAAATGCATATAGTCAAAACTGTCACTCAAATGCAGTGCTGGGGGTGTACTGCATTGTTGGAGATGCTGTCCTTCAGATGAGATATCCTTGCAATTGATATAGCGCCTTATCATGTCTTCAAGACATCTCAAAGCGCTGCATAGAATATAATGTAAAGTGAATTGACTGTATGTTTTGTGGGAGTTCCATTGCGCTATTTCAAAAGAAATGGGAGTTTCTCCCAGTGTCCTAGCCAACAAGCTCCCAAATAAAATTGGTCATTCATTTCATGGCTGTTTGTGGGACACTATTGTGTGCAAAATTGGTCGCCACATTTGTACCACAAAACAGAGTCACTACACTTTAATAATCCTTGCATTTGAAATAGCGTCTTATCACATCGTTCAGAATTCTCAAAGCCCTTCACGGAATGTATTATAAAGTGAATTGACTATTTATTTTGTAAGCAAAATGCTAAGCAAATATATGGATTATTATGATGCAGTTTTACATGACTTGTACCAGGGTACTAGGTAGCCTCTTGTTCACTGCTTCATACATATTATAATTGCATTTTTAATACAACATTGATAGAGAATCAGTGAGCAGGATATGATATATTTTATCTCAGTCTTTATTTATGGTTCCACTTTACCCATTTGGATAACTGTATTCATCATGTCAACTTAGCTGAGAATGGTAGGAATGCCAAATCAGGTCTGTCACTTTCACCTCTGAACATCAAGGATGCAAATTAAAAAGATTGGAAAGATAGGAAGATGAATCAAGCTCATTTGCAAGTAATTTCTCCCGCAAATCTTTAATGAAAGAACAAGTGAATGGGAGGCTGATAGAATTTCTGATCATTGAAAAAAACCTTACATTTGATATAACGACTTTCACGTGTTAAAGCGTTTCACAGCATTTACTGTAAAGTGTAATCTTAGTGACCCTCCGCTATCTCTTTGTCTCCGCAAACGGTTTCTCCTCCCACCTTCAAACGGTCACCTGCTGGATACCCCATGCTATATCCGTGGCCCCCTCCTTTTTTTCATCTACATGATCCCTCTCGGCGATACTATCCGCAGACTATATATTTGGATGACACTTTGGTTGATACCTCCTCCAGCCATGATCCCAGGTCCCACTAATGTTCCGCCTGCTTGTTTGTCAGACGTCAAGGCCTGAATGAGCGCCAACTTTCTGCAGCTGAATGTTGACAAAATAGAAGTCATAATCTTTGGCTCCCATTAACATCTTATCACCACCTCTCCAACCTTCTTAACCTCAGACTTACTAAACCTGTGCGCAATCAAGGCGTCAGATTTGATCCCCCAGGAATCCTTCCTACCCCACATCTGGTCCCTGACCAGGACTGCTTTCCTACCCTCTGCCACGACACTCTTCTCAAACCATACCTCACACCTAATGTAACTGAAACCCTTATCTATACATTCATCATCTTCCACCTTGATTTTTCCAATGCCCTCCTCACCTGTTTCCCCAGCTTGATGATTCATAACATCCAATTAATTCAAATCTCCGCCTCACCCATACCAAACTCTGCACCTCCATCATCCCAGTTGCCAGGCTCCAACTGGCTCCCCGTTGTCAGATCAATTTCAAGATCTTCACACTCATCGACAAATCACTTCATGCCCTAGCACCTCCCTACCTCTCCAACCTGCTTACACTCCTCTACCCACTTTGTTCCCTTACTGACCTCCTGCCTCCTGCATATTCCTCATCCCTTCTGCTACCCCGCAAGTGTACATGTATTCAGAAAGTACACCCCAAGCCCTTGGAACAGAGGTGAGAGTTCTACTAACTGAACCAGGCTGACACCATTAAGAAGTTAAAAGCAAATAAATCAAAGGCTAGAATTTTCCCCATCAACATATAATAGAACAAGGGTAACACTTTAAACGCGATTGGAAGTGAAACTGGATAAATAACAACTAGATTTCATGTAATCCTCACAACCATATAATATGCATCTAAATATATGAACTATAAGAATGTGTTCATTAATCTATTATATTTGACTACAGTCTGTATATTAAAATCAAAACTGATTCCAACTCTAATTCTTCCATTTTCGAGAAATGAAGACTGTAGAAATTCTCCCCTCTCCAGTCTTCCCTTCCTGCTTCCTTCTAAAAACCTTTTAAAATCAAACTTGGTGTCACTTACCCACTATTGATTTATTTGCCTACAAATACAGAGTCATCGCATTACACATTACAGTAAATCCCATGTATGTATATCAAATCCAATGATGATGATAATATTATTATTGGGGCATAGTAAGGAAGGCTTTACTTTGGATGTAACTGCTACAGCTGTCCCTGGAATGCCTGAAATAGCAATATTGATAAACATCTCTCATCCGATGAGCACAAAATTATATAGGAAGAGGAGTAGGCCATTCAGCCCTTCGAGCTTGTTCCGCCATTTAATTAGATCATGGCTTATCTGTACCTCAAATAATCCTTTCAATTCCAATTTCCTGCTTTCTCCCCATATCCCTTACCTACCCTGACGTAGCAAAAATCTATCAACCTCATTCTTGAAAGTGTGGATGGATCCAGCATCCACGGCTTTTTGTGGGAGAGAATTCCAGATTTCTACCTCCCTTTGAGTGAAAAAATGCTTCCTGATTTCACTCTTAAATGGCCTGGTTCTAATTTTAAGACTATGCCCCCCCCCCCTTCTTTTGGGTTCCCCCACCAGAGGAATTAGCTTTTCTGTATCTACCCTATCGATTCCCTTTATCATCTTAAATTCACCAAACATAAGGCTATTAATTGAAAATACAGTACAAGTCAGAAAGAAGAACTAATACAACAAGAATTTAGATTTACAAAGCACCTTTCATGTCGGGAGGTCATCTCAAAGCACTTCAGGTTTTCTAGAGGCAGGAGCTGGTGGAAAGGAGTAGAGTAGAGGGGGGACGAAAGTGACTGAAAACGCGGTCGATACAAAATGTCTTAAGAAAGGCTTTAAAGGTGGGGAGAGGGGGATGCAGCAAAGGTAGGGAGGAAGGGAAGGAGTTTCAAAGAGTGGGGACTGAATGGTTTAAAGCTTGTCCACCGATGGTGGGGCAGATTAGGTGAGAGCTTCGAAATAGACTAGCAATGGCCAAGCAGAGGGAGCGGCTAGAATGGTAGAGTTGCAGAAGGCCACAGAGAGTGTGAGAGAGAGAGAAGAGAGAGAGAGAGGTGAGGCCATGGAAGGATTTGAAATCCAGAATGAGGATCGTTAATGGGCAGTCAAAACGTTTCTCCTTCCACCCTTATTCATTTCTCTGTGACATTCTCGGTAACACTCTATCTAGTACTCTGTACACCTGCTGACTGCTTTGTTCCATCCAACCAACTGAAACTATTACTTTCAAACTTCTAATGTATTTTTTTAACCCGTACGCATGTGAAATCATGAACCTAGGTACTGTTTCTGTTCAACACTAACAACAACAACTTGCATTTATATAGCATCCTTCAGGCAGGGCTAGTGTCTCGGAGCGCTGTACATCAAATTTTACTATTAAATCTTTGCTTTGGGGAATTCAGTTTCTATCTTCTAAACTCTCGGCTTGTCACCCACATACACCACATACCTGCACTAGTGTCAGGGGATACTCACTGAGTTATCTTCTTGTCATGTTGTCAGTAATGCATCATATACTACTTGATCATTCAGATCTTGTTGTGCAGACGACAGGCGAATAATAATTTGCTGTTGCTGTACTGGGTTTGAAAGCAGATTTAGATTTGGTTCATCGTTGACTAGCTGAGTTAGTAGGCAATTGTTTTCAGCTCAAAGTCTTCCATCTCAGCTGTACACTAGATCACTGTACACCGTACACAGATCATCCAGAACTTTGCAGCTCTTGTCCTCTCCCACACCTGCTCTGAGAATCTGTCACCTCCACCCTCACCCGGCTCCACATGGTCCAACGGATAGAGTTCAAAATCCTCATCCTCCACGGCCTTGCTCCTTCCTACCTCTGTGACCTGCAAACCCCATATCAATCTGTCCGCTCAGCAGGCTTCAGCCTGCTCCACATTCCCCGCCCGGCCCGCCCCACCATCAGTGGTCGAGCCTTCAGTCTCTCTGCCCCCACCTTTTGGAACTCCATCCCACAGTCCCTTCATCTTGCTCTCTCCCTTGCCTCCTTCAAAACACATCTCAAGACCTTCCTCTTTGAATGCATCTTCAGACACTCTCCTACTCCTACCCTCAACTCCTCCTGATACCAACCCTGAGCTCAGTTGGAAATCCCTGATTGTCCAGCACCTTGGGACATCCTCTCGACATGAAAGGTGCTATAAAAACAGCAAACTATACAAATGTAATTTGTTGTTATTGTGACTGAATAGGTGTGACAGCCAAAATCCCACAAACAGCCATAGGCAAATGGCTGGAGGAATATCCACCTGGACAGTTGATTCCCTTCTCTTTTTAAATAGTGTCCCAGGACCTTTAATGTCCATCTAAACAGTGTTTGAGACCTTGGTTATTATCTCATCCAAAAGATGGCACCTCTGACAATGCAGTGCTGCACTGGAGTGTTATCCTATGAGCTCAAGTCCTGAAGCTGACTTGAATTCAAAACAGGCGTGAGAGTACTATTAAGGCAGACTGATACCTCAGTTGTGAGAGAGGACATAAAAATATACGCACTTTATATCTACAATGCAACAAATATTAAGTAAATTGTACAACTACTGTGAGAAAATTTAATGAAATTGTACTTGATTTATAGGAAGGAAGGATTCATTCAGTATAACTTCAGTGGAAGCTACTTAAAACTATAATCTTCCAAGTTTGATGGTCTTATAATGCATAAAATCTGTGATCTTTTCCCACTACAGTATTCCCTGCCCCCATTTATATCGAGTAGCCTGTAGTTATAAGTATGAGTTGGCTGCAATAAGAACCACATGATTATCACAAGAACTTTAATCCTTCCATTTGATCCAGTGCCTTATGTGGTCAAAACATCTTAAAGCATTTCACAATACTTTACTATAAAGTATAGTCAATTTGTATTTGTAGGTGAACAATAATCTGCCACTGTCCCTCTGCTGAGTGTTCTCAGTATTTGCCTACACATTGAAGTGAATGCCAGAGGCTATCGGATGTCAGTCACGGCTGAGCTGTCCTCAATGATCGAGTGCATTTCATTTATCTATTCATCAGGGCAAGGGAGGACCCTACTTGGGGCACCCAGTGTCAACATCAAGCACTCTTCACAGAGTGAAGCTCCCATTACTCTGCTCTGACAATGAGGTCTAATTTGTGGGATTCCTTAATTTGGAATTAAAATTGCACAAATGGGTCTCCTTGCGGCTGTCAATACAATATACATTTATATAGTGCCTTTCATGTTGGGTGCATGTCCCAAAATGCAATCTGACTCAATGCAAACTACTTCCAAAGCACACTTCCCACATGTTGAGGGGATAAATTCCTCAAAAAAAAAACTGCAGCAACTTGACATTTCCATTTCCCACCTCAGACATCCCATCCCTCTCTCCAAGTGATTCTGCTAATTTGATGCCAGATTAGAGCACTCTAGTACTATGGATCCACTTGGAGACTAGCCAAGATAATTTCACAAAGGACACCTGCAGTCAACAAACAGATGAACCTAACCTTCCACCAGCCTGGGCTGCATCCAAACAGAGCTTCCCAGAGGTGAAAGCAGATTGCACACTCATTTCATCCCATGAGATACTAGCAGGCCAGCGGCCGCCAGAAGAAAAGAGTAATCTAATTTGCGTCACTCAAGCGGCTTGTTTGTGTTCAGTTAGATGACTGTGGCATTCCACTCATCCAAAAGAGCACGCTACAGCTTAGTGATTCCCAAAGCTGCTCATAAACATGGCCTGCAGAGGTTTAGGCAAAAGAGAAAACCTTCCTTCCTTATTTTTGTAAATCAGATATATTACATTCTGTACAGCTCTCCTTCAGCTTCCAGAGTTTCCCATCTGTAATTAGTTACTGTCTGATGGCTAGATTTTCCCTATGTCCTTCCTACAGGAGTCTTTTCTATCAGTGCAACTAGAATTAGGGTCAACTTATATGAGGAATCATGAGCACAAACTTGTGTCCTGCAGTTCTATGACACCATGCCACTCAAAGGGGCAGCTTTACTTCTAAACACTGAAATGACAACTGAACTAATATAAGAAATAAATATATGAACATGAACTAGTAATACTTCAGATTCTGCAAAGCTATGAATAACATTACAACAACAACTTGCATTTATATAGTGCCCCGCACCAGGCTCCACAAGCCTATCACCCCCATCCTCACTTGACTCCTCCGGCTGCCCAACCGCCAGCAGATTGAATTCAACTTCCTTGTCCTGCCATTTAAATCCTTCCATGGCCTTACCCCACCTTACCTTTACACGCCTGGCCGCGCGCTCCGCTCAGCGAACACCTGCCTGCTTCATGCCCCGTGTTCCATCTGCCCACCATCAGTGAGAAAACTTTCAACCTTCTCACCCGCTCTTTGGAACTTCATTCATCCATCTCGGCCCCTCCGCACTGTAAAAGCCCATCTTAAGACCTTTCTTTTCGACCCCACTTTCAGTCACCTCTCCCCTCTCTTTCCTCAGCTCCCCCATCCCCTGCTCAGGCTCCCAGCTGATTCACTAAAGTCATTTGAGACATCCCCCCAATGTGAAAGGCACCAGATAAATGTAAAATTATTCGTTGTTGCCTTTGTTTTTATAAAGGTGGAAACATACACCTAGAATGGACAAGGTGGAGGGATTTAAAAAGAGAGTTTCAGATGCTGAGGGCAATGTCTGAAGGCTTGCCTGTTGATGATGGGGTGGAGTGGGCAGGGGGCAGAGTTGGTGAAGGGGAGAGAGTGGCTGAGAGTGTAGGGTCACAGGAGATCATGAGGTAGGGCGGAGTAGGATCAAGTCGGTGTTTATTGGTAAGGACGAGGATCTTGAGGTTGATCTGCTGGGTGATTGGGAGCCAGTGAAGCCAGACGAGAATGGGGGTGATTATCTTGTGGAGCCTGTTGCAGGACACAATGTGGATTCTGTTGATCTGGACCTTGTTGAGGATGGTGGCCAGTGAACATCAGGGTGTTGGAAATCTGAAAAGGGTGTGGCTGAGGGCTTCACCTGCACTGGTTGAGGCGGATGATGCTGCAGCAATGAAGGAAAACAGACTTGGTTAGAGCCTGGATGAAAGGTTCAAAGGAGAGCTGAGGATCAAACACACCTCCAAGGTTGTGCACAGACTCCACGACTTGGAGTGAGCAACCAGGGAAGACTAAAAAATCAGCACTTGAGGTAAGGAGGTGTTGTCGGGAGTTGACCTGCATAGCCTGAGTTCTATCAAGCCTGAATTCCTGCAAATCAGGACTTGATGTCTGACAGACAGTCTATCAGAACAGCAGGACTCCTGGAGTCAAAGGTGGAGGCAGAAAGGTAGAGTTGATTGCTGTCCATATACGTGTGGAATATAACAATACCTAGTGAAAAGCAGCTGTGTGAGCAATACCATATTATGCTGTTACTTTTACAGTGCCCGAAGCTGCTCTGAAACATCTCCTATCAGCTAAGAAACCAGCCACAGTCAGTGGTCGATCAGAGCTTTAACACATCACAACACAAATAGGAATAAATCACACCAGGTTTCCTTCCTTGAAATTCACATGACATGAATTTCACCATTGTGACATTGTCGGAAATCTATTGACTGGCTTTCACTGGCTTGTAACCCACTACTTATATCTTGTCAGGCACGCAGTCAACACAATATGCATTTGGCACATTACAGAAATCTGAGGCAGGCCAGGGGTTAAACAGAAGACTTGCTGTACCTGGCTCGTCTTCTCCTCATTTAGTTTACATCCATTATCGGTCACACACCCCATGGCTGGCTCTGGGACATTGCTGTGCACAAACTGGCTGCTACATTTCACCCACATTTCACCCACCTACATTACAATTTATCCTGTGAAGTCCTTTGAGATATCACAAAGGCATGATAAGGTGCTCTTTTTTGATCAGCCGGGTGTCTGGCACATGCAAAAACCGATCACCATGCTTAACAATATCCAAAGAAAACTGAGAATTTAATGCATCCCACCTACACATGGAAATTCCAAGATTGATTGTTGGAATGAGGGTGCTATAATAATAATCAAAATCCTAATAATAATAATACTTTTGTTGATATAGCACCTTATCATATCTTCGAGACATTTGAAAGCACTTCACAGAATATACCTGTGAAGCGCTTTGGGATGTCTCGAAGATGTGATAAGGTGCTATATCAAATGCAAGGATTATTATTATTATACAGTAAAGTGAATTGACTGTATATTTTGTGGGTAAACGCAGCAGCCAATTGCGCACAGCAGTGCCCCACAAACAGTCGTGGATTGAGTGTCCAATTCATTATCATTATTTTTTTCGGAAGGATTACTCCCGGAAAAGCGATCTCCAATCGACTAACAACCAGGTTCCCACTTACCGCTAGCTAAACAGAGGAGCGTGGAGTAAGGAAATTTGCCCAACGTTCTGCACCCAGGTCCTCTCGCTTGCGAGGCGAGTGCTCCAACCACTAAGACCTCACGTTGTATCAAATGCAAGGATTACTATTACTATTATTATTATTATTATTATTGTTGTTGCTTTGGCTGCAGCAATCCCACTGACAAATGTGAAGTCTAGTTCTGCAGGTTTACATTTTAAAAGCGACAGTATGGCTCTGCCAGGAGGCAGGTAAGATGTGTTGAGAATTATTATTATAACACCAGCTGCAACTTTTGAAGACAGGAGAGAAATCTCCACTGATCTGACACTTCCCTTCCCTTCCACAGCATGCACTCCCACAGGCAGTGGCAATTGCTGCACAACTCCTAAAAGCTTGGGGAGGATTCCCACTATCCCTGTCTTTTGCACTGATCGGATTCTCAAGTCCCAACTGCAACAGGAAAGAAAAAGTAGATGCGGACAGGGAAGAAGAAGAAGAAGAAAAAAATTGGCTTACGTGCTCGCTTTTGGATTTATTTTTGATATAGACAGACACGGTATAGTCCTTCTTTTTGGCAGGACTGCACAGGTTAGCACCCACTCTGCTGGGGTGCTGAGCAGGCTCCAGGGGTCTGGGTTTGAGCTTCAGGTGGTCCAAGCTCTCCTCTGGCAACCGGTCGTGTTTCACCTCCATGGTGTGCAGCACTGAGGACAGAGACAGAGAGAGGAGAGGAGGAGAGAGAAAGAAAGGAGAGGAGGAGGAGAGATCTGCTATAGCTCTCCCCACTGCAGCTCATCACCAACTGAGAGCTGCTGCTGCTGCAGCGACGCTGATCTAACGCCAAGTGCAAAGCTAATGGGAGGAGCTCCCATCACATCTGGGAGGGAGGGAGGGAGTGAGGAGTGGTGCAGTGAGCTGTGACCAGCCCTTTACCAGCAATTATAATCCTCCTTATAGCCCAAAGTCCACCCCCCCCCCCACCCACCCACAACCAAAGTAGTGCAATATTAATATTAATTGGGGCAACAGCTAATTTAGGTTTGTGCTTTTTAGACTGTCCAAGGAAAGGATACTGAAGGAGGCAGGAAAGAAACGTTTCGTGGGTCCAAATTTCTTTTTAAGAATTAGCCGCCCACCCGAAGCTGTTTTTTTCGAGCAGAGTGCAATACAAAACCCGCCCAACCCTGGCCACGTTGTCTCCTGTGGGGGGGTGGGGGTAGATATTACATTGAAATAATTCAGCCTACATGTGCCAAACTAGAGGGGCGTTGTCTTACCCTGAGGGTGATAATAATAATACTTGTATTTAATATAGGATGTCTCAAAGTGCTTCACAGAATGTACTGTAAAGTGGATTGACTGTCTATGTTGCGAGTGATTGTTAAGGTAGAGCTCCTGGAGCGGATAATGAAGATGCGGGTGGTGTGAGTGAAGCAAAAGATATGTTGCATTGAGCACTGGGCTTTTGTTACATGTTCTGCTTCTTTATTGACTCCAGGCTAAACCTGAACTGTCACTGAGCTACACTATCTGGCAGAAAGCCTCATCCAAACATTACAGCCAAGAACTGTGCATTAAACAGTACTCTCACACAGCGATTAGTTAATAGGATTGTGTGTTAAAGCTCCGGGGAACACTGTATCCAGTCGCAGACACTTGTGGGTATTATAGTGTGGAGTTTATAGCAAGTCAGACAGACAGAAATTTCGCAATATTGAGCAGGAATCTTCAAATTGTTTCCGGAGATTGTTTTTTTTTAGCTACTCATCTCATTTGTTATTTGTGGGATGTTGTTGGTGCAATTTGTCTGCTAGATTACCCTGCACAACAGCATTCACTTTCATTTCTAATCAAATACGTTTTGTAGAGGTGTTCATTTTTACATGAAAATTGCTTTTATAAATGCAAGCTATTATCATAAGCTATTATCGGGGGTGCCATGCTCCAGATGAGATGTCAAACCAAGGTCCCCTCTGCTGTTCAGATGAACATTTGAGATCGCATGGTACTATTCAAAAAGAGACGGGAGTTTCTCCAGGTATCCTGGCCAAGAATCCCCAAATAAAATTAGGCATTCACTTGAACAACAACAACTTGCATTTATAATGGGGTAGCGTCCCGGAATGCTTCAAAAAGCCACTTCATGGCTGTTTGTGGGACATTCCTGTGTGTAAATTGCTTGCTGTGTTCACCTACAAATACAGTCACTATACTTTACAGTAATAATAATACTTGCATTTTATATAGTGCCTTATCACATCATTGAGGTGCCCAAGGCGTTTCACAGGATATAGTGTAACCCACAAATACCGAAGGAGTGATTGGGGGATTGTTGGTCAGGATACTGGGAGAAACTCCCTTAAAGTCCACTTGATCAGGTTGATTGGACCTCAGATTAACGTCTCATCTGAAGGATCAAGTAACAACTTAAATTTATATAGCGTCCTTCATGCAGGATAGTGTCTCAGAGCACTGAACAGTAAATCCTATAAGTGTTTTAATAAGTTACAATATCAACTGCAATGACTACTATTAATTATTATTTATCTCAGGCTCCAACCACAGGATGGCCCATCAATTTGCAGTGCTGACATTTGGAAGCAGATTTTCTTGCTGTTACTTTGCTGTTGCTGTCATGTTCATTCAGAGTGGTAATATTTTGCAATGCAGTGGCCCAGAAAAACACAGATGAGGAATCGATTGAGGGATTCTGAGAAAGAGATGGTTAGATATTTGGGCAATAGAAATATGAAACTACATGAGAAAAAGGCAAGGAGGTGAGATTAGAGGGGGTAGTAGTGCATATTCCATTGAATGATCTGTAGTGGAATGCACTTGTTGGGTCAAATGTCTTTCTCCGTTTCTAAATCCCTTTGTGTTGCTGGTTAAGGGTATTCCTTTGGTTACTTGGGTTATGACTCTTACACAGGGGTTGGGGGTGGAAGGAGTTACTATGCCATTACTCAACATTAAAGAATGCCAACAGCGCTTAGTGAAGTTATCGTGAATACTGCGTGATGCCCTGTCACCACCAATGCATGTGCAGTGCATGCTAAAACCAGTCTGCAACCAGAACAGCATCAGATTAACCCTATTGGAGGCATGGGATTATCAGGCACCTTCACCCAATGCAAGTGACGTCATCGTGTAACAAGTGCTTTGGGATCCTACCCTGCGTGAACGGCGCTATATAAATGCAAGTTATTGTTGTTCCCTGACGTCAGCCTACAAGTGTTAACATGAGGCATGTTCCGGGACACCATCACTCCCCACTTTGCCACAACTTATTTAGGTGCCTTGAGCAGCAAGCAAACCACTAATAGCGCTGGCTGAAACCAGTGTATGACTAGGCTGGGTTTACAGCATTGCCACAGATTTGGTCAGTGTGTCACACTTTGAACTATTGCCAGAAGCTATGCCGAGTAATGACTCAGAGTCACTATTTGTGACAAATGTTTGTATTCACAATGCAGTGTTTTAGATCCCAAATTGTAAGCAACGTGGACTGAAACTCCCCCTGCGTTAGCGAAATTAGGACTTGGGTGGTAAGTAAAAGGAGACCAGGCTTTGGCCAACACTTGGGAGGCTGTCGAAAGGCTATAGTTCAATATGTCAACATTCTTTCCCAATGAGCATGACGAAGAAACTCATCTGTTGTGGGAAGGCAGTGCAATGCTAATGATGGAATCTGGAGGCTGAAATCGCTCTCCAGGGAATGAGATCATCCCATGAGAAGACATTAGAAGTCTGGGAGGGGAGGGGAATGAGGAGTTGTTTTCCCTGCAGTGAATTTACTGACATTGGTAGCAGGCAGTTATCTTGGGATTTTCCTATTCAGACTAAATGGAGAGCGTTGAGAAGTTCAATAGAAGGTTTAAGGTCAGCTTCTTCGCAATGCGGTTCATCAGTGAAAGAATATATTTTTGAGGAAGAAGATTTTAAGCAGTTCTGAAGAATTATCTAATAATTTGATAAGAATAATTCAGCTAAGTACCGCAGGCTTTGTACTGCCCTTTATCTGTTGATATTCTACAGTGGAATTTATTAATTATTGTTTTTCGATCATCCTTAATGGATCAGAGAATCTCGAGGCAGTTCTGTTTAGATATAGTGTTGGCAGTGGCTAGTATTCAAACACAGAACACAAGTTCAGAACATCAATAACAACAGGAAGTGTTTTTTGTACATTTTCCTAATTTTAAACATTTGACTCATACCAACATATGACTCCACAGACAGGCACTGGTAACCATATTCAACTGATCATTCCTAATACGTGAGCCCAGGATGGAAATCACCCTGTACCTGATGCTGTCCTCGGCAGATATCCACTTGCGAGGATTTCTTCAAGGATCGTACAACATTTCTCTACTTGTAACTAAAGGTCCTCAGTTGCCAAGAACGCAACTTAGGCTGCTCCGGTCACTGGGAAAAGTGATCTAAGCCTCACAGCCATTCGAATTACATCAATAGCAGCAGACACTTTGGATAATTATCTTCATTGAAGGTTAGTAATTAAAAAATTATAAAGGAGCCAGTGAACAGACAATATTGATAGTGTTTCAGTACTATTATGGTACATTTCCGTCAAGAGAATTTATATTCAGATCAATACTCATATCATGTTGGAGAGTTGTTGCTATGTGGAATGCCCTGTCAAGAAAGTTCATTGTAGGTCTCAGAGGGAAATAAACAGTTATACGAATGATAGAAGCTTGAAAGCGGATGGAGATAACACAAGGGGATTGAATGAAAAACTTGCTCTGAGAGCTAGCGCAGACTCGATAGGCTGAATAAACTCCTTATGTGCTGTAAATTTCTATCATTTCAAACTTGGATAACATGAAGTTAAATGGTCATTTCAAATTAAAATAAAAAATGATAATGTAATCCTTGCATTCGATATCACGTTGTTGAGATGTCTCTAAGCGCTTCACAGAATATATTGTAAAGTGAATTAACTGCATTTTTTGGGCGAAACGTGGTAGCCAATTGTGCACATCAGTGTCCCACAAACAGTTGTGGATTGAGTGACCAAAATTTTTTTTGGTAGGGGGGAGGATTATTACCCCCAGATAGCAATCTGCCAGTTGACTAACAACTGAGTTCCTACTTAAAGATAAGTAAACATAGGTGTGTGGAGTAAATAATCCTTGTATTTGATGCACTTTTCACATTGGGAGGATTTCTCAAAATGCTCATGGGATTTCACTAAAGTGGAGTGACTGTGCATTTTGTAGGGGAATGTGGCAACCAACTTGCACAGAGTCCAAGTTCAATACTATGTCCCACAAACAGCCATGAAGTGAATGACCAATTGTATCTGGGGGATTATTGGCCAGGAAACCGGCAGAAACTCCCTTCTGTTTTTGAATAGCCCACTATAATGTCCACCTGGACAGGCAGACAGGACCTGGGCTTTGTCATCAAAGAACAACACCTCTAACAATGCAACACCCCCCCAGCACTTCGTTGGAGTGTCAGCCTAAACAATATGACTTCCAAGTTCTGATTGGGGGTGGATTGAAACAGGAGCGAACTATCAACTGAGCCAGCCTGACACCTAAAGCCAATCTAACCAGGAGTAAAGCTCTATTTTACTTTGAAGCAGTGGAAGCGAGAGGAGGTTGTGGAAAGATACATCCACCTGATTGATAAGACTGAGAGGACCTTATTGAATGTTTCATTTGAAAAAAAGAGATGGTTATCTGGAAATGAATGGTAAGATTAGAAAGCTTAGATTTGACACGTAATGTTATGTCGGCAAACAACAGCCAATCTGTGCCAACAACAATAACATGAGTTGTCAAATTAAATCAGTTTTTTGGGATGAGGTTCATATTCCAGGGGGAATATGCCAGGCTCCTCTTCTCCATCACCAACCGCCGCCTCCACCCACCCTGTCACCTCTCGTCCATCCTCACCTCCAATGCCAACTGGAGGCAATTCTGGACTTCCTCAAAACCAAAGTCGAGGGGATCCACTCAGCTGCCTCTGTCCTTCTGTCTACTACCCCTTCCACATCTCCCCCTAACACCTCGGCCCTTACCCATCCTTTCCTGCATACCTTCCCTCTTGGTGACATCATTTGCAAACATGGGGTCAACTTCCACATGTATGCGGATGACACCAACTCTACCTCTCTGCCTCCACCCTTGACTTCAGGACCACTGCTGTCCTGATAGAATGTCTGTCAGACATCAAGCCCTTTTTTTAGTTGAACGTCAACAAGACTGAGGCTCTCCTGTTTGGCTCCCATCAGCGCCTTCATACATCAGGTGTTGACAGCATTACCATCCAAGGATGCACACTCCACCTTACTAAGCCAGTCCAGAACCTTGGGGTCTTGTATGACGCTCAACTATCCTTTCTACCCAACATCCGTACCATGACCTGCTCTGCCTTCCCCCACCTCCACAACATTGCCCGGCTCCGCAGATCATCCAGAACTCTGCAGCCCGTGTCCTCTCCCACACCAGGCTCTGTGAACCTATCACCCCATCCTCACCTGACTCCACTGGCTTCCCATCACACAGAGGATACAGTTCAAGATCGTGGTTCTCACCTTCAAAGCCCTCCATGACCTCACTCCCCCCTACGTCTGTGACCTCCCAACCCCTACCAACCTGCCCGCTCCCTCCACTCAGTGGGCTCCGGCCTGCTTCACGTCCCCCGCCTCACCCACCCCACCATTGGCGGGCGGGCCTTCGGCCACTGTGCCCCACCCTCTGGAACTCTATCTTACAGTCACTCCACCTCGCCCCCTCCTTTTCCTCCATCAAGACCTATTTCAAGACTCTCCTCTTCAACTGTGCTTTTGATCACCCTGCTTCCCCCCCCTGCCCTCCACCCTTGGGACATCCTCCCGACATGAAAGGTGCTTTACAAATGCAATTTTGTTGTTGTTGTTATTCAGATGGCAGGTTTCTAGAAAGAGCAGGTTTAATGATTACATAGTGGAGTCCTGTAGCTCAGTGGTTAGAGCACTCGCTTTGCAAACGAGAGACCTGAGTTCAATTCCAGGCAGAGGGCGAAACCTTGGGCAAGTTTCCTTACTCCACACTCCTAATAATAATCCCTCCAAAACCAAAAACAATAATAAATTGGTCATTTTCAATCTACGACTGTTTGTGGGACATTGCTGTGCACAACTGGCTGCCGCGTTCGCCCACAAATATACAGTCAATTCACTTTACAGTGTGTTCTGTGAAGCGCTTTGGGACGTCCTCCCGACGTGAAAAGCGCTATATCAAATGCAAGGATTAATATTATTATATATATCACACAGATGATGATGATAAGGATCTGAAATATTGTTTGGCAGCAGTAAAGTGACTGATTTATTCTGTTATTGATGGAGGATCGGGAGGTTGGAATGTGCCACGCATTGAGGTGACGAGTCACAGACAGCCTTAGCCACTGGGGACAGTGGCAGATAACAGAATACATCAGTACACACCTTACAGCACTGAGACTGCAGCTACTGTTGAATTATTAATAAGTGACAGATTTCTTATTTTGCCAAATCAGCTTCCACACAGCACTCTTCTCAATATGTTATGTTTGCATTGTGCTGCCATTTACAAACCAGTCCCTCTACCTTCCAAACTCCATCAGAGATGCTGTTTTTGTCAATTTAGTAATTTAAGATAAATTTTCACTTGTATCAGATGTTTAGCAGAACAAACTATTCTTGAAGAGGTTATATATTTACCTCTACCCAGAGGCAGGAAAGACCTGTAATGCCTTTTATGGCACGGAGAATGAATGCATTTTAGTACACCTTAAACCTAACTTCCACATCACTGACTTATGAAAAAAATGAGTCACCCTCTCCAAGATGCCTGGATTCCTACAAAAAATATTCTTCCAATAAAGTTCATAAGCACAGGCTGTAAAATGCTTGGGTTCACTAATTCACCGGACAGCCAAGATTTCACCTTGCCTCAACCTGTAAGCCATTTTGTCTTAAATTGTACGATTGTGCAAAATTCTTCAGTTAGGTTATAAATTGGAATCTGGTTTCTTTTTAAGAACTGTAGAAAAACGATTTTTCAAATTAAGACAGAATTTAAGAATTTTCCACAGTTCTGCACAATCTTACAAATTAGGCTAAAATAGGCTAAGGCTTGATCCTGGACCTCAAAATATAAACCTCTAAAT
Organism: Callorhinchus milii; assembly: GCF_018977255.1. Taxonomy (NCBI): domain Eukaryota; kingdom Metazoa; phylum Chordata; class Chondrichthyes; order Chimaeriformes; family Callorhinchidae; genus Callorhinchus; species Callorhinchus milii. The sequence continues at coordinate 60,947,472 of NW_024704744.1, read as the reverse complement.
GCACCTCTGAATATAAACTCCTACAGGGATTCCCACGTATATCACACTGCTCCACAAGAAGTCAGCTACAACCAAACAAAGTGAAGCCCATATATTAAGTATCACGAATGGGTGGAAGAAAAGCTTCACTTTATAGAAGTCGCTGGGAACACTCAGCGGGTCAGGCAGCATCTATGAAGAAAGGAAAGTGAGTCGACGTTTCAGGTCCACGAGCCTTCGTCAGTTCTGACACAGATGCTGCCTGACCTGCTGAGTGTTCCCAGTGACTTCTGTTTTTGTTTTCAGGTTTTCAGCATCTGCAATATTGTGCGTTTAGCTTCACTTTATAATTGGATTATTGTTGTACTTGCTGTCAACCCTTTATTCTTTTCCACCACATTGTCTATTGCCCATACGTTAAGCCTGAGCTACCCACCTGCTTCTTGATCAGGCTGGATCACCTTGTCCACCCCTGCCTTCCTAATACTGAATATCCTTTTATGGAATCATGTAATAACACTGTATGTGTGTATAGGAATCGACACTGCTTCAATTAAAGTGATAGCATTCGAACAGATGATTTATTATATCAGGCTGTTACAGAAAGGCGAACAATGCACACCCGTTTTACAAAATGATTGGTAAATAGCAAATCTCAGAAATGCCATCATGGATTTTCTGTAACTCCTCTCAGACACCGATTTAACAATCAAAACTGAGACCTGAGTTTGGGATCCCATTTGGTTGTCCATCAACCAGCATTTTAACGAGTAATCCAATATACTCAAGATGCAATCTAGCTCTGATTAACCTTATTGACTGCTCTGTATAAACTGAAAATGTTCAGTGAATGATTAATAACAACAACCCCAAATCCTTCTCATTTTCTGCTTCTGCTAATGGATATCTATTAACTGTGAACTTATTTATGGCTTCTTGTTGCATTAAATTGCACTGACATGTATCAGATGACAAACAGCTACTATCAGTTTCTCAATCATGTCAGGTAATTAATTTTACTATGAATGCAAAATGATCAATCTAATTCAGTGTGGGAAACTGGAGATCAAATGAGTATCTAAGAATTTGTGTGTCAGCCTGGCTCAGTGATAACACTCTCGCCTCTGAATCAGAAGGTTGTATGTTCAAGCCCCATATCGGGACGTGGAATCACAAAATCTAAGCTGACACTTCACTCCATTCAGCCCATTGTGCATGTTCTGGCTTTTCGAAAGAGCTATCCAATTAGTCTCACTCCCTGCTCTTCCCCAGAGGCTTGCATTTTTTTTTGATTCAAGCAAATATCCAGTTTCTCTTTGAAAGTTATTGAATCTGCTTCCACACCCTTTCAGGATGTGCATTCCAGATCGTAACAATTTGCTGCTATTCTATTATTATACTCTACCATTCTAGTAGAAGAAAAAAATGAGCCAAATGTCCTTGGGAGGATAGGGAAAAAAACTGAATATCTACATTTTAAAATCTACAATCCAATCAATTGGACAAAAAACTTCATATGAGACCTAAGTTAAGTAATAATTCATTGAACAGTACATTTGCTTATCCCCCTTGCCCTCCCCAGCTCAAACACTGACACCTGATTGAAGTAAACTTCTACATCCTCTTATCGTCCTTTGGTATCTTTCCCAAGTGGTCAATTATTCAGGCCTTAATACTGAGCGTTGCCTGTAATTTTGACTGTGGGGGTTACACAGCCAAGCCCACCCTATCCTCACTCGATTTGCACACTTGCACATTTTCCACCAGGGATCTTGAAATAGTTATGAGTAGAAGTTATTTTTTCTCTCCCTAACCTGAGGCGTCAGGACAGTCCTAAGCTTATTATTGTAGAAAGATGGTAAATAACTCTCACGATTCCTACAGCAATTATACGGTTTCTCAATACACGGCAACCCAAAGTACTAAAGAGCCCTCCCTTTGACACCATAACGTCAGATCCACTTCTATCAGTCTGTCCTTGCATCCTGTTTAATTGTAAGGTGAGTTACAGAACGAGATCCAATTAGTGCTGTGATTGTGGGGTACCTTGTCCTGAGGGTTGATGTGCTGTAGGAACTGAACTGGGAGTAATTAGAGTCTAACCTCAGCTGTTACCAAGAAGACACTTTCATCCTTTCTGTCTAAAACTCTGAAGTCGGGATACCTATTCTGTCAGAAATCTTATGCTGTAGGCTGTTTTAAAAATCATTTCAGCCTACTATTTTCTTTTGCCCTTAAGGTTTCAGTAGTGAATATTTCAGCACATTGTTCACCAATGAATGAACTGAAGTATTAAGTAATTGAATTTAAAGTAGCATCTCATTTGGTCCATACCTATTAATAATAATCCTTGCATTTGATAAAGCGCCATATCACATAGTTGAGACGTTTCAAAGCACTTCAAAGAAAATATTTTGACTGTATTTTGTGGGCGAAATTTGGCAGCCAACTGCACACAGCGGTGGATTGAGTAACCATATTTTTTTGAAAGCTATTGCCATTTTTGTATGTTTTTCTGTTAATTCTTCCCCACTCCTCTCTTTCAGTTTCAGAGATGAGCTTAAGACAGATACTGTTGGCAGGCTAATCGTGAAGGCTCACAGAGACGCCTAATCCTATCCACACCCAAAGTATATACATCCATCGTAGTGAGGAGAACAGATATGTATACACAGTGTTAGTGATCTTGAATATTTTAGTGAAGTAGCAAAGTGATTTAGGGCTGTGATTTATTCAGAATTGCCAACAACTAACAATTAGGTGATAAACAAAGCAGCAGGAAATTATGCAAACATCTCACAAAGAAGTTGACCTGACAAACTGACATTACTTTTATTGATGTGTACTTTCATTTCCATTCATAAATTTATATACAAGCCTTTTCTTCCCCTAAAATATTTAAAATAAAATATTTAAGCGAGTGTAAATGTGCTGGGGTTTGTTTACTTGGAGCAAAAAAAGATATTCAGTGAAATCTCCAAGCACATTAACTTTTTGAGATGAATTCAGTGCAAATAAAAATAGATCTGCATGAAGTTGGGATCCATTGCAAAACTACATTTTAAAAAGGGCGCGATTTATATGAATTTGCATATTTTTTACAAGTTTATTACAATATAGACGAAACCCCCTAATATCTAAACTATTTTTGAATTTAAAATTTTGAATTTGAAAATGTAGTTCGTCTCCAACGCTGAGGAATTATTGCATCACAAAGTGCTTCACAGCAATTACTGTGAAATGGAGTGACTGTGTATGTTGTGAGTGCACAATTGCACATAGCAGTGTCCCGCAGGCACCCATGGAATGAGTGACCAATTTTTATTTGGGGGATTGTTGGCCAGGACAGCATGAGAAACTCTTTTCTTTTTTCAAATAGTGCCGTGGAATCTTTAACATCCACCTCAACAGGCAGTCAGGACCTCGGTTTAACATCTCACGTGAAGGACAGCACCTCCAACAATGCAATCCCTCCCTCTCCAGCACTGCATCAGAGTGTCATCTTAGACTATGTGATTCCAAGACATGGGATTTGAAGCCACAACCTTCTGACTCAGAGGTGAGAGTGCTACCATTGAGCTGGGTCCCACTTAAGTCAAATTATCTAAGGATAGGCAACTTTAGATTTATTTGTTTTTCGTGGCCCAATTCATTTCCTACAAAGATTTCCAAATGTGAATATTGCAAAATTAAATGAACTGTGGTAAACATTGTTTATACAGTAAAGACAGCAAAGAGCGACTATGAGTGTGAATCCTGAACCATATCTCAGACTTTGGCACAGTGGTTCTATCTGAAATTGCATGCCACCATCCTGGAATCCCTGGATTTAGCAGCCCTGATTCTTGCCCCCAGCACTGGAGCAGCTGTTTGAGTGCTGCTTTACAAGACACCTGTCAAGTTAAGCTTCACTGTAAAATCCCATGAAGTTGCACTAAAATGCTGCAAACGTGACTCAAAACAGCAAGTCCATGCCAGAATCTCCGGGTAATAGAGGATAAAATAAAACAGCAGTCTCATAGCATTGGAGTTTTGCTCCAATACGAATACCTGAACAATAATATTCAACATTTCGTCCTACCATGTAAAAGTTGTCTGTCCAGATCAGTTTGCAGGACTCTTGCCTTCAAATCAGAAGGTTCAAATCCCACATCAGGTTGCAAAAAGTTTCTCCTTATTTACTCTATCAAAACCCCTCATAATTTTGAACACTTCTAATAAATCTCCCCACAACAAATTACATTTGTAAAGCGAACGTTGGAAGAACATCCCAAGGCATTGGACAGTCAGGGATTTGGACCCGAGAGGGGTTCGGATCAGGAGGGGTGGAGGGCTGGGAGATTTGGGGGAGGAGGGTAGCCGAAGGTGCAGTCGAAGAGGAGGGTCCTTGAAGGAGGGAGGGAGTAAGATGATGGGACTGTGGGTTGGAGTTCCAAAGGGTGGAGGCAGAAAGGCTGAAGGTCCAACCGCCGATATTGGGGCAGGCCGGGTGGGGGAATGTGGAGCAGGCCAGAACCTGTTGAGTTGACAAGCTGATATGGCGTTAGCAGGTCACAGAGGTGGGAAGGAGCAAGGCCGTGGAGGGCTTTGAAGGCGAGGACAAGGATTTTGAATTCTATCCAATGGAGCTGGCCGAGGGTGGGGGTAGTAGGGCACAGAGTCTGGTGTGGGAGAGTACATGAGCTGCAGAGTTCTGGATGATCTGCAGCTTGTGAAGGGAAGAGTTGGGAAGGGCGATAAGGAGGGAGTTGCCATAGTCGAGTCTAGATGTAATAAATGTGTGGATGAGGATTTCGGCAGCCTGAGGGCAGAGGCAGTGGCGGAGCTGGGTGATGTTGCAGAGGTGGGGGAAGGCAGAGCGGGTCATTATACAGATGTGGGATAGAAAGGACAGTTGAGGGTCAAACATGATTGGTGACATTCTGTGGATTGTTATAAGAGATCATATTTCAGGGTTTACGTTTACTTACTGTCATCGCAAATCACTCACAGTAAATCCAAATGAAATAACACGCCATTACAATGGGATTTCTTAACAACTGTTATATTTTTAAAGACTCTCTCGTTGGTAGTGGACATAAGATACCAGAATAAAATAGTTGTTCCAATTTCACACAAACTACTTCGTAAAAAGTAACCACACATAATCTCGTGGAATTATACAGCAATGATGTCTGCGTTATCGGATCCTTGGTTCGGAATACTATAAACATTTCCAAAGACTGAGTTCCTGATAAAGTTTATCGTTGAAATGAACATCAAACAAATAGAACTCTTGAAAAGATTCAAACAATATTTTATCAAAAGGTCATAACATTAATAATCTCTCCAAGGACAAGATGTTTAATATGGGTATCAGTTGGTAAGCACTTTTGCCTCCGAGTCAGAAAGTTGTGAGTTCAAGCCCCGCACTAGATGTTTGAACTCACAGTCCAATGCAGTTTTGGGCGACTGCTATATTGTCATATAGCGCTTTACCACATTGTCAAAACATCTCCAAATGAAGGATGTACTGTAGGGCGTAGAGTCCGTATTTTGTAGAGACTATATTTTCTGCAAACACAGCAATGTCCCACAAAGAGACATGAAATGAATGACTGGGATTGTTAGGTCACTTTACCAAGAGAAACTCCCTTCTCTTTTCAAAAACAAAAACTTTGAACCATGGCTGCCGAGTTTCACCCACAAAATACACAGTGAGATCCACCTTACAATATATCCTGTGAAGCATGTTGAGATGTTTTGATGACGTGATAAGGTGCTATATCAAGTACAAGGATTATTATTATTCTTATGGGATCTTTAATGTCCACCTGAATGGACAGACTTGAGACCTTGTCATTTGACATCTCATGCGAAGGATAGCACTTCTGGCAATGCTGTATTCCCGAGCAATTCACTGGAGTGTCAGATTAGACAATAAACTCAACGTTCCGACATGGAACTTCAATCCAAAATCTTCCCAAAATCTTCAGACTCAGAAGTGAGAGTGCTACCAACAAAGCTAGGCTAACATCTTTTGTAAAGAACAGTAGAAACTTTAAAATGTTTGAGGGGGTCAATATATTTTTCAATATTTTATTGAATTTAATTTTTTTCAAGTTCCAGAGGACCTTTCTCTTTGACCGTGCCTTCAGCTCCCCTCTCGACTCTCTACCCCCTCCTCGCTCCCTCCCTTCCCTCCCCTCACCCTGACCATTTCCCCCTTGCTCGGGTCCTGACCCAACTGTACAGCGCCTTGGGACGTCCTCCCGACGTGAAAGGCGCTCTGTAAATGGAATCTTATTGTTGTTGTAAATAAAGGTAAGGTTAAGAAAAGCAAATAGGTAAGATTTAAAAGTTTAAACCTTCCAGACCTCAAGAGTTATTTCATTTCTGCTAGTCAGTGATCAAACCCCTAAAGAATTTGTTACTTTTCCTAACACTGAGGCAGCAATCACATTTCAACCCCAATGTGAAAGCCTGATTTATAACAGAGAATACTTGTGCAAGTTCATTTTAGTTCAACACTCTGATAAGGTACAACATTGGTTTTCAAAGGCTGACAGTTGCATCACTGAGCCGCCAACTTTAAGGTCTGTGAGCAAACCAATTCTGAAATTCAAAGTTTTATTAATTGACATTTTCTGCTTTGAAGACTGGCAAATATGTCAGAATGAATCATATGTTGTGAATACAAGTTCTTTCATCTTCCAGATATCCTCAAAATAATGTCATGGGGATGTACTGGATTGGAAAATATGTCTGCAACCCATTGCTTGGCCTCAATGTAAAATAAATCGTACAATACTGTATCTCTCACACGCATTATGGGATTTCTTCACCAAATAGCTATCCAAATCCATCTTTGCCAGTCTCCCTTTGCAAGTTGCAGACCATCCTGAAATTTGCAGTTCATATGCTGTTCTGCACCAGGCATTGTGAGCCCATTACCCCCACGCTCGCTCATGTTCACTAGCTCCCCATGTCCCAGAGGATTGAATTCAAGATCCTCTACCTTGCACTCCATGGCTTTACCCCATGGCTTTGCAACTTCCTGCACCTCAAGCACTCTGGCTACGGACTCTGCTCAGTGAATGCTGGCTTCCTTCATGTCCCCCACCATCAGCAGGCGAGCTTTCAGTCATTCTGCCCCTGGTCTGAAACTTCATACCGGAGGCCCTCTTCTGTACACGCTTTCCTCCCCACTTTTAAAGTCTGCCTCAAGCCCTTTTGCTTTTGGTCACCTCGCCCCGTCGCCCCCCCGCCCCACAGGCAACACACCTTCCTCGGCTCCCCTATCCCCAGCTTGGACTCCCAGTCAGCTCTGTGAAGCACTTTGAGACGTCCTGTTGATGTGAAAGATGCTGTGTATGCTATAAAATTGTTGTGATTTGATCCATTTCCATTATTTCTCTTAATAGTCCGTTCCAGACTCACCATTCTATAAAGCAATTAAATCTACATTATCTTCATCTTCCCTTCTCTGAGATTTGGCCTGTGCTCTGATTTGTACTCCTTGTTGTAGATGGAGTTATTTCAAACATTGGGTTGATTGTGCATTATCTAAATTCATTACATTTACAGCAAATGGGAGCCAAACTACTGTTATTTAATTAACCAGGCCTATTCACCATTACAAAGTATTAGAGTGCCAGTTGCTGTTAAAGTGGGCACCTAAATAGACACACACATACCCTGTGTTGCAATTTGTTCAATTGTAGTGGATTTGGAGAGCTCATATATCTTGAATACATAATAGCTCATTCCTACAGCAGACAACCTACTTTGGTTACTCCAAAGCGAATGATATCAGTGATTCCGCAAACATAAATACTCCCACTGGGGTTATTCTCCCAATTGACTTGGAATAGTGAATGTTTTGCCAGATGATACTCTTTTCTTAGGAGTACTGTGGACTTGCCTGGGTTGATAGGTGGTCTGGTCTCTGAGCTGGGTAGTTCTGCAACCTACTTCTAACCTCTCTGGAATTAGATAAGTAGAGTTAAGTAGTCCTTTTCAGACACAGGAACATTTCCACCTGTAGGTGGCATACAGGTTTGGAACTATGTTTACTTTGGATCCTCATAAACACATCCATAATTTTCCACACATCAGACACCCAACTGACCAAAAAAACTTTTCCAAATACATTAAAAACATCTGGAGATCAACACTACCTCCACCAAATAAGATTATTTACCTTTGCAACCTTTTCATTAAATATCTCATTCATTTACCTTACGACAGGAGCCCCGCTTACCTTCCCCCTCCTCCAGAGGATGGTTGGTAGTCGCATACTTCTTCCACTGTCACACTGTATACCTGCTTGAAGAATTCTCACTTTTTCCACAAATGCTAGTCATCATCTTCTACCTCTCCCATCCTCCAGTATGAAACCAACTTTTCAATTTATAAATCTTCTCAATTGTCATTTCAACTGAATTAAATGATCCTTTAATTTAGACAAACAATTAACCAGACTATTGATCATTATGACTATCATACTATTTATTCTGAGCTGTTAGCTTTAACAAGATCTAAAGAACATTAGGATTTTGTTTCTGAAACTCAACCATTATTGGTGCAAAGTATCTAACACTCACTTCAAATGTGGATATTTACATGCAGAAAGTTGTACCAATGACTGCTAGAATGAATAGTCCACATTTACAAATAGAAATAAAGAATGATTTTACTCAAATCTATTCTTAAAATGATTGTTAAAGCACCTCCTTCATTTGAATTTAGCACCAAAAATCTGTATGTTAATGGATGAATGTTTTTAATCAGATGAAGTGATTGGAAAGTAATGTGTTTTGATAGTAAATTTCATTTTTTTGTGGGGGGAGAGGTGGGGAAAGCGAGGAAAGAGTGAATGCTTACTTTTATTTCCCATCCCCAAATCCTACAACATGAGGGGAAATGGGAAACCTGCATCCTGGACTCTGCCCAAGCCTTTCATAATCTAGCTATTAAGTATAGAAGTGCCTGTTGGTGCACCTGATTTTCTTTCCATCTGTTCAAATAAGATTAGGAATTCAAGACGCAAAGAATAGAAAAAAAATTAATCAGCACCCTCTGCCAAATTGAATCACATTGGGGCTCCAGTGCACACCGCCACTTATAACACTCAGTGATTTAGTTCAGTAAAAAGCATTGTCTGTGGCAACAAGATCTGGAAAAAAAACCTTTATTTGAAACACTGTAAACGCAAAAATACAAATGAACATATATAACCAAAAAATAAATAGAGCCAATAATGTTCGTACAAAATCAGGCAAAAATCTTGTAAATGCAAACAAAACCAGTATTACAGATTACAACACAAATATATAAACATGTAAATCAATACAAGAATTTGAAATGCTTAGCTAGTATGTCCAGAACATGGGAAATTCATTACATTGGTCTTTACTAGTGAAGGTTTGTAATACACCATCTCATTACTTTTCCATCTATGGGGCAGCCCTGTGCTTTTGCTACTGGAATTGCTACAAAACAAAGAGGAAAATTAGAGGCAACTTTTGGTAGGCTCATTTCCCTTTTCAAAGGTTTAAAAGGGATAAAAAAATTCAAACTAGGTAATATTGACAAGGCAGCTTTTCCAATTATTGTGTAAAATTAGACCAGAAGGACCTCTAGTATTTACTAGCCTAATATCATTTACTAGTTACTTGACAGGCTGGCATTGGCTATATATTGCACAGTGTATTACATCATTGAATTTCCACCAGATTGTATATTACCTAGTACACCCTTGTCAATATTACAACAAAAGTTAGTCAGCGGACTACAAGATCTAAAGAACATTGGCAAATATATGTACACATTCACATTAGCACAGGTGCCTCAAGATAATGGTGCTGTAATGGGACACAAAAAAGGATGAAAATGATGTCAATGCAAAATTTCTCCAGAAATAATGCACACGCATTTTTGATTATTGCTTGGTTGTTCCAACAATGTTAGGCATGATCTTTTGAGTTAGAATGTTAGTGAAGGAGGAGAATCTAGATCTGTGCCAAATCTAATGGAGGAAGGATGAAATATTCCTTGAAAGGATAATCTTCCTAGGATACAAGGCCAATGACAATCAATTTGGCAAACAGTTGCCCATTTACAAATGGCTGGGATTTTTTTAATAGCAATATTTGAATAAGGTTAATCTCTACAAAGGAATTATATATAAAAGGTACTTTTTAAACCAAAAAAAGACCTTTGCATTTTCCACTTGTTCCAAATGATATCTTAGTGCGAGACACCCATAGACTGTTGGGATTGCTTTTTTTTCCTACCTTTTCTACAATCTGGTTTGCAGCTCTGCAAGACTGATGGCAGGTCAAACAGCAATGCATTCCAGAAACTACGCCATGCAATGCTACATAAAAGCTTCATCTTTTGAAGAGAATACAGTTTTTAGGCTCTTCAGTAACAAAAGCAAGGCAGTATCACATGTGGCTTACGTATACACAAATGTCCATTCTTCAAAGCAACATAAGGAGATTTGCCTATCCCCATGAAAAGTAACTTCTGCAGTAAAGGAGCACTCACAATCTCCACAAAAAGTGACTTCTGCAGCAGAGGCACACTCATAACGTGTTTGCTATCCATATTATGAAAACACAATTTTGGGCTGAGCTTAGTCCCAAATTATGTTATAAAGCATTCAACCTCCTATTGCTGTGCATTTACAAGTTTTTTTTTTTAAAAGCAGACACCGGTTGGGCAGAGCAGTTACAGCATGAAAAATCAACAAATAGCTGGATTGCAAGGTTCCATCACACTGCTAAATTTGTAGTCTGAGCTACAAGTCTTGGTGGGGGCGAAGGGAAAGTGGATGGGATAGTTAAGTCTCAGGCACTCTCATATTTGCTCATGGCCAGCTAAGATGAACACTGAGTCAATGATTAAGATCAGTTCTTTTATTGGTAATCAAAAAGTAATTTTGTATTTTCAATGAATTTTTGTGCTCATCAGGCAGTGTTGGGAAATAAATATTTCCACTTTTGGCACCTAGTCAGACCTTCAGGTAAGGTACTGTTGTGCGATACAGCTCCCTTTGCTGCAACTTGAACTTCAACCTAAACCAAAAAAGATCAGTGTTCGACTCAGATGAACATTGTGCCGGACCAGTCTGGCATTTTCATTTCTTACCATTGTGGAGTGTAGATTGTAAATTAGTGAGAAATCAAGTCAATTTTGAGTTGTGAATTTGTATCAGGTAAGAAATGGATTGAGATTGGGAGGGGCTGTGAATTTTGTTATGCTCACCTGGATATCAGTGCTGGAAAATGCAACTTAGTGTGAACCAATGGTAGAATGTAGCCATAAAGAAGCGCAAAGGTACTTTCACATCATCTTGGAAAGATGCCCGAATCCTATCTTGAAAAAGCCATTCCCACATTGCACCATTGTGAATCCTCCCTATTTCCCATTCTTAAGGCCTCTCTAAGTGAGACTGTCAATTTTAGTCACACATTATTCATTACCGGGAGGTGGGGGGTGAGACAGATAAAAATTATGTTGCAGGCACATGCACATTCTTCAGCATTGGGTTAATAATGCCCCAATCCTATTTTATACAAGCACCTTACACATAGGTTGAGAGGTGACTTTCAGCCTTAAATAATCAGAATGGATTCATACAACAATTTTTAGAAGTGTTTTCAGACAGTGTGCTTGCCAACTACATTCTCTCCAAACTAATTTTTAAGAACTAGTCTGCATCAATTCAAACTGACAATTCAGACTAGCTATGTGCAATGCTTAAACAGATCACTGTAATGTGGGCGACTATTCGGTGAATAAACATCAGTTGAGTCTGCCACTGTACTGTTATACAAGCGGATAGTCATCCCTCTTATCTCTCTGAAGAGCTAACAACTGTATTCAAGATCCTTCAATGTCTATAATGCTGCTGCCCAACAATAGATAGATTTTCTGCTTGTTCACTCACTCTCCCCTCCCCCAAATCTGCTAGAGGGAATAAAATATCAGTTACCAATGTAATGATCCCATTCCTTAGCTCACCTGTTGTTGCTAATAGTGCAATCATGTATAATGCTAAAATTCTGCATTCAATCGTACTTTTAGCATTAATGTCAAAAACTTACTTTTGACCGCAGCATAACACCTAATTCCTCCTCCCCCAAATAGTACAATAATTGCTGAACTGTTATTCTATTTTGTACAGATAAGTAATATTCTATGCAGATGCTGTTATGTGTATACTAAACACAAATGAACAGCAATCCTTTGATTCAACAGAACATGGGAGTTCAACTGATCGATATGCTGAGCAGCTTGGCATCAATGCCTTTGTGGTTTGATATTCTTAGCACTTGTATTGTCTTTATATGCTTAACACAATATTTCTATTCCAGTATCAGTAATAATGCAAATTTGTTAACCAATTTTGAAGACAACTAACAAAGGCTAGGTAGAAAAGCTGCCAATTTGGTTCACATTTCACTACAGGCATCAGACAATTTGTTTTTCCCAAATAGTTTGTTGTTGAATACAAAGCTTACAACTACAGCAAAAATAATGTTGTGAGAAAGTACCGTAGAACGCAGGAAATCATCTTTAGGCCAATTGCGTGGCAAAACAGTTTGCAATAAAGGCAACAAGGTCAGAACTCTCGTCCAAGTTGGTTTATGCCTGCCACTTTAAAGATGCTGCAAAACGGTGTTATTCGTGTCCAGAATTCTCTCTGCCCTCTCCATTCGGTTTACGCTGAGTATAATGATGGCTGTACTCTGGATGAGATGGCTGAACACTGTCAAATTCTGAAGAGACAGGAGACGGCCGTACCATTTTGTGCTCAAGCTCTCTTGGGGTTATGATCGGAGAACGGTGAGTAGGGCTGGACTTGTGCTTTGCCTGTCCAGGCAAACTGGGGCTTGCTAGTTTGAATCCACACGCTGAATCTAATGCACCATCTGGATCAATCATCACGTTGATAGCTAAGGAAGGAAGAGAACAGTAAACAGATAAACAATAATTCAATCAGAGCTTTTCAATAAAACCTCTCTTAAATTCTAGACAAAACACAAAATACTGCAAATGCTGGAAATCTGAAAACAAAAACAGAAGTTGCTGTGAACACTCAGCAGGTCAGGCAGCATCTGTGTCAGAACTGACGAAGGAGATGCGGTGGTGGAGGATAGAGTGGGGCAGTAATTTGTGAGCGGGGATGGGTCCAGGGAATTTTTTTNAAGATGGGGTGATGACAGCTGTTTTTAGGCGGGGTGGGAACGGTGCCAGTTGACAGGGAGAGGTTGACGAGGTCTGAGAGTAAAAGCCTGAGGAGATGGAGCTGGGAGGTTAGGAGGGGTGTAGGGATGGAGTCAAGGGAGCAGGCGGTGGGCTTCATGCAGGTTATAGTGGTGGTGAGCAACGAGGGGGAGACTGGTTTGAAGGTGTGAAGGGAGGGATAGGAAAGGGCCGGAGTGTGAGGGAGAGATGGGGAGGGGATGGTAGTTGGGAGGGTGGAGAATGATCGTGGAATAGGAGTAGTATTTGGTTGGTCCAAGGAAAGAGAAAGGCAGTGTTTTGGCATGGTCCAGCCAGTGGTCCTGCCAGATCTGGTGGTGAGTGTGAGGCCAGATCCAAGCCACATGAACTCGGAATCACAGAGATCTGGCTCAGATCCGAAAAACACCTTGTGTATAATTTGTGGTAACATTCTCCAACTAACTACTCAATTAAAGCTAAAGTTAAAATTTTCAGGTTGTCAGCAGTAAACTTATATTATCTTGTGGAAGAAGATGCCAGAGGCGGTGAGAGGCAGGATTGGACTCGTTGTCCTGTCAGCACATAGCCACAGCAGAACAAAGGAAGCCTGTAAAAACAGAGGCCAGTTCACAACCAGCAGTTTCTAGAAGCAGGGAATTAAAAGGATCCCAAATCGAAAAATAGAAACCAAGTTAGTGACGTACGTACCTTGGAGCTGCTTCTCTACCCTCTTCAACTCTTGTAGAATCAATGAAATCTCCTAAAATGATCAAATGGAGTGTATATGTAATTTATAATATATTTATACAGAACAATTATATTATAAAACTAGTAAATTCATCAATTAGCAATTTTAATAAGCCCCACAAACTAATAGCTGGGTAATGTCAACTGTGAGACAGAACGTGACATCTTTTTTGGAATGATAGGAAAATGAAGCTCAATACAAAATAAGAAACATTAATTCAAAAAGTTATAAGAGGGGCTTCTCAGAATGTGTGTGAGACTATATTAAAATGAATTAGATTTTAAATTGCAGGAATCATTTTCAGATTTTTAAGTCAAGACTGAGGTGACAGACTGCTGGAAACTACCGTGAGAGAGTTCTGGATAGTCTGCAGCTTGTGTAGGGAGGAGGTGAGGAATCTGACGAGCATTGGAATAAGCAAGCCTCTATGGGATGAAAACTTGAGTGAGCGTCTCAGGAGCCCTTGGGGCGAGGAAGTGACAAAGGTGAATAATATTGGAAAAGTAAAAAGTGACTCCAAGCCGGGGGAGGGTGGGGGTGGGGGGGAGAGATGGCCGTAAGCACGGTTGAAGAGGAAGGTTTTCAGGTATTACATTTGGTGGCAATTATTCATGAAGCATTCTGGAACATTTCAATATAGGGAGCTTTAAAAATACAAATTCTTTCTAATCCCGTGATATGATGTCAAAATATTTGCATTAATTGTTCTTCCACAGGATAAAACTAATTAAAAACGTCGGGAGGACACCCCAAGGCGCTGGACAGTGTACAGCATTTCAGACCCGAGCTGGGGTCAGGGAGGGAGAAGGGAGGGGAGGGGTGACTGATGGCATGGTCGAAGAGGAGGGTCTTGAGGCGGGACTTGAAGGAGGCTAAGGAGGGGACGAGGTGGAGTGATTGGGGGATGGAATTCCAGAGGTTGGGGGCAGAGCGGCTGAATGGTGGGGCGGGTGGGTCGGAGGCGTGGAGCTGGCCAGAGCCGGCTGAGTGGAGGGAACGGGCGGGTTGGTAGGGGGTTAGGAGGTCACAGAGGTAGGGTGGGGCGAGGCCATGGAGGGCTTTGTATGTGAGGACCAGGATCTTGAACTGGATCCTCTGAAGGATAGGGAGCCAATGGAGTGGGCGAGAATGGGGGAGATGGGGTCATGGAGTTTGGTGCGGGAGAGGACACGGATTGCAGAGTTATGGATTATCTGCAGCCTGTGGAGGGAGGAGTTGGGAAGGCCGACATGCAGGGCGCTTTCATAGTCAAGGCTGGATGCCCTAATCAATCCGCCTCGCTCCCTCCTTAGCCTCCTTCACGTCCCACCTCAAGACCCTCCTCTTCGACCATGCCATCGGCCACCACCCTTCCCCTCCCCTCTCCCCCGACCCCAGCTCGAGTCTGAAATTCTGTACACTGTCCAGCGCATTGGGGCGTCCTCCTGACGTGAAAGGCGTTATACAAATGTAATCTTGTTGTTGTTGATGTCCGACAGGCAGTCTGTCAGGACAGCAGTGGTCCTGGAGTTGAGGGTGGAGGCAGAGAGATAGAGTTGGGTGTCATCCGCATACATATGCAAGTTGACCCCATGTCTGCGGATGATGTCACCAAGGGGTAGATATTAAAGAGGAGAGGGCCGAGGACAGAGTCCTGGGAGATGCCAGATATGACAGTGCGGAGGTTGGAGGAGAAACCATTAGAGGCAACAAAGTGGAGGCGGTGAGAGAGATAGGATTCGATCTAGGCAAGGGCAGGTCCGTGAAGAGGATTTCTGGATTTATTCTGTCTCCCAAGAACAGACTGCAAGAAGCAATGTCCAGAGAGTTTCCATATTTGACTCAATGCTTGCACTATACAATTGACTAAAGACTCCACTGATATTTAAAAAGATCATAAATTCCTTATACTGCATCATTCCCCATTCTGTATCAGAAACAATTTTTTCCTCATTATACTGAAAGACCATGTTGCTGTTGTAAGCAAGCAGGGATGCAATAACAGCCCCTCTCAGTCAATGTAGCATTTGCTCAACTTTTAATTAGCAACATTTTAATTTCTGTATAAGTACTGTACATAATTATACTGCATATTATACAAAAAATCCTGCTAGTTGTAGAGAACGAGTAATCAGATCATTTGTTTTAGAAGAGTGTTAAGATGAATGATATCCATAAACTATTCAAGCAATTTCATCTGTACTGCTTGAGTAAATTATATACTTAGTATTCCCTTAAAACTACATATTTAGCTTAAAATTGATGGGAAAAGAAGAGAAAGACACAATTTTCCTCTTTGAAATGCCCTCATTCTTTTAGGTTCTCTCTCACACGGGTAACATTTCTAAGTGAGAGATCAGACAAATGGTCTATTCCTATGTGCCCTGGATTTCCAGCTCAACGGCAATATTGAGATGTTGTAAGAGTTTGAAATTAACTCCTCTCCAGCTTCCCCCTTGTGTTGAATGCAGAATATCAAATTAGAGAATTGAGTTGATAAATGTTAATCAAGAACTCACAAGCATAAATCTGATCTTATTGCGTGGAGTAATTTCAAACTTCGATTAGAAAAGCCGTCTGCAGACTTAGCCACTTCCATTTCCAATTCTTTGCAAAACAAGTTTTGGTTGGAGCTGAGCCATTGGTGTATTCAAGTTCCCATATCACATAGATTGTACATTAAAGTATACCAAAAGATCACAAGGCTCGAATAAAGAAGCTTTGGCTCATTCAGCTTCACGCTTCCAGAATACGGACTCCACTCTCCTCCCATTACATCATCTAGATGGAGGAGGAAATATGACAAACTGCTAGGGTAATTTTCTGAATACTTAATGATTAGTTTGAACTTGTGAAATCCAATCTGCATTTGCACTCTAGATTCATAAGTAACTTTTCTTCCCTGGCCATTACTACATTTGATTTCCTTCCCATTTTACTTTATCATAAATGTTCAATTTTTCTTACCCACCCTGACAACGGATGTCTTATTGTTCTATGAGTCATGATGAGATGTATTGAATTTAAAAAAATGACTAATGTTACCAGCACGCTTCATAAATTGCACATTTTCTGGTCTACAAAGGAATGCTAAACGCACCTTATCCAAGAGTTTATAGTACTGAATACATTCTTTAAATTACAGCACAACATTTTATTGAGGATCTTTGTGCACAATGTAGCAAATCACAATTAACACAATTGGTATTAAAGCTAATTTTCTTTACCTCAAGTATTTTCCATTTTAATTAGAGATAGGAATATTTTTAGCGGATAATTATAGCAATTATTAATGCTTAAAACCAGGGAGCACTCAACTAGCACCCCGGCTGACCCATCAGTCTCCAGAGGCAGCGCAGAGGTGACGGGAAAAGAGGCCGAGCTGGAGGTTTCCTCCCGTTAACAACAACAAAATTACATTTACAGAGCGCCTTGCATGTCGGGAGGACGTCCCAAAGTGCTGGACAGTCAGGGGTTGGGACCCGAGCATGGGGGGAGGGGTGGGTTAGGGGTGAGGGAAGGCAGAGAGGTGGGAGGGCGATTGAAGGCATGATCGAAAAGAAGGGTCTTGAGACCGGCCTTGAAGGAGGCAAGGGAGGAAGCGAGGCGAAGGGACCGTGGGATGGAGTTCCTAAGTGTAGGTGCAGAGAGGCTGAAAGCCCAGACACCGACGGTAGGACGGGTCGGGTGGGAGACATGGAGCAGACCGCAATCCGCTGAACGGAGGGAGCGGCAGGTTGGTAGGGAGTCAGTAGGTTAGAGAGATAGGAGGGGGCAAGGCCATGGATGGCCTTGAAAGTGAGAATTAGGATCTTGAACTCGATCCTCTGAGGGATGGGGAGCCAGTGGAGTCAGGCGAGGGTGGGAGTGATGGAGTCACGGAGCCTGGTGCATGAGAGTACATGAGCTGCAGAGTTTTGGATGATCTGCAGCTTGTGAAGGGAAGAGTTGGGAAGGCCAATGAGGAGATAGTTTCCGTAATCGAGCCTTGATGTGACAAATACGTGGGTGAGGGTTTCGGCAGCCTGAGGGGTGAGGCAGTGGCGGAGTCTGGCAATGTTGCAGAGGTGGTGGTAGGCAGTGCCAGTCATGGCATGGATGTGGGGGAGAAAGGACAGTTCAGGGTCAAACAAGACACCCAGGTTCCTGATTGGCTTCGTGAGGTTGAGTGTGCAGCCGTGGAGGCTGATGCTGCCAACGCCTGAGGTGCGGAGGTCACTCTCTGTACTGCCTCAGTACGAGTTATACTTCCTGCTATTGAGGCAGAATGGAGATGTAGGAATTATACTTTCCGCTCTGCGTCTCTTCCCATTGCTCTAGGGAGAGCGGCAGAATGAGAAGTATAAGTCCTACATCTCACGAGGTTGTACGAGACACAAGGCCAAACGAAAAATTACGGAAAGAGAGACAGAGCGGGAGTTAAGAGCCAGTGCAGAGAGGTCAAGCAGAGACAAGAGGACACTATCTATACAATGTAATTAATTTACTGAATCCATTTCATTTATTAATTGGTTAAAATTAAAAAAATTGTGGGTTTTACTTTTTTTAAATCATTTGGTCATTGCCCATTCCTCACAAGTTGGGGTCCACCCAAGTTTCCATTCCTGGCTACGTCACTGCTTAGAACTAAAAGAAATGCCATGATCTCATCAGGAGTTTTGAAGTATCTGCACAAATGGATTAGTCTGATCAGACTCTGAGAAGAGGGCTGATGTTCAAGTGTGATTTTTTCCAAGACTCTGATTGCCAGACTAAGTGACAGGAAACTCACCAGAGATGGTTTGTGCAGGTGGAGCAATGTTTGCTGGATGCAGTTGAGAAGCACTCAGGACTTTGTTCCATTATTGATGGGAGTTACAATGCTCCCTATCACCCAATCGTCATCTATTTTCTAACTATGCCAGCTGTAAGAACTCTGACATAGCACAGCTGTGCTATTGAGCACAAATCTGGCAGGATTTCTCCACTCACTGCAATTTGGAGCCAAATAAAACAAAATGCTTTTTTTAAATATCAATTTAGATGTGTCAAATTGTTTTCTAATTTTCTTCCTCCCCAGCCTCGGCTCTCTGCCCTGGCCTCCTCATGCTGGGATATGGTTTCACGGATGTGGGTTGCCCTCCAGTATCTGCCGAAGTGGCCATTGTTCATTTGTGTGTCTTGGCAGTCCCTTGACCGTAGAAGGCAACAATAGTCGACCTTGACCTTTCTCCACCCAGCTGCCACACTTCCACAGAATCAATAGAAGGTGATGATGAGGCTTCAGGAGCAGGACCTTGGCTGTTTTTTCCCTCCCAAACCCTGGAAAGGCTGAGGCCAATTTAGTCCCCAAAGCAGCACTGGCTGAGATGAGTAAAATCAGCAAGGATTGCAATTTGAACCAGCAAGTCCCTAGTCTGTAAACTGTGAGCTACAACTCCATCCATTGCACCATCAGGAGCTTTATTTTGAGTCATCTCCTTCATACAGATTAGTTGCTCTGCACTGTATTTTTGAGCTCATCGAATGACATAACTCCCTGTAGATTGGAAGACCTTTGCAAACATACCCAGTCCTGTACACCTTGGTAGTCCCATGGTACTCATGGCTTTAGGAGCACATTGTCAGAAAAATTGCTTAAAAATTAAAAAAAGGCACAATAAATATCATTTTATCTATCTAATTCAGAAAAAAATAGAAATTGAAATCAGGCACACCTAATGGGTCTAATATGTAGCAATTTCAAATGGGATTAATTAAGGAATCTGGAAGCGTGTCATGATAGTTTGTGGAAACCCCATTTTAACATGATCTATTTTGAAAGTGAAGTGCTTTTTTTATTATTATTATTATTATAATAACTCTTCAATTAGATTACCTCTCAACTTTCTCAACTCTAGGGAATGTAACACAAGTTTATCCCGCCAATCATCACAGTTAATTGCCTTTATCCCAGGTCTTAATCTAGGGAATAGTCTCCTGACACCCTCCACCAGTGGAGTTCTGTAGCTCAGTAATTAGAGCACTCGCCTCACAAGTGAGAGGACCTGGGTTCGATTCCTGGCAGTGTGAAATGTTGGGCAAGTTTCCTTATTCCATACGCCTCTGTTTACTTAGCAGTAAGTAGGAACCCAGTTGTTAGTCGATTGGCGGATCACTTTTCTGGGGCTGTGACTTGCTCCTTCCTTGTCCATCTTCAGATCTTACTAGAAGACTTTCCTCTTCGACCATGCCTGTGATCACCTCCCCCCTCTCTCTGGCTTGGCGCTAAACTCCACCACTGTTAAGCGCTCCGAGTTACTTACCCTCCCATGAAGGGCACTATAGAAATTCAAGTATTGCAGTTGTTTTAACTGTTCAAATTCCAGCATTATCCCAACAAACACTCAGGGGTCCACTTGATCTGGCTTTCACCAAACTGCGCCAAATACACTCCAGAATTAGGAAAGCAGAATGTATCCCTCTAGGGAGAGTGTGCATTCCATTTCCAATACAAGAAAATTGCCATGAAAAGATGGCATACATACATGAAACTCTCAGTCTGGTTTGGATACTCTTAAAACATGATGATGGGTTTCTGCATCTGTCAGACACCCAACTGACCAAAACAAAACTGATCCAGGCCGGTCATCTCATCCATTTTCATGCACACATTTCATACACTGTGCTCCCATGGCCTGCCTGATGATCTCTCTATTCATGTGCCCATCCTTCAGTATTAAACTGTACAATTAGAAAAATGTTTTTTTGAGGTGGAGACAGGGAAAATGTTAGTCTTAACATTAGGAGGCCTCTTAAGGCAGAGGTTCCCAAACTTTCTGGGCTCAAGGCCCCCACAACATTAGGTATCCTGATTGAGAAACCCCACACAATAAATCCATTGAAAATTGATACCTTACATTAATTGCATATCTTTTAAAAGCATTAAAGAAAATAAATAAAAAGCAATGCTTCCAATATTAATGTAGGTATCACACAAATTCTAGATTCTGCAGAGCCTAATGAATAAGGCTTCTCTCTCCTCATCTACCATTAGCGCCATCTGATCTGATTGGTAAGATTTCAGTGAGTCCCAGAGCTGTGATAGATCTATAGGGAGCAAGCGAATGGTGTGTTCCAGTTGCAGCTGGAGCATCCTGGGAAGAGTTTCCCCTCTTGAGTTGACTAATAGTGGTCAGTGAATCCAGGAATTAATTCCATCTCCACCACTGTTTTACAGCAAACAATATGTAGAAAGGACATCTGTAATACTAGATTTAATAATTAAAACCAATTGAATCTACAGGTTGAAAAAATAGATTTATATCTTAATGCAAATGATGCAAGGTAGATAAGGTAGAGATGCAAATTCAAAGTTACAGGTTTGGTGGGCCCAATTGCCTTGATCTGAATCTAAACATTCTTATTTCTTACACACACTGGAACAGGAAACCTGAAATGCTCAGGCTCGAACAGGAAACCATCAGGCAAAAAAAGAAGCAAAAATGTAATCAACCATTCACTGAAATTCTCAATGCAAACCTATCAAGACTAACCATATAGTGCAATGCTTTTGGAGAGCATTAGTCAGAGCAAATTATTCAAATCTCACATCATCATTGGAGAAACTGTATTTAAGTAATTCACTTCTGGACAAGAATCAGAGAAGAAGACAAATGTAAATGTGGGATAGAGGATTCTTATCTTCATTTGAGAAATGGCAGAGGGGACACAAAGTGTTTTACAATGTGATTAAAAGGGACTGGGATCACAGAAATAGAAGTAGCAAGCAACAACATTAATAACCACCCTCATTGTGCAAACATATCTACTTCTCCAAAGTACAGTTCTGAAGTATTTAATGCTGTCCTACTAGTTTATTTTTAAAACAAATTAAGATAAATATTGGATTATTACAACAGCTTACACTCATATACAATAGTATATTTCATAGTACTTTACAAAGAGATGACCACGAGCTGGGAGGAAGGTAGGGGACTGAGGGTGGTGGTGGGAAAAGATGGTCGAAAGCAAACTTGAAGAGATACGTTTTAAGATGCGATTTGAAAGCAGGCTGTGTTACCGTGAATAGTATTTCTCAATTTCTAGCCTGAACAGGTTAAGCCCTCCTTTCACCCTACAGAGGATTAATTTCTGTCTGGAGACAAATAAATTCACCTTACTGAAGTGCATAAGTTATGAGACTCCAAGCAATGATCTTATGGTTGCATAAGCTTCAGTCAAACTATTGCAAGGACATTGTTACTACATATTGTATCCAAAATATTCTATATTTGAAATAAAAAACTACAACCTGTAGCTTTTATAATCACCAGAAAAGCAATTTTACAGCTAAAGCAAAGCATTTCCTTCTGCAAAATGCAATAAGATGCATGCACATAGAACAACAAATCAAAAAACCTTTTGTGATTCACTGTCTTGCCTACCTTGTTTGACGTTTTCAAAATAGGAACTTCACTCTCAGCCCGCATTTTATTTTCAATTTCTTCCCAGTTTCGGTCATGATCCTTAAATAAAATCCTGCAAATAAAGGTAAAACCGTTTGATTAAATCTAGATTTTAAAAAGTTTCTCTTTCAAAATGTTCTTTAACATTTCTTGAAATAATAAAGAACATGTTCTTTGTGTGTCAGCCTGGCTCAGTCGTAGTACTCTTGCCACTGAGTCAGAAGGTTGTGGGTTCAAGCTCCACGTGGAGACTTAGAATCATATAGTTTAAGCTGACGCTCTAATGCATTACTGGGGATTTGTTGCATTGTCGGTCGTGTTTAGGTGGACGTTAAAGATCCCATGGCACGATTTGAAAAGTGAAGCGAGTTTCTCCTGGTGTCATAACATAACATGTAGGAGCAGGAGTAGGCCATTCGGCCCTTCGAGCCTGCCCCGCCATTCAATCATGGCTGATCTTCTCGTCTAACTCAGCTAATAACCTAACCCTGCCTTATCCCCATATCCTTTAATCCCTTTTGCAATAAGAAATATATCTATCTCAGTCTTGAATATGTTCAAGGACTGAGCGTCAACAGCCCTTTGGGGTAGTGAGTTCCATACATTCTCCACCCTTTGAGTGAAGAAGTTCTTCTTCAACTCAGTGCGAAAGGGCTGGCCTCTGATTTTAAGGTTGTGACCCCTGGTTTTAGTTTCTCCAACCAGGGGAAACAATCTCCCACTATCTACTCTATCATGCCCTTTGATGATCTTATAGGTTTCTATAAGATCCCCTCTAATTCTTCTATATTCTAGAGAATATAGGCCCAGATTGGTCAGCCTATCCTCGTAACTCATCCCCTTCATCCCTGGTACTAACCTAATAAATCTACGCTGCACCCTCTCCAAGTCAAGTACATCCTTCCTTAAATAAGGAGACCAAAACTACACACAGTATTCCAGGTGTGGTCTCACCAGGGCCCTATACAGCTGCAACAAGACTTCCCTCCTCTTATACTCTAATCCTTTCATAATGAATGCTAACATACCGATCGCCATCCTAATTGCTTACTGCACCTGCAGACTAACTTTCTGTGATTGGTGTACAAGGACACCCAAGTCCCTCTGGACGCTAACACATTCCAATCTCTCCCCTTCTAAAAAATAACCTGCTCTACTGTTTTTGCTACCAGGTGGATGACTTCGCACTTCCCTACATTATACTTCATCTGCCACCTACCTGCCCAATCACCTAACCTATCTATGTCTCGCTGCATTTTTTTAATGTCGTCCTCTGTGTTGACACTTCCTCCTAGTTTTGTGTCATCCGTGAATTTAGATATATTAACTTCAATGTCCTCATCTAGATCGTTGATGTAGATGGTAAATAGCTGAGGCCCAAGGACTGATCCTTGTGGCACTCCACTAGTCACATCCCGCCAATCTGAAAAGGACCCGTTTATCCCTACTCTTTGTTTCCTACCTGTTAACCATTCCCCAATCCACGTTAATATGCTCCCCCCAATTCCATGAGCCCTTATATCTTGGACTAACCTTTTATGTCGCACCTAATCGAATGCCGTCTGGAAATCCAAATAGACCACATCCACTGATTCACCCTTATCTAGTTTACTGGAAATATCCTCAAAAAACTCTATGAGATTTGTCAAACATGACTTCCCTTTTGTAAAGCCACGTTGACTTGGCCTAATTATGTTGTGCTCCCCTAAATACCGCACTACCACATCCTTAATCAATGATTCTAAAATTTTTCCTATCACTGATGTGAGACTAACTGCCCTATAGTTCCCCATCTTTTCCTTTCCACCTTTTTTAAATAGTGGTGTGACATTTGTGATCTTCCAATCCATGGGGACTGTTCCAGAATCCAAGGAATTTGGAAGATCAGACTCCACTATCTCATAAGCTACCTCTTTTAAAACCCTGGGATGCAAGCCATCCGGACCAGGGGATTTGTCACTTTTTAGTGCTAACAGTTTCCCTAGCACCAATTCTCTACTAATGAAAATTTCCCTAAGTTGCTCCCTGTTCTTATCCCCTTGGTGCATCTCTATTGTTGGCAGACTTGTTGTGTCTTCTAGGGTGAAGACAGATGCAAAGTACCCTGCCATGTCCTTATGCCCCATTACAACTTCTCCCGTCTCTGACTGAAGTGGACCTACATTTACCCTCACTAGCCTATTCCTCTTAATATATTTGTAAAAACTTTTACAATCAGACTGGCCTGGCCAACAATCCCCCAATTAAAATTGGTCACTCTCTCCATGGCTGCTTGTGGGACACTGCTGTGCACAAATTGGCTGCTGCATTTCACCTACAAATTACAATCTACTTTGCAATATATCCTCTGAAGCACTTTGAGATGTCGACAATGTACAAACAATGCTTAGAAAATTATTTGCAGAAGCACTATAAGTTATAAAAAATGAATGGGAAGCTTTTTAGAAAAACATTTACGTTTCTTCAAGATTTACTGTGGCAATAGATCACACAGATTATAAACTTGCAGATTTGATTTGGCCTGTGCTTAGTTAGCTGATCTAAGCCAGGCACTACATTGATTTTATTAGTGCACCTAGTTAGGAGAAAACAAAGCACAAGCCAGGGTTTTCACTTCTGAGATCTGACTGAAATGCAATGATTCCAGGTCCCATTGCCAAACTGCACATAAGAATCTCCATGGTTAGGATTTGTTCTTTTAGGGAGAGAATGCGCATTGCATTCCAATAAATATCGATATGGAACTCAGTTTGGTTTGGATATTCTTAAGCATGGTGATGGGTTTCACATGTGTCAGACACCCAAGCAGGGGTTTAGGATCGGGGCATGTGGAGGGCAGGGGTAGGAGAGTGGCCACAGACATGGTCGAGGCATGCTTTGAAGAAGGGGGAGCAAGACGAAGGGATTGTGGGATGGACTTCTAAAGGATGGGCGCAGAGAGGCTGAAAGCCCAATCGCCAATGGTGGGATGGTCCGGGCTGGCCAGAGGATGTGCAGCAGGAGGGAGCAGACAGGTTGATGTGGGGTTAGCAGGTAACAGAGGTAAGAAGGAGCAAGGCCGTGGAGGGCCTTGAAGGTGAGGACAAAAATTTTGAACCCTATCCTCTGAGGGATGGGGAGTCAGTGGAGCCAGGCAAGGGTGGAGATTATAGGGTCATGGAGCCTGGTGTGGGAGAGGCCTTGAGCTGCAGAAATCTGGATGATCTGCAGCTTGTAGAGAGAAAGTTGGGAAGGCCGATAACCAGGGAGTTGGCATAGTCGAGCCTAGACGTGACAAATGCACGGATGAGGTTTCAGTGGCCTGAAGGGAGAGGGAGAGGCAGTGGTGGAGGCGGGCGATATTGCGAATGGGGGAAGGCAAAGTGGGTCATTGCACGGATTTGTGGTAGAAAGGTCAGTTGAGGGTCAAACAAGATGTTAAAGTTCCGGACTGACTCAGTGAAGTGTGCATCATTGGATGGTGATGCTGAGGTGTGGAAGCGCTTATGGAAACCAATTAGGAGGGCCTCGGTCTTGTTGACATTCAATTGGAGAAAGTTATCTCTCATCCAGGACTTGTCTGACAGATATTCTTTCAGGACAGTAGTGGTCCTGGAGTCAAGGGTGGAGGTAGAGATAGGGTTGGTGTCATCCACATACATGTGGAAGTTGACCCCATGTCTGCGGATGATTTAACCAAGAGGGAGCATGTAGATATTGAAGAGAAGGGGACCGAGGAAAGAGCCTTGAGGAACGCTGCACAAGATGGTGCGGATACTGGAGAAGAAGCCGTTTGTGGAGACAAAGTGAAGATGGTGTGAAAGGTGGGATCTGAAAGGTAGGATCCTTAACATGGGAAGGCTTGACTGGAATGTTATGATACTGTGTGTTGTGCCAGGTGAATTGCTTTGTTGATTTGAAACTTTGACTCATTATTATAACTTGGTTCTTGTTAGAAGCCATAAGTCATTTATACATGACATTATAAGATTCTAACTTCATATTTCACACAGGTACATTGAGATGACAATGTGCATATTTTTTGCTAAATACAGCAGACTGCCCTTTGTACTGTGACAGATGACATTTTCAGAAAAATGTATTGCCTTCTGTTGGTTATATAAATATTTGCTCATTTCCCCTGCTATCAGATAATTTTACTTTAGAATTACAAATCTTATTGGAGCAGGCTTTTTAAACATAAAGTCCTTCTCTTTTGGTTTTGCAATTTTAAATTTGATTTTGTTTACATCTTCTGATTGTTTTTGAAATCTGAATTTCAAATTCCAAGGTTGATGATTTTCTCTGAAGAGATTTTGATGGAACAGATAAGCTTTAAAATTATTACTTCAATTTGTCTCAGAGTGTTTAATCATTCTTTTGTACCTCACAAAATTCTTCAACGTTAATTTAATTGACTCACAAAGTCCCAAAAGATTACTTTTTTAAAAAAATTATCGTACTGCAGCCGAGGATTAATTTAACCCAGCATCGATTTAGGAAAGGAAGGTAATGGTTGACCAACCTTATCGATTTTCTTGAAGATGTAATCTGATAAAGTAGATGAGGGAAACGCAGTGTATATCGTGTATCTGGATGTCCAGAAGACCACATGACGTTATGATTAAAACAGGGGCATGTGGAATCATG
Source organism: Callorhinchus milii (assembly GCF_018977255.1). Lineage (NCBI taxonomy): Eukaryota > Metazoa > Chordata > Chondrichthyes > Chimaeriformes > Callorhinchidae > Callorhinchus > Callorhinchus milii. Next base: position 60,920,493 of record NW_024704744.1, on the reverse strand, counting down.
GAAGAGATAGCAGAATGGATTAAAGAATGGTTAGGAAACCAAAAGCAAAGAAAGAGTTAAAGGTGTCTTCTCAAGCTGGAAAGCAGTAGGAAGTGGTGTTCCACAGGGATCCATGTTCGGACCACTACTGTTTATATACATAAATGATTTGGATTCAGGTATTGGAGGTTTGGTATTAAAATTTGTAGATGACACCAAACTGGGGGGAATGGTAGACAGTGAAGGGGATTGCACAAGAATGCAGGAAGACAAACAGGCTAGCAGAATGGGCAGATAAATAGCAAATTAAGTTTAATGTAGGAAAATGCAAAGTAATTCACTTCGGCAGGAAAAAATAAATAAGCCGTTTATAGTCTGGAAATGTTGGAACCTATGAGAGGTGCAGAAGCAAAGAGTCAGGGAATTCAGATTCACAAATCTCTAAAAGTAGCTACACAGGTACCTACACAGGAATATTACTAATATATAAAAAGGGTCTTGGGCTTTATATCTAGAGGAATAGAATATAAACAGAGTTGGTGATGTTCAATTTATACAGAATATTGGTTAGACCACATTTGGAGTATTGTATCCATTGCTGGTCTACACATTAGAGGTAGGATACAGCAGCAATGGAAAGAGAACAGTGTAGGTTAATGAGGATGATACCAAGGCTGGCAGGTTACTGCTATCACGATAGACTGCATAGATTGGACTCTTTTCACTAAAGAAGACTTTTTAAGGGGGGAATCTAAATGTTTAAAATTATAAAAGGGTTCAATAATGTCAACATAAGAAGCTGTTCCCACTGGTTGGGGAGTCCATAACCAGGAGACACAAATATATAACAGCGATTAGGGGATCAAAAAGAGAATTTAGGAGGAACTACTTCACACAGACTGTGGAACTCGCTGCCTGAAGTGGTGGTTCAATCAGATAGTATAGATGCATTCAAGAGGAAGCTGAACCTTCACATGAGGGAGAGGTGACAGAAGGGTAAGGAAGGGTGGAGACTTGTATGGAGTCTAAACACTGGCCAGGATGGAATCAGGGAAGGTGGAGGGCTGGGAGTATTATAAAGTTGCGGTCGATACATGTATTGAATGTAATATGTTCAGTATTACATGCAAAATATATGGATACCTTTCTTTAACACTTTCATTCATTTAATCCCTTATTAAATTTAGCTCAGAACAAGTTTTCTTCCTTCAATTTTCTCTTTGTTCTTTCTCTTTTCACAATAGTAAACCAAGCTGAGATACAGACTCATACTATACTTGATAATCTAATCCTAAATGGCCATACGTGAGACTGCAATGATCTGTTAGCAGATGTTAAACTGAGGTTCTGTCTGCCTGCTCAGATGGATGCTAAAGATCCCATGGCACTATTTGAAAAACAAAAGGGATTTTCTCTGAGTGTCCTGGGAAACAAATCTCCAGATAAAATTGGTCAGGGCTGAAGGAGGGAGGAAGGAAGGAGGCATAAAATTAGCCCAATATCTTCATATATCACATGGGGTGGTGGTGGGTGGGGGAGGGGGGGGGGGGGGGGGGTGGGGGGGAGAAGAGAGAAAGATGCCAAAAATGAATAGTCTTTATCTTCTCCCTAACCCAGCAATGTGCAAGGCAATTTCAACAATTTTGTAACCAACAGGCTTTAGCAATTTGCTCGCTCACAATAATCTATAATAGGATCAGGACGTGGAGTCCTGTAGCTCAGTGGTTAGAGCACTTGCTTTGCAAGCGAGAGACCTGAGTTCAATTCCAGGCAGAGGGCGAAACCTTGGGCAAGTTTCCTTACTCCACACAGAGCCTAATAATAATCCCTCCAAAAACAAAAACAATAATAAATTGGTAATTTTCAATCTACGACTGTTTGTGGGACATTGCTGTGCGCAATTGGCTGCCGCGTTCGCCCACAAATATACAGTCAATTCACTTTACAGTGTGTTCTGTGAAGCGCTTTGGGACGTCCTCCCGACGTGAGAAGCGCTATATCAAATGCGAGGATTATTATTATTATTATCAATATTATCCTTATAGTCTGCTTGAAAAAGGATTTGTTTTAAGATACATATTTCTTTTTTGAACTAGTGTGAATATACACAGCAGTGTCTTTGGCAGAAATAAAAATATTTGTAGAATAGGTTAACAAGTCATAGTTCTATCAACAGTCTGAATTGTCCATTAGTTTCTCTGATTTTCCTCTATTCTTCCTATTTTCATTCACTGCCCATTTCTGATCAACAAGCTGGTCTGAAAACAAGTTCTCAATTAATGGCTCTCTGTAATTAAATGCTTGGGAGCAGTATTTGTTAGTTCTATATTACAAATCCTTGCATTTGATACAACAACAACTTGCATTTATACAGCGCACTCCACACCGGGCAGTGTCCCAGAGCCCTTAAATATAGCACCTTATGTCACTGAAACATCTTTAAAAGTTCCATAGGATTTACTGTGAAGTCCCACTGACAATTTTTAGCAAACACGGCAGGTAATTTGCACACAGCAATTCCGACAAACAGCCATTAAGTGAATAACTAATTTTAGCTGGAGAATGGTTGCCCAGAATACCAAAAGAAAGTTCCTTCTCTTTTCAAATAGTGCCATGGGATCTTTAGCATCCATCTGAATAGGCAGACAGACGTTAGTTTAACATCTCATCTGAAGAACTGCACTTTTGACAACGCAGCCCTCCCTAGCATTGCACTGAAGTGCTAACTTCAGGCTACAAACCTGAACCTTGAGCTACGAACTTCAAGTCCCAATATGGCGTTGAACGCACAATCTTCTGAATTGTGCAAAATTGGTACCAACTAAGCCCAACTGAACTAGGCTGATTATTGCTTTTCGCTTACTGTGCAAAATGGTGTCTATGTTGCTTCCTTTATACAGCCAAGCTAAGGCAGACAACTCACTGCAAGATCTCCAGCAGGGTAACTCTCTCACATTGAGCTTTGTCTCATAGCTGAAGGAATCTTTATTTCATCAGCAGTCATTGGCATTAGTGGGAGGGCTTCTATGAGCAAACATCAATATGCCTAGTGAAATGAAGTGGTGGATAAATAAGACCTGGGTTACTCAAAATTGGGTCTTGCAGCATTATTCTTGGCACAGTAATATTGCTATCCATATTATTTTATTATAAAATTTCAAACTCATGTTTAAATCAATGCAATTCAGAATGATTCCACATTTAAATTTAAAAGACTGGTCAGAAGCCATTTTCTCAAATCTCACCAAATAGATACCATCAAAAATTGTAGGAGTGTTTGAATTAAAAAATCATTTTAACACATTTCTTTGCTTCATTTTCTACAAGATTATTTTATTTAGAATCAGAGATTTTATCAATTTAACATTTTCTTACTATTTTAGGATTCTAATTGATGAAATAGCACACTACAAGTTATCATTCTGATGTTTGGATCTAATGGCATTTTCTGTAGTTTGTCTGAACATTGTGGTTTTTTTCACTTTCTGAATCATTCTTGCTTTTTATTTTGTTTTGATTCTGTCTTGCTCTCTTTAACTGCCGAGATCTAATGTGTATTACAGTATTTCTCCACATTCCACCATGCTGCTGTCTTTTTAATAATCCTATATTTGACTGTATGTTTATTTTCTAGTTTCTCCTCTACATTATCATAGCATTCAGTTTGTCTCCAGTCTTTCACACCGAGCTTTGTCACATAGCTGAAGAAACCTTGATTTTACTTGCAGTGATCTGAGGAGAGACTAAACGAGACTGCTTATGGAGGGCTGCTTTTGCATTTTTATTGACAATCACTTAACATTTAAAATTTGTTAAAATTTCCTTTTTTCTGTTCTCACAGGCAATACATTTACTGTGAATAGCTTATGTTCCCATGCAGCACTCTGTACTATTCCTGAACCAACTCGGATAAGCTATTTAGAGCTGTCCGTCGCTTTACTTCTGAGCATTATTTCTTTACAGTAGTTTTGTACTTAACTAGTGTCTGTGTTCCAGCATTGGTGAACATACTGCAGCGCAACAGTCTTGCTTTCTTTAAATACTTGTTGAAAAAGTGGCTAAGTCACATTTTGCATCAACAACAACAACAAAATTACATTGTATAGCGCCTTTCACGTCGGGAGGACGTCCCAAAGTGCTGGACAGTCAGTGTTTTGGACCCGAGCTGGGGGTCAGGATCGGGGAGGGTGGAGAGCAGGGGATGGAAGGAGGGTGATCGAAGACACCTTCGAAAAGGAGGGTCTTGAGATGGGCCTTGAAGGAGGCAAGGGAGGCGGCGAGGCAGAGGGACTGTGGATGGAGTTCCAGAGGGTGGGGACAGAGTGGCTGAAGGCCCTCCTGCCAATGATGGGGCAAGCGAGGGACGTGAAACAGGCCGGAGCCCACTGTGTGGAGGGAGCGGGCAGGTTGTTAGGGGATTAGGAGGTCGCAGAGGTAGGGGGGAGCAAGGCCATGGAGAGCTTTGAAGACGTGGACCAAGATCTTGATCTGTATCCTCTGTGTAATGGGAAGCCAGTGGAGTTGGGCGAGGATGGGGATGATGGAGTTGCAGAGCCTGGTGCAGGAGAGGATATGGGCTGCAGAGTTCTGGATGATCTGCAGCCTATGGAAGGAAGAGTTCAGGAGGTCAACAAACAGGGAGTTTGCATAGTAAAGCCCAAATGTTATTCTGAATGTGTGTACAAGAGGTTCAGCCGCCTGAGGGGTCTGGCAATGTTGCGGAGATGGTGGTAGGCAGTGCCGGTCATGGCACGGATGTGGGGAAGAAAGGGGAGGTGACCCAAGGCGCAGTTGAAGAGAAACGTTTTGAGGTGCACTACGAAGTCAGGCAAACAAGGAGAATTGAGGGAGGTAGTTTCAGAGGTTCAGGGCGATGAAAGTTCAAGAAAGTAATTTATACACAAAAAGAGTAGATAGGGTAAAAATGTTGAGAAAAGAGTAAAGAGACAATCAGGAAACTGGACATCCTAGCATACATTAGTGTTTGAGAAATGTTGCCACCAACTGATTTAACGTTCCTTTTAACAGTTAACAAAGGCAGTTTTATTCCAGAGCTTCCATACATACAGAATTTCTTTTGCAATGAGTTCTTTTTGTATGACAATGTAAGGTTTTAATCTTGCCCACTCTATATTATAATCATTATCTTTTAAGTGGGGATGCAGGAGACTTGTTTGAAAGCCTAGAAGTACATTATTTAATAAGATACGACAGCTAGAGAAAAAAAGTCATCACTAAACTTGCACATTTGCCTTTTTGACAATTTTATTTGGCTGTGCAAGATTAAGCAACTAACTGGATGAAAATTCTAATTTCTCACATCTAACCTCAATTATATTGAATACCTTTACATTCCTCAAGTGTCGATTTAAATATCTTAATTGATTCCAACGTGGAAACAGAAACCAAATAAAGAGAACTATAGAATTGAATATCAAATAAGTATATGCATTTCATATTGCAATTAAGTCCATACAAGAATACTCAATTATTTAATTGGGATGTTATTCACAAATATGGCAAAGTGCTGCAATAACATGAAATAGTTTAAAATTTAAATTGTTGAAAACAAAGTACCTGGAGATCTCCTGCAATAGACAGAGTATTAAAGGGAGAATGCTGATGAAAGCAGCAACTTCTGTATTGCACACACACTCCGCCAGCACTGGATATAAATAATTATCAGTGATCCATCGAGTTATACTAGTTCCATGGACTGACTGATAAAACAACTAGTGTTTGATGATAAAACTTTCATCAATAATTCACTTATTGTACAAGGGAATTTTGAGAAATCTTTCTTTTAAAAAAAACTTTAGAGAAAGGTGGGTGTTTTTGTAATTGTCCTCACCAAAAATAAACTATATTCAGAGCACGAAGTGCAATTGCAAGAATGGGATTTTTACTGGCACTCATGAGCGAGATCCGAATTCAGAAATGTATTGATAAGATGGTGTAGCTGTGTATGAGAGATTATTATCATCACAAAATAAGTCAGCAGAATGGAAACAAATTGTACAAATTGGACAATAGATGTCCTTGATTTGCCTAACTAATTACAATATAATGTATATCACCTAGGTTGACTATAACTCCAGGGGCATTCTGTATTCAAGAGCTGAATCAAATCTTGCAAAGTCTACAAATTATGGGATTTCCCTTTTGAAGTGTAAATCCTAAACTTTGGTACACTTAGTAAACAGAGCAAAGTAACCTCCCCAGAAGGCACAGCCACTGAATGTCTCCGAATAAGCAATTTAAAACAAACAAACAACTTATGCTTTAAAAATATCACAACCAGAATTTAAAACCCCTCTGGCTCCTAAAAATAAATTTGCTTTACTGCCAGATCCATCTTCTTGATTTAATACACAAAATCAAATCTTACTGGCTTACATTTCTCAGCATTAGCAGATTTATTATTTTGTACAAATTCAGAAAGGTGCACATCAGTTAGAATTAGTAGAAATGAACTGTGCTAATCTTAGCAGCAGTCCAATATAATTTATCTGAGAAAATGGAATCGTACAACTTTAAGAATATATACCAGTGTTCAGTTCAATAAGGAAAATGTAAGATAGTTGAAACACTGCCAAAATAATTTCCACAGAATAAAGAAGAATAAAGTGGACGTTTAATTAAATCTTATAATGAACAAATATGTAAAGATATTACAAACACTGACAAGTATAGATGGCAGTCTCTTGTGATGGGAATCTAATGGATTTTGCATAATTTTAGTTTATAATGATCAATGCACTTGTTTCTGTGTTATTTCACTTCAGGAAGGAAACAATGTACATCCAATTCTTTATGCGGCTACACATTAGTTTCTTCATGCATGTGGATAACAGAGTAATCTGGGTATGTAGTGTACCACCATGGCTACATAAACACATGATAGAATGTGATCAATAGCTGCAATACAAGTTTTGCTACTTAGATAGTTTTGGAAATAGTCAAATTGCATCTCAAAACAGCTGCTCAAAGATATGTTAAAACTGGAAATTCTACAATTTCAACCAAGAATATAGTTATCAAATTACCTGATCTTCAGAGCAGTTTTCTCCATGATGTGTCTTATCTTTTGAGATAACTGGGACACAGAGGTCAGCATCAGGCTGTCTAAAACTGCCTAGAGATTCAAAAATACATCAAATGAGTAAGTAGGCTTGTAAAGAAAACTAGAAAACCTAGAAGCCTCAAGCTAGAAAACACATCACAGTAAATATTTCATAATAACAGCTGGCAGGTGGTGGTTTGTTACAACAGGTCAAACATTTAACACAAATAAACTTGTCATCAATCCTATTGGTCTTTTTATGAAAATATGCAATGGAGAAAGTGAAATTCAGTACTACTTAAAAAAACATATTGAGGTGGGTGATCTCAGGGTTTCCAACTGCACAAGTCAGACCACCATACTCCATGTATTAATAAATAAAAATTAAAAGTTCCACCAGCAAGTACAAGTTCCATCAGTACAAGTCCAGCTGTCTAATAAAGAGCATTTGTGGTGTTAAGTAATTTAAAAGGTAAGAAAGGAGGGGAACAAGTAACTAAAGAGTGACAGTATACCAAATATGCAGGTCCCATTGACAACAGATACATTCTGCATTCAACAAACAGCTTTACACAAGCGGCACAAATTATTTTATATGAGTTGGAAAACCCTTTAATAAAAATCGTCTTTTACCAAGATTTTTACCATCATGAAAATCCCTTGGGAAATAAAACCCAACTTCAACAAGCGGACATCTCATTTTCAACCAATGAGTTACAGTAGAAACTATGTAACCAGTTATTAAATCCTACTTTTTAAAACACAGACTGAGGTCATATAGAAAACTACTCAAACCACAATTACCAATCTAAATAAATCCTATATAAATGAGACAATTCAATTAAAATGTATTCAGCAGTCTGCACTCCAACATAGGTGGAATTTTTTTATGTAGAAGTTACAGCTAGGATTTCATACTGCAGAAATACAAAATAGTTTTGCTGAAATGAATAAATACTACTTCAGGAACTGTTGAAGTGATTTCAATTCATCTATGTTTGGTTACATCATAATATACAGCTTGCTTGATGGAACACAAAATAATTATTTCTCCACTGCTCATACTTGTAAGGAAATATAAAATTTTAATTACAAATACACAAACTAACTAGAGTTCAGGTAATGCATTAGAAGTTTATTCTTTGGTTGCTGCAGGCAGGATTAATTGCCTGTGGAGAACTAATTCTGGATATCCTAAAAGCATTTGAATTGGGGGAAGATAATTTTTGAGAAAGAACATTTTGCTCCAAGTACTTCCCTAGAAACAAAAGAAAATAGCATCCTTACAAAAGAATTGTTTTAACCTGAAGTGAAGAATAATTGTTTAACAAAATCAATGGGATCAGCTTCCTCCTGCACTAAGACAGGAAGTGCATGTTGGCAGAGCTGGTGCACTGCCATTGAATTTTGTTGATCTGCAAAAATATTTGAAAAAATGAAAACCAAGGTGAAACTGATGTTTTGAATGTTTTCCAAGCACATAAAACGTGCATGAAAAATTATGACATCGACAATCAGTTTGCATGACTACTCAACACTTAGCTACTTTACATCATGACTTCTACTGCCTCCTTGTCCAACTTGATGCCACAGTTCAAATAAACTACATTTCATTAATGTTTGAGGGAGTTTCTGGTGATAATTAGTTGTTGTGTTTGCCTACATTTCATTCAGTTCTAATCTTATTGTGTCAGGTATTTTGAGGTTTGTTTCATATATGTTTAAGTTGTTTACCTCTGTATAACCATACAACAGTCATCTTAATTCAGTTTTAAAACAAAGTATAGATTCTGTAATTCGCTTAATTTTTTTTGTTGTCGCTTGTTCTTTCCAATTCCTACTATTTTTTCTAAGAGACTGCAAGGATCACTTTTCATGAAGATTTATTGAATAGAACAAGGAAACAGAAACAGCTATTAATTCTTACTTCATCCCTACTCCATGTCTTCCGCTTTGAAGCAGCCTGTTGATCAGCAGACTCTGAAATTCGAGATCTTGGGTCACCTGGTCTGCCATTTCCAGTTGCTGGAGGTATTTTTCTAAAATTCAGACTTTCATCAAAAACTCGATCAACTAACTAAAAATAAACGGAAAATAAAAAAAGTAGGCAATGAAGGTTACTGAACTTAGTTTTACTTCATGCAAATATGACTTATGCAAGATACTCAAATCTACATTACATGAGAACATAAGACATCACTGGTGTTTCCAGACCTACCTCACTGAAGTAGATCCTTCCACACCACATCTTTTGGTTAAAAACACTGGGTCAAATGTGCAAGATTTGCAAAAGCATTTGCAATTAGCAAATTTCCAGGTACCTACTTACACATGTTCGAGACCATTCCTCTGCTTGGAAACACTGCTTGGACTGTTAACTTTTGTGAAGCCAGATTGCAGGCAAAGGAAACTGAGGGTTGGCTTCAGATACACCAAGGTACCTACAGGACTTGATAGTTACAAATGCTTTTGTAAATCTCTCAGATTAGATTTTGCTCTACAAGTATGGCTGAGTTTACATCAGACAAATGTCAGAATTTGTTTTCCCATAAGAGCTCTGCATTTAGCCAGTATCTTGACATCCAAAATTTGACAGTAGCGCTGCACAACTGCTTTAAAATATCAGACTCTTAAATCAAATTTGCATTAATGGATTTTTCCATTAAGATGTCAACTGCATTAATATTTAATTTTGCTAATCCCAAATTTTTCCAATCATAGTGGTAGAACCTGCACTGAAAATTTATCTAATAAACAGCTGATCTTAGAATAATAATCCTTGCATTTGATATAGATTTTATGATGTCAGAACATCTCAGAGCTATTCACAGGATTGTTACTGTAAAGTGTAATGACTTATTATTTGTAAGCAAATGGAGTGGAGTCCTGTAGCTTAGTGGTTAGAGTACTCGCCTCGCAAGCGAGAGGACATGGGTTCGATTCCCGGGCAGGGCGAAACGTTGGGCGAGTTTCCTTACTCCACACGCCTCTGCTTACCCAGCAGTAAGTAGAAACCTGGTTGCTAGTCGATTGGCGGATCGCCTTCAAAAAAATAAATAAATAATGATAATAATTTGGTCACTCAATCCACGACTGTTTGTGGGACACTGTGTGCAATTGGCTGCTGTATCTCACCCACAAAATATAGTCAATTCACTTTACAGTATATTCTGTGAAGTGCTTTGAGACGTCGAACGACATGATAAGGCGCTATTTTGTTGATGGTGTTTGAACCACAACCTTCCAACTCAGAGGTGAGAATGCCACCAACTGACAATTATCCAACACCCAATTCAAATAAGGTTTTGCAACATTTTAAGAATAAATTCATTAAACCTTTATATGCAATAAATAGATCATGAACACATTATAAAAAAAACTATCTCTGTCCAGTCATGAAAACGGGTAATCTCATTCTAGGTTAAGAAGAAATGTTTTTGAACAGTTAACTATTGGCGAATTTCTCAGAGCACCTTCTCAGCACGTTTCACTACAATTAGTCAGTCAAATGCAAAGCATGGTAAGTAAACTAAGAGAACTGATTTCAGTTACATGACCCTTAATTGGTAATTGCAGTGCTGCATGATAAGTTTCCAAGACAAGTGATTTGAATAAATGATCACTTTAGTTGAACATTAGCCAATTACTGAAAATATATAAACCTGAGGTCTATATAACCATATCCTTGATGGCCACATTCATAAATTCCTGTCATTGATTTTTTTTTTAATCCTTAAACAACTAATCATAGTAATCTGTCTTACTTGTGTCATATTTCGCAGAATTAGTAAATGGTTCGGGGATTATGCAGTATTAGATCCAACCCTGTGAAAGGGCTTTGCTACAAAAGCTTTCTAATATTCTATCTAAAAGGAATATGATGCTGATGTGAAACACGCTGGTATATAATGAAGAGATTTCTGTATAGATCAGGTTATGTTTTAGAATTCAGAAACAAATTGCAGTTAACTGCGACCCTTATGCACAATAGAAAAATTAATACACCATAACTTCGGTTTAAATGCTTTATAAGACTATTTAACTCGGATTCTGTTGGCCATTTCATATCATTTGACAAAATAGAGATATTTTCTAAATAAAAACTTCCATTTAGCACTGCAAACAGCAAGAAATGTCAAAGAGGCTGGTTCCCTTACAGGGAATGTATACAGTGGACATACAATTTAAAAGGTAATAGATAATTTAAAACATTTAAGGAATCTTTTAATTTAGATAAGTGGTGTATTCGTTTGAAAGTTTTCTTGAAAAATACCAAATTAGGATGCATTACTAGAACCTTTTTCTAACCCAATGGACGTTTTGATATCCAAAGGTTTATCAATTTGATGACACCTTGTGAGAACCAACATCCTTAGAAATGAAACAGTTATGGACAAATAAATGGCAAAGCTAATTTGGGTCATGGGAGGTGGAGGAAGAAAGAGATGAAAGACACGAAACAAATGCATCCTATATTCTAACCAGAGTACAAAATACTGTAAACACTTTCAATTTTGCTACTTTTTTTTCAAAAAATGCTTGAAACTTTTCCAGTTTAATTTTAAGAGCTATATAAAACAGCAATTATTTCATCAAATTCAGGTAATCGTTAATTCAATTATTTGAGCCAAATGGGCCAAACTAAATAAAAATTAAACGTGTTTATAGTAGCCAAGGTGATAGCTAAAATGAAAAAGAAATAAAAAAAGCAAGAACCTTAGGCATCCCTCCATGAAGGTCTCCTACCTCTTCCCTGGTGTCAATGGTGGAGCCAGGGGTGGTGGCAGCAGTGCTTACTGTTGTACTAGGGGCAGTGCCTGATGAACTCACAGAATCTATCTCACCTGCCACATCATGGATTTCACGAGCAAGGATAGCCAAATCTTTGGCCAGATCTTGACTGATCCTGAGAACATAAAATGCACACCAAATCCTGAAGAATTACCCATTACAAATTTAAAGCCATCAACATTCGCGGGCTGAATGATGTTTCATTTAGGGAGAAGTACCACACTCAACTAAATACAAGAGAATTCCTGAGTGAGTAGCATTTAGTACGTCTATATACTTTCTATCTTTCTCAGATTGAAATAGCAGATTGGGGAAGGGGAAAGATCTACATAGTATAATGAGGAATAAAATATTCTGGAGCACAGTATAGAGAAATCAATGTTCAATACTGATTCTGTGTCCTTTCAATAAGGGGTCTTGCAGGGTAAGCACAAATTCTAATTTGGGTAAATTCCAATATACAGAGAAATTCCTGAATTTACAACCCACATAAAATTTGTTACATATTTGAATCGTCTAATTTTTTTTGAAAATAAATGCCAAGGCAGAAAATAACCCTATCCATTGACGAGTGGTTTGTTTCCACACAAAACCCAATCAAAAATGGAGTGGTTACCGGTATCACAGGGAACAGGATTAACACTAGTGTTCAAGCACTCCAAGACCCTGTCCGGTGTGAAGGGTGCTATATAAATGCAAGTTTTGTGTTGAGAATGCTTTAACGTTTCTGTAAATTCTGCATTTATAGCCGAACACGGCAGTCAATTTGCTTTGATGTGGGTGACCAATTGAATCTGGAAATTGTTTACCAGGACATCAAGCATAATTGCCTTGTCTTTTCAAAATGTGTAATGGGATCTTCAAAGTCTGAATATCCTCTGAGCAGGCAGACAGAGCCTTGGTTTATAATCTCATCTGAAGGACAACACTTCTGACATTACAGCACTCCCCCTACTGCATTGGAATATCATCTTAGACTAAGTGATCAAAGGAACGATGAGTGCTGGACCCACAACCTTTTTACCTAGAAACAAGAGTGCTGCCAACTGAACACCTAAACATTTGCATATGAACCAAAGTTCTACTTATGTACACCGGTTAAATGTAACTTAACATAAGCAGCGTGTGATATTTTGTTTCTTTGGTTGTCTCTAAATTTCTTGTTTTGTTTCCATTGTTCCCAGTTAACCACCTTGAGATTTTTTTTTACATGAATGGCACTACATACATGTAAATTCAAATTGTTGTGAGGAAAAATGCTCAAAAATAAGTTCTGTAAATTGAGGTAATGTATCTCTATTTCAAATACTGCAGACAAAACAAATTCATCTATTTTTACCTGATTTATGTAAGATGAATACTTCTACATAAAACAAAGCACATGTACAGTTCAGGGATGGTTCAGCAGCCAGAAAATAGTTGTAACAGTACCTTTTGAACTGGAATTGCCCTATATTTGCATATCTGCAACATCTAAAATTAACTGCATAAGAAGATAAAGTTTAGGACTATTTGAATTCTTTACGGCCTTATGCCCTGAGGAATAGTGTAAAAGTAGGTAAGTAATGTTAAATTTATATAAAACCTTGGTTAGACAACATTTAGAGTACTATCTGTAGATCTGGTTGCCATAGTACAGGAAGGATATTGCAGCATTGAAGAGAATTAACATTTAAAAGGATGTCACAGGGATGAGTGGTAAACTGGGCCACAAAAATTGGATTGATTCATCTCTGAAGAGATGATTGCGAGGGAATAACTATGTCTATCTGACTTCCTCAACCTCCCCAGCCTATCTCTCAGACTTACAGAAACGGTGAGCATCTTGGCGTCAGGTTTGACCCACACCTGCCCTTACTTAACCACATCTGGTCCCTGGACTGCCTTCTTCCACCTCTGCCACATGGCTCGCCTCTGAACCTGCCTTACCCGAGACTCAGCCAAAACACTCGTCCACGCATTCGTCACCAACTGACTCGACTTTTCAAAAGCTCGCCTCACCAGTCTCCCAAACACCACCATGCACAGAATCCAGCTAATCTAACACTCTGCCACTCACATACGCACGTGCACAATACTACACTCTCTACGCTCATCACACCAGTTCTAGCCAGGCTCCACCGGATCCCTATTGCCAAATGGATTGATTTCAAGATCAACAACAACAAAATTACATTTGTATAGCGCCTTTCACGTCGGGAGGACGTCCCAGGGGGCTAGACAGAGTTTCAGACCCAAACTGGGGGTCGGGATTGGGGAGATTGGAGGGCAGGGAGATCGAAAGCACGGTCAAAGAGGAGGGTCTTGAAATGGGTATTGAAGGAGGCAAGGGAGGGGGTGAGGCGGAGTGACTGCAGGATGGAGTTCCAGTGGGTAAGGGCAGAGTGGTAGAAGGCCCGCCCGCTAATGGTGTGGCGGGCGAGGTGGGGGACGTGAAGCAGGCCCGAGCCTGCTGAGCAGAGGGACCAGACAGGATGATTGGGGGTTAGGAGGTCGCAGAGGTAGGGGGGAGTAAGACCATGGAGGGCTTTGAAGGTGAGGACCAGGATCTTGAACTGGGGTGATAGTGTCACGAAGCCTGGAGGAGGAGAGTACATGGGCTGCACATTTCTGGATGATCTGCAGCCTATGGAGGGAGGAGTTGGGGAGGCCGACAAGCAAGGAGTTTGCATATTCAAGCCTCGATGTAATAAATGCGTGTATGAGGGTTTCGGCGGCCTACAGTGTGAGATAGTGGCGGAGCCGGGTAATGTTGCGGAGGTGGGGGAAGGCAGAGCGGGTCATGGCACGGATGTGGGGTAGAAATTTTGTTGAGGGTCAAACAAGACCCCAAAGTTCCGGACTGGGTTCATAAGGTGGAGTTTGCATCCGTGGATGGTGATGCTGTCAGCGCCTGAGGTGTAGAGGAGCTGACGGGAGCCAATCAGAATGGCCTCGGTCTTGTTGACATTCAACTGAAGAAAGTTTGCTCTCATCCAGGACTTGATGTCTGACAGACATTCTGTTAGGACAGCAGTGGTCCTAGAGTCAAGAGTGGAGGCAGTGATGTAGTTTCAGTGTCATCCGCATACATGTGGAGGTTGACTCCACGTCTGCAGATGATGTCACCCAGAGGAAGCATACAGATGTTCAAGAGGAGGAGACCAAGGACAGAGCCCTGAGGAACGCCACACAAGACTGTACGGGGACTAGTGGGAGAAATCATTTGTGCAGATAAAATGGAGGCGGTGTGAAAGGTACGATCTGAATCAGTCAAGGACAGAGCCGTGAAGGTTGAGGTGAGAGGAGAAGCGGTGGATGAGGATAGAGTGGTCAACGATGGCGAAGGCAGCAGAGAGGTCAAGGAGGACGAGGAGGCAGAGGGAGCCCCGGTTGCAGATGGACAGAATGTCATTTGTCACTTTGACCAGGGTTGTTTCTGTGCTGTGGGCAGCACGGAAACCCGATTGGAGGGGTTCATGAAGCGAGGGGCGGGAGAGGAAGGAGCGAAGCAACAACTCGTTCCAGGACCTTGGAGAAGGGGAGGTTGGAGATGGGGTGGTAGTTTGAGAGCACAGATGTCGGGTGAAGGCCTCACTCGTGTAAGTCACCTCTGTCCCGTTCCAGGCCACTGAAAGCACTGCCTGGCAAGATTTCCCGCTAATACCATCCTACCCGTTATGGCTTTGGTTTACAGGGTTAACCGGAGCTGAGTGGGAAGAGTCCCTGGCCTGGAGTTGAGGCTAGAGGCAGAAGGGTAGAAGTGGGTATCTACTGTGTACATATGAAAGTGAACATTCTTGCCATATCCCTAGATATATAAAAACCTAACCAGGATTCTCTTTTCAAATTTGCAATACACAAGTCGAATATACCATCATATACACAATATGTAGATGACACATCAGGTCAGGCTCAGCAGTGATGGCTTCATGCTTAAATAGAGCATTCACAATTTCGGTCGACTTTTAGAAGCATTGCAACACAAATTGCTGCCTTTTAGAGACACTAGAGTAGTGTAAAAACTGAAGGGAGAAGCAAGTCATGTTTGTTTTCAAGTTTCAATTCAAAATAGTCGATTGCCTAAATAAATAGGGTAAGATAGCAGCCCAAAGTAGAACATTCTCATTTACAATTCTATCCTAAATTTATCATCTAGCTAAAATAATAAAGAACACCTACTTTGATATAGAAAGATACCTGGCAATTTCCTCACTGTGAGCAGTCCAGTCTCTTATATAATCATCCTGCTCCTTCATCTTGTTTTTCAGCAACATGTTGCTTGATACTGCATTAGTGTTCTGCAGCTTGCTGGTCCTCAGTGCTGCAGTGCTGCGCAAGCGAGTATGTTTAGGTGAGCTGCGATTTGACCCAAATTCATCCTCTGAAGTTGAAGCGTATTCAGTAGGGAAGCGTCTCCATCGAGCACCTTGCAAATGAACTGAATGTATGAGCAATAAAGACAATTCCAATATGTTATTGTATAAAATAATTCAGATTTCATCCCTTATGATCAATCACAAAACTCTTCAGTTCCAAAACTTTGAAGAATGAATCCCAGATTACTTATATGTAGACATTTTTCATTTAAATGCAACAAAGACTGATCAAACAGATGGCACAAATAAATAAAATGTACACAAGATAATTTGCCACATACATTTTTCAGTAGAAGTCTTTCAGGGAAAATATGAATCACTTTGAGTTATCATGACATTTTGATGAAACGTTAATTACAATGACAAATAAAAGGACATTATCTCCTCCAATTAAGACTAGATAAGAGTTACGCAGAAAATTTAGGAAAAGTTTACCTGATGGAGGCCCATGTCCTGCTGTTGAAGTTTTGGTTTTAGATGAATCTGGCATTCTTGAAATGCTGTTTGCACGCATCCTGGGAGACGGTTTGTTATCCGATGTGGAAGTGGTCCGCAGGTTACTTCTAAAGGAGGAGTCTGAAGCTCGATTGACATTACTTCTGGTTATTGTTGCTTCAGAGTCACTGCGTGCAGATATAGAGCCCAAACGGTTACGTCGAGGCTGAGCAAGTAGATCTAATCTAGAGGGAGTCTTTCTGCCCGAGGGAGGTTTTGATGTGGTTGAACTGGTAGTAGACACTTCAGAAACCACTGAAACCTTATCTGCATCTGCCAGCTCATTATCAGATGCATCTCCCAGGCGTGCTCTCCGTAAAATGGATGTTCTAGTAGGCCGAGGCTTCGGTAGGTTTGTCGATTTGCCAGTGGAGCTATTAACAGCACTAGTTTTTGTCTTGGATAATTTACTACCTTCCAGTTTGGAATGCAACAGTTCATCAGTGGATGTAAACGATGTTCGCCCTTGTGACCTGCTGGAATAGGTCTCTTGATCTGAAGAAAGAAAATCTGAGATGGTGGATTGAGGTAAACTTGATGTTTGATCATCATCTGTTAAATCAAACGAGGCCTGTCTTGCTCGCCCAGTGGTTTGTAGAGGTCTGCGCGATTCTGATCTAACATTCGCATCTGAAGCACGACTTTTTGTTTTTTTATCTGCAAGTTTGTCTCTTGCATTTGTTGTAGTAATTCTAGACTGATCCTTGGCAGGAGATTTTGTGAAGCTCTTTTCCTTGTGGAGGCTACTCAGAGTTCTCCGTTTCTGAATAGACTTCTTTTCTGCATCTCCACTAACTAAACTGATGGTGCTCGCTGTATCAATATCTGATTCAGGAGAAATGGAATCATCCACATGGTAGCTTGGGGTATCGGCTCCTCCGTCCAGTTTGTTTTCTTCTCTTAGCTTTGCTTCTAAAAATGCCATCACTGCTTCAGTGTCCTTCAGCAAAACAGTTGTGTCCATGCTGGAATCTGTGCCAATGGAGTTACTTCTCTCTCTACCAGTTGCAGAAGTAGCACCTGGTGACCCACCCTCCCTAGTGATGCGAGGGATAAGTTCTAAGGGTACATTGCTACTCGGTTTTTCTATGGTGAAGCTTCCCTGCCTGACCAAAGGCCTTTGAGAATCCTTTTTCTCAGTATTCCCTCCTTTAGAAGAGGGACTTCTAGAAATCTCCTCAGATTTTCTTCTCTTCTCTTCAGTATGAGCCTCTACTTTGTCCAAAATGCTTGCAGCAGCTTGTCTGGATTCCTGCAGGTCACCAGCTTTCTGTGAAGCAGAAACCACTCGTCTTGGCGAAACCTCTCTGCCTTTGTCAGTGTGGTTCGTACTGCTAGCCAAGGGCTTACCAGCAGATGTTTTCGCAAAGGTCCGCTGAGGTGGACTCTCTCTGTGTACCTGTTGTTGACTTTTAGGTGAAGGTTGCCTTACTGCTGATATACCCTTGACAGCATCAACCTTCTCTTTAATAGGCTGAGGGTGGTTAGTTGATGCGCCAGGCACATTCCCACCACTGCCAGCTTTAAGAGACGAGCTGTTTTTAGCAATGCCTCGAGTAATTTCCTTTTGTCGGTCTTTAGGGTGAGGAGGAGTTGGGGTTCCTTTTCAGGAAGCTCAGTGTCCTGCTTTTCACCTATTTCAGGTCTTGTTTTGGTCAAATTTAAACTAACAGGAGCTTTTGACTTCTGGCTTTCAGAAGTTTTATCCTCTGTTGGAAGCTGTGGAAGTGTTCTTCTCTTTCTATCACTCATACTGGCTGACGTGGTGTCGGATGTGGATGCACTTTTTGCTGAGACACCAGATTCACTGATGTCTGTTTCTAACAAAGCAAAGCACATTTTAGATGCAATTTGAAAGGAAAGGAGGCAGAGGAGAGAAAGCATTTTCAAGGCAGCATTCTCTATATCAAGTAATCTTAAAATAAAAAAAATCTTCTCTGGAAGGAGATATTTTCACTTCAAGTTGTTGCGTTTCTTCTCTCCCTCCCCCATGGAGAACTACAATTTTATGACTGTCCTTTCAGTTTACAGCCAATGTGTACTGGGTGTTGTGTGATATTATCAGAACTTGGAAAATTCCCTAGCAACCAAAAACCTTACTTTTAAAAATTAATCAATGGAATGATTAATATAGCCAACGCTATATTTTAAACAAAGGTTACTTTGTTGACTTTTTTTGCTGTCAAACAAATGCAATTAATTAATATTCTAATGCTCAGTATTTGTTTTATGAAGTCTTAAATATTACTTGCAGCAATTTGCAACATTTCAAAAATCTGATTTTATTCAAAAAATGAGTTGTGCGCACCTTGTAAAACTATAACAGAATCATGCTTTACTAGAAGCTCATTTTCAGTAAAAAAAAATCTCCTTCAAGTTAAACTCCATACACATTTTCTCAGACAAGAGGCAGCCTGCTCTAGGTCTTATTTGATGATAGCTGGCCATCAATTCATGCACAATCAATAAAAACAAGACCAATTATACATCCACCAACTTCTCCTCCTAACCTTTCAATGTACAATGAAAATGGGAACTTCCAGAAGCACAGAAGCAAACCTGTACTGTATCACTCTGCAACACTGCATGAGACTAACATTATACCGACTGCATAACCTTTAATATTCACCACATAAGCTCATTATTGCATCTAGTTTAAAGGATATTACCGTAGGCAGATGAAAAAGGAATGCGAGGCCAGACCTCACCTCGATCATGAACTCCAATTGCCGGCGAGTTTGGCCTCTGGTCATTAGGGTCAGCACCTTTGTGATTAGCAGCTAAACCTGTCCACTGGGACACCCATTGGGGACTGGTACATGTAAAGGAGCCTTCAAGGGCAGTCTGTAAGGGGAGAAAAAAAAGCAATCAGTATGTTAAACCCTTATGAGTACTGAATCCTTACAGTTGATCAATTTTCCACTGCAAAGATCTGCAACACACTGTCTGCAAATTTCTAATCAAGGTTCAAGAGACAAATTCATACAACTATATACACTAGGAAGTCCAAGGTGATTCCTCATATACGTAATATTCCAGTATTTAAGGTCTTTTGTAAAAGTATGGTTCTTTGCATCTTAATTTGTCAATTGTGTTGAGTGGAAAGGGAAATACTATATTTTCAACACCTATTTCATTGATGCACAAATATCCATCTTCACACATATATACACTATATGCACACACAACTTAAAAAAAATCAAAGGGAAGGAACTCAAAATGTATCCCCTTCAAAAAGAATCAGACTTTCCAGATTAAGTCAATGTATTCAACATTTATAATAATCCTTGCATTCAATATAGCGGCTTTTCACTGTGTTGAAAAACCTCAAAGAGGTTCACAGGATCTTACTGTAAAGTGTAGAGATTATTTGTAGTCAAATGGGGCAGCATGGGCCCACACACAGCCTTGAGGTGAACAACCAATTTTATGCTGGAGGATTATTGGCCAGGATACCAGGAGAAACTCACTTCTCTTTTCGAATAATGCTATGGAATCTTTAAAGTCCACCTGAACAGACAGACTTGGTCAATGTCACATCCAAGAACTGACACCTCTGACAATGCAGCTCTCCCTGAGTTTCTGCCGAAACTACAAGCTCAATGTTCCAATATTGGACTTGAACCTACAACCTTCTGACTCAGAGGCAAGAGTGCCTCCAACTGAGTCTCGCTGAGACTGTTTAGTTGAAGGTCATCATTTGGGATTCCACCTCTGATTTAATAGGCTTCAATAATAACTTCAATAAGCTTGTGCTGCATCTGTCTGCAATCATGCTGCTTGTGAATTAATACAAACTACCCAGCCAGTGTGTTCTGGTCTGTTGGAGTAAAACATCAAAAATGAATCTTTCATGTCCAGATTTCGATTATTGAGCCTTGATTTATGGATCTTTGATGTGCACAAAATGGCTGCTGCATTTGCTCCCACACAAAAAAAAACAATTCACAGTGGTAGTGAAGCACTTTGAAGTGTTTCAACATTACAGGCAATATAAACATGCAAATTTCATTCATTCATATGAAAGCAGGAGCAGAGAATATAAATCAACTTTTATTATGTGTCCCAGTTTCATGTTGCAATCCAGAAAGTTGCCGAGAGTGAAAAAAAAGAACTTTTATTCTGACAAGATTATCTTTCACACTGATCCCAATCAACAATTTTGTTTCCTCCGCTCCTTCAAAACATTAAGATGTCTAAGAAACAAAATAACTTGTTTGTCTTTTCTCAAAACCACAGAGATTGCTGCTCTGCAAATTAGTAATTATCATTAGCTTTCAGTTCCTATGAAGGAAATGATCGTGTATCATGTTGTAATATGAAATAGTAATTTGATAGCAGCCATGAGAAACTAAATTAAATATTCCTTAATGGAACCTGAAAACAATTGTTCATTTGTGATGACAGCTGCTGTCTAATGAGAATTGATTAGGTTTGCCTTTGGTAATGGGCCTCTCTAATAACCAAAGCACAATTCACCTAAACTAAGAGCAGATCCACAGTAGAGATAAAATGCCAAACTCTTCACAAATGCAGCAGAAATACCTCAGACTGAATAATCATTACTCCTGGTGCAAACAATGAATGAGATGTTATTCAGGGAAGCACAGCCTACTCTATATATATCAGGGAAACACAGGCCACTCGTCGTTCTGCTCCAACCTTGGAGGCTAAGGACAACCCCAAGTTCCTCGTCTCCATCACGTGCTAGCTCCCACCCTCTCACACCTCGCCCATGCTCATCTCAAATGCCAACTGCGAGGTGATGCTGGACTTCCTCGAATCCAAAATCGAGGGAATCCACTCAGCTGCCTCTGCCACGACATCTACCCTCTCCCCATCTCCTCCTCCCACCCCGGCCCTACCCATCCCTCCCTTCACACCTTTGAACCTGTATCCCTTCTCATCACCACCATAACCCATATGAAACCTACCATCTGCTCCGTAGCACGAACCCTACCCCTCTCCTTACCTCCCAGCTCCACCTCCTTGCCCTCTACTCACTGACATCTTAAACCTCTCCCTGTCCTCTGGTACTGTTCCCACCCCATTAAAAACCACTGTCATCACTCCAATCCTTAAAAAAACCCTCCCTGGATCCCTCTCTACTCCCTAACTACTCCCCATCTCCATTGGCTTCCCATCACACAGAGGATACAGTTCAAGATCCTGGTCCTCACCTTCAAAGCCCTGCATGGTCTTGCTTCCCCCTACCTTTTCGACCTCCTAAACCCCTACCATCCTATTTGCTCCCTCTGCTCAGCAGGCTCCAGCCTGCTTCATGCCCCCCGCCTTGCTTGCCGCACTATTGGTGGGCGAGCCTTCCGCCACTTTGCCCCCACCCTCTGGAACTCCATCCCGCAGTCCCTCCACCTCGCCCCCTCCCTTGCCACCTTCAAGACCCATCTCAAGACCCTCCTCTTCAACGGTGCTTTCGATCTCCCTGCTTCCCCCCCTGACCTCCACCCTCCTCCATCCCGACCCCCAGCTCGGGTCCGTAACTCTGTCTGTCCAGCATCTTTGGACGTCCTCTTGACGTGAAAGGCACTTTACAAATGTAATTTTGTTGTTGTTGTATACGTCCTATAGGCTAAATAGCTATTCTACCACTGCTAAGTTGAATAAAGCACACTTATAATTTACAGAATGTTATCAAAATTAGACTAAAGAGATTAGTGGATATAAAAAGAAGTGTGTAATAGGTCCTTCAAATGTTGAAGGGAACAGGTAACTTACAATGATATGGAATATCATTTAACTCAAGCTGTGAAAGCAGCGCAAGAAGAGTAGTGTTGATTAATTAATGTGTTCTAGAATTAATCATACACTCAATCTAATTAGGAATTTTCTCTACTGATTTAATATGCAATGAAAACAGCTCATTTTAAAAAAATTTCTTCAGTGTCAATAGAGGATTTTGGGAGTTGTATAATTTACATGTTTGTTTGTACACCATGGAGTTAGGATCCAAAAATAGTTTGGAAAAGTGTACACCGTAATTATGGCAACAAGAACAAGTTCATATACTATTAAATCTCAGCGTTAATCAAACACATATTTAACTATTATCATACAGTATTCTCCTTGTACTGTCTCTATTAAACACAAATGCACTTCCTGCCTCCACTTACTTTGAGTATTAGCCCTAAAATAAATGAATAAACTATTGATCAGTAACCAATAATAGGTTCCTTGTAAAGACGTGGACTATAATTAAATTGGAAGTGAAATACTCTGGTGACTGCTTCCCCTCATTTTTATGGACAAATCAACCATCCCTGCAGAGCTGCCATACAAATGTATTTAATGTGTTTGCCCTATTGAACTGAAGTGCAGCAGAAACATGTAACTGACCATTAACTGATCTATTAGCCACTGTCCATTCATTAGGAAATGAAGTTAAGCTAATCTACTTGAACTGTACCCGATATAAAAGTGTCTTAATGGAACAATTTGCCTTATTCAACAATTTTGATTACACCAACACACTTAAAAGTATAAATACTGACTTCCAGCTGGCAGTAATTTGTCCTGTGTGCTCAAGAACTTGGTCATTAACCCAGCTGTAACAGCAGATTTCCATTTAGTGAAGAGAATACATTTCCACTGAGCACCATAGAGCTAAATTTATCACATGCCCTCCTCTCCTGGAAAGCAGATCTACAATGAGGTATAATTACGCAGCCAATTTCTCATTTCTGTTGCTGTTCTCGACCTGTGAACAATTCACTGAAACTTTGCACATTCCAAATGAAGTTATCAGACAGCAATGAGAACAGAGACCAATTGTAGGGCCAACTCCTGTTTCACTGGCAAAAATCAGCAAACTCAGAATAAGCAATGAACTTTTTTTCCTGGTCCTTTGACTCAGTATCAAAGTGAGAGTAGCAATTGGCGCATAGTTCTCGATCAAAACTTTAAAAAATTTAAAGCTCCAATGAAGTACTCCTGCCATTCAGGAGGAAGTGGCAGGAAAGAGCTTTCATTTTCCCTCATATGCGACAGTCTCACTGTTAAGTAAGCCCACTGTAGGTGTTCTGAACTATCGAGTGTGAGAAACTCAAACCTGTGGGTAAGACATTAGAATTGTCAAGAAATGTGTGCTCATCCAATTCTATTTTTCATCTTAAAGCTCACAGTGCCCTCTGTTGGAATAGACTAACAAACTGAAAATCCAAACAAATTGAGAATTTACAATCTGGTAATTGCGGCTTCTAGGTAGATATGCTAATGTGGCACATGATCCAAAATTAAATTCAAGAAAATGTCCACAAGAGGTCATCAAATGTACTATACTAAAGAGCCATTATCAGAAAACAGTCAATTTAAGAAAGACGTTCTCTTCCCCAGGTTCAATTAACAAAACATGGATGACCTGCGGTTCATCAAGTCATTCATTATCTAACTACAGATACTAACAGACTAGAAGGGCAGACCAGTCACTGGGGGCGATAACGCTTCCCACTCAGCTCCTGTTAACCCTACAAGTCAAAGCCCCAATGGGTAGGTTAGCCCTAGCCAGGCAAGCAGAGGAAAGCTTGTCAGACTGTGCTTTCAATGGCAAGCTGTGCAGATTTAGCTGGTTAAACTCCAGCACACACTCTGGCGTCCCGAAACATTGGCTCTTTTCAACCTACACCTAATACTCTCTGGAATTAAGTAAGCAGGATGTGTCCTTCAAAGGAGATGCTACACATTCCATTCCAATAAATATATCTGGCATTTGCACATGTAGAATATATAGATGCATGGAATCCTTAGTTTGGTTTGGACACTCTTAAGCACGGTGATGGGTTTCCACGTGTCAGACATCTGGCTGACAAAAAAAATACAATACCAATAGTTACTGTACGATGGGTTGAAAGTCAAAGTCACTTAATTTTAAGTGGCCACAAGTCATTTTTCAAAATAGCACTTCAAATGCGATTGGAGCTTAAAATTACATTCTATCACAATTGAACTCCATGTACTTAAGTGAAACTATATAATGCACTCTATAATACAAATATTCAATTTTTGCAGAATGATAAAAGTGCTTGTATTTGGTTTGTACCAGAAATTAGACGAGTTAAAAATATAAATTATTCAGTCAAAGTTACAAGCAGTCTGTGCCAGATATAGAATTTTTTAACTCACAACCCAATGAGAGTCCTCATGAAAGAGAACATTTTACATTTTTAATTTGGTGGGATCACGTGCTAGCAATTAACCCATTAACTTTGTCCAGTTTTATTTATGGTTCACTGAAATTAATAATAACTGAATTAATGAAAACCTTTAATAGTCCGATTGCTGGGAACTGTATTCCTTAAAGTCTTTCAGGATCTTTTCAACATTTGCTCCCAAGAATAGTTTTTCTTTAAAAGAGATCTCAAGACCCTGCAAGTCAACATGAACTGTGATTCCTAGCTGGGATGGTATGTCTGCTCTGTAATTTATAATTTTACTGTACATTGAATTGCATTTGTATCTAGAGTGCTGTGGGGATGTATGCTTTTCTCCCAGTCATTGTTTCTGTCTTATGACACAAGCTTCTGGAGACAATACTTAATTTGAATGTGAAATATCAAGGCTGTATCTGTGAAAGCAGAATGAATGACTCCACCTGTTGTACTTCACTCACCAGACATACCTTGGTACTTGTGTGTTTTGAGTCCCATGATACAAATGATGTGTAGATTTTAGCCTTAAGTTTCAAATGCACAGTACAATTAAAATTAAAAGGTTTGATATCTATTACCTCCACCAGAGGGCACCTGTGCAACACATACAATATAAAATACAATACAAAATTACCTTTGTATGGTGTATAACTTGGAGGACATCCCAAGATACACGTATACTAAATAAAAAACTGCACAGCAAAAATAATATTCCTTGCATTTGATGTAGCACCTTATCACATCTTCGAGACTTCTCAAAGCGCTTCACAGAATTTACTCGCAACCACAATCTCCCGGATGAAGTTCACCTTGACCCCCTCCCCACCCAGCTGCTGGTCACTCAACTCCCCCTTCTCTCCCCCTTGCTGGCCGACATGGTCAACCAGTCTCTCTCCTCAAGCTCTGTTCCACTCCCCCTGAAAACTGCTGTTATCACACAACCCCTCAAAAAACCCACCCTCGATCCCTCTAATCTCTCACACTACTGTCCAACCTACCCTTCCTTGCCAAAGTCCTGGAACTCATTGTTGCAGGTCAACTTCGGTCACACCTCTCCCTCCACTCACTTCTTGAATCCCTGTAGTCTGGTTTTCGCCCTGACTGCCCACAGCACAGAGACAGCGCTTGTCAAAGTCACAAATGACAGCCTCTATTTGTGACCAGGGCTCTCTCTGCCTCCTCATCCTCCTGGATCTCTCTGCTGCCTCTCCTCTCCTCCCTCATCCACCTTAGTGGGACCGCATTCGCATGGTTCGAATCCTACTTAACTAATCATCTCCATTTCATCTCGGCAAATGGTTTCTCCTCCGGTCACCTGCAGGATGTCTGAGGGCTCCATTCTTAGCCCTCTTCTTTCTTTATATGTTCCCTCTGGGCGACGTCATCCATAGACACGGGGTAAACTTCCACATGTATGCGGATGACACACAAATCTACTTTGCCTCCTCCAGTACCAACTCCAGGTCCGCCAATGTTCTATCAGCTTGTCTGACAGACATCAGGGCCTGGATGAATGCAAATTTCCTGCAGGACCGCCTTGTTCCACCTCTGCCACATTGCCCACCTCCGATCGTACCTTACCCCAAATGCAGCCAATACCCTCTTGCATATGTTTGTCACCTCTCACCTGGATTACACCAACGCACTCCTCGCTAGTCTCCACAACTCCACTATTGAAAAGATCCAGCTCATCCAGAACTTTTCTGCCCACCTATTTACCCGGACCAAACTCCATACCCACATCTCATCTATGGCCACCTCACCACCCCCAGCTTGGAGTCAGGCTCCATCACTGTTAAGCACTCTGAGACGCTTCCCTGCATGGAGGACATTATATAAGTGCAAATTGTTGTTGTTGTTATACTGTACAGTGAATTGACTGTAAATTTTGTAGGTGAAATGAAGCGGATAATTTTAAATTTTTAAAATATTTTGAAGGATTATTACCCATGGAAAAGCGATCCGTCAATCGACTAACAATCGGGTTCCTACTTACTGTTAAGTGAACAGAGGTGTGTGGAGTAAGGAAATCGAATCCAGGCAATGTTAGTTTTTAATGGAGAAATAAAATGATCTGAAAAAATTAACCTAAACCCATTTTGCAGTTTGCAACATTTGACCTCTCTCTATAGAGGCAAGTATAGAGGCAGCGCCTTGGGACGTCCTCCCGACATAAAAGGCGCTCTATAAATGGAATCTTGTTGTTGTTGTTGTTGTACTCAGCTTCATCCTCCACCTCCATACAGCTCCTTTCACCATTGCTTCCTCTAGTCATTCAAATTGATTAGTATTTAATGGGGGCAACACCTCCAAATATCAATTTTATTTCCTAGCCATAATACTATACCTATTTTCAATAAAAGGGGCATGAGTCCAGAAACTAGACAATCTGACCTCAAAACTGTAGCAGGAAAAAAAACTTCTAAGATTCACGTGAGCACGGCTTATTTTAAGAGGACAGAGACTATAAGGCAAACTCAACATGGATTTAGAAGTAATGGTTCATGCTTTATAAATCGTCCAATTGCCTCTGTTTACCCAGCAATAAGTAGGTTGTTAGTCGATTGGCAGATCACTTTTCCAGGGTTAATAATTCCTTCAAAAAATATTAATTTGGTCACTCAATCCACGATTGTTTGTGGGATGCTGCTGCGCGTAACTGGCTGCTGGGTTTCACCCACAAAATATAGTCGATTCACTTTACAGTATATGCTGTGAATCGATTTGGTTTATTATTATTATTTGAGGCGATAACTAAGCTCATGGATAAGATCTATCTGGTTACTCTAATTACTTGGATTTTCTAGAAAAAAAACTGATAAAGTACTACATTAGAAATGGTTAAAAGAAATTAAAGATCAGAATTAATGGTGAACCTGCTTGCTGAAGTGAACATGCAGCTCAGTAGAAAAGGAAGTAAAAATGGTCATTCTAAATGGGAAAATTCATTGTCAGGAGACAGAGGCACAGATTATTTAGGATTCCATTCTGAGAGCTGCATAATTGATTTTCAGACCATTTCTTGAGATATTATAAAATTTATTGATATTGGTCTCAATTTGTCTATAAAAATGGTGGTTATAATGTTTGAGTAGTTAAAACTAAAATTGGAAAGACTGCTAGTGTTAGCAATCAGCATGTAATTGATCCAAATGTGAAATATTGCTGGCCTTCAGATGAAAAGTCAAACCAAGTCAGAACAAACCAGAACAAATCTGCTTGTTCAAGTGGACATTAAAGATCCTATTGCACTTTCACTATTCGAAAATAGAAGGTGTCCTGGCTAACAATCTCCCAATAAAACTGTCATTCACTTCACGGCTGTTTGTGACTTTGCTATGTGCAAATTGGCTGTTGTGTTGGTCCACAAACAGTCACTATACTGTATGTGAGTTGCACACTCATTAAACTCTGTACCCCCATCACACCAGTCCTTGCCAGTCTCCACTGGCTCCCTATCCCCGAACGGATCAATTTCAAGATCCTCACTCGTTTTCAAATCCCTTCATTCCCCTGCACAGCCCTACTTCTCCGACCTGCTTACCCCTCATCGCACAGCCCACTGCCTCTGCTTGACTGGTTCTGGCCTTCTGCACATCCTTCGTGCTCTCCGTTCCACCATTGGTGTCCACATTTTCAGCCACTACACCCCGAAACTCTGGAACACTCTTCCTCTATCTCTCTACTTTGCCCCTTTCTTCACCATCTTCAGGTCGCGCCTGAAGAACTTCCTATGCAACTGTGCCCACTGTTACCTCCGCCTCGCCCGGCTCAGCGACGTGCTCCACCACCGTCAAGCACTCTAGGACACTGCACTGCGTGAGGGGCACTATATAAGTGCAAGTTGTCATGGTTTACAGCACATCTTGTGAAAGGCGGGGCATCCTGCCAACCTGAAAGGCACTATGTGAGGATTAATATTAATATATAATCTCTATTCTGTGTTGTAGACTGGTGTTATACTTCATGTAACAAAGCTATCAAGAATATGCAGATACAATGCAATGAAAGTTCAAGTATCAGCTTGGATCAGGTCATAGCATTCTTGCCTCTAGGCCAGAAGGTTGACCAAGCCTTAATAATAATAATCCTTGCATTTGATATAGCGCTTTTCACGTCGGGAGGACGTCCCAAAGTGCTTCACAGAACACACTGTAAAGTGACGTGACTGTATATTTGTGGGCGAACGTGGCAGCCAATTACGCACAGCAATGTCCCACAAACAGTCGTAGATTGAAAATGACCAATTTTTATTATTGTTTTTGATTTTGGAGGGATTATTATTAGGTGTGTGGAGTAAGGAAACTTGCCCAAGGTTTCGCCCTCTGCCTGGAATTGAACTCAGGTCTCTCGCTTGCAAAGCGAGTGCTCTAACCACTGAGCTACAGGACTCCAGAAGGGATTTTCTCCCAATTTCTTTGTCAACAATCCTCCGGATAAATTGGTCATTCAATCATGTCTGTTTGTGAGACCTTACTGGCACAAAATAATTGCTGTGGTTGCCTGCAAAACTAATCACTACACTTCATCAAAATGCAGTAAAGACCTTTGAGATAATTCAACTTGATGAGGCACTAATAAAATTACTTTCAATAAAATTGAGTCACACTCCAGTCAAAGATTGGTTGAGGTTAGGAATTCAAAGTATCTAGTCTTTCAACACATTCCAAGCACAAAGTGATACCTCTACAACTTTGTAACAGGCTTTTTTTCCTCATAAAAGAAAATCTCTCCAAAAGCCAGTTTTAACTTCCAACAGAAATCAAACAAAGGAAGAAAATCTGCTACTTATAATGGATTTAGCTACAAGAAAACAATCAGCACAAGTACACCATCAGGGCTTCACAGCACTATTGTACAAGAGAGCAATTGTTTGTCCAGTGAAGTACCAGTGTTTGGGAGCATTGACTTGCTTATTCAGAACAATAAGCTACCCATTTAGTTTAGACAGCTCCCTTAACCCTTCCTGCTTTGTGAATCAGTTACATCATTCAAGCACAATTCAGCTACAAGCACAGAACAAAATAACTCATCCTGCAGTAATGTGTCTCCGTCACTATAAAAGGCAATGAGTGATCTGGCTGATAATACAATGCAACCATTTAAATTCTTACAATTGTGCCTGAAAAACTGGCTTTTCACCAATTTTCTTCATATTACCATTCCCTTCTCGGAATGGTAAGTGTTAAGAAAGAATATAGAGAAGCCAGAATGAGCTTAATTGGTTAGGAATAGTTAAACTAATATGATTATAACAAATAAAGAAATGAAGAAACACTAGGCAAGGGAAAACAGAATTATAGCAAAATTCTCTGGAATATTTGAGTTAGCTAATGAACTTGCAATCCTTCACAACTTTGGTGAAAGTGCAATTTTCACTAAGAATATGCTAAGAATACTCCTACTCTGAGCAGACAATAATGTTTAAAAGAAAGGATTTTCAAACCAACATTTTAAAATTGTGAAACTTAATTAAAATAGTTTATTAATTTGATATGGAAAATAAGTCATTTAGATAAGCAAGATAAATGCAATTCAACCTGAAGGGTAAATGGACAACTGAAATATTACATTAGCAACTAGTAGCACGGTAAGCATCAGCAATGTTTTACAGGGATTAATGATTTTGGAACGACTCCCAAGGCAGTCCCCATTAAAGTAAACGGAGGTGCCCCAGGTTACATGTAGACTCTTGATAATGGATATCACCAGAGCTATTGAGAGAGGAAACAGAAGGCCTCTGCAAACCTGGAACAATAACTTCTATTTCATTAAGGGGTAGACTTATATTAATTTCGGATTAAGACAGTGCTGTGAACAAAAATCACTCCACCTGGAATATTCTACAATTATCAGCATTGCCTGGTTCGATTGAGGCAAACGGTCTCATCTGAAGTGTGGGGTTTAAAAGAAATCTGCACATGCATATTTACACAAATATCTAGAAATATAGTCAATCTTTTTCCAGAAAGCTTACCTCAGGGTCAAACATATCTGGACAAGGTTCTCTGTTCTCTTCATCAGTCACTACTTGAGTAGATGTTGCTTTCGACTTATCCATTTGTTCAGCAATGATTGGCCTTGCAGTACAACTGGAATAACTGTGGGAATCCACTACTCCAAACACCTAATTTAACAACAAAATTCATTAGAGGCAGGAATTGCACAATCATTCAGTAACAGATTTAAACACATTGGAGGAAGAAGTTCATCTGTCTAAGGCAATTTAGCAATATTAAATAATTACAGCTACAACAAATATTCCTAGCAACACAAATACTGCAAAGCCTTAAACAATAATTCAGTACAAAGGATATCAAAAGGATGCTTGCTACACATTTTTTATGCAAAGGAATAAAATACAATAATCAATAGAACGTTTAAAAATATTGTATTAGAATGAGATTTAATGGAAAATAAATACTTCATGCATCTATTCTTCACCCCACAAAACTGATTTCTTCTCATCCCTGTTCATTTTGACATTACCATAGGTTAAATCAGGCTACACAATCTTGGGAGAATTGAGGACCTTTCTTCAAAATAACATGCTCAATAGAGTATTTTTAAAGAGATGAAATTATTTGGGATCACAAACAAAAAGTTACAATTTATACATTCTTTGAGTTATCAAAAACAGTCTTACATCAGAAATTCACCATGCTTTCACAAGGCATCACTACTACAACAACAAGATTACATTTCTGTAGCGCCTTTCACGTCGGGAGGACGACCCAAGGCTCTGAAAGGTGTACAGGGGGGAGAAGGGAGGGAAGGGGAAGGGGGGTGGCCTATGGCATGGTCGAAGAGGAGGGTCTTGAGGTGGGATTTGAAGGAGGTTAAGGAGGGGGTGATGCGGAGTGAGATGGGGATAGAATTCCAGAGGTTAGGGGCAGAGTGGCTGAAGGCTCTCCCGCCAATGGTGGGGCTTGTGGGTCGGGGGACGTGGAGCAGGACAGAGCCGGCTGAGCGGAGGGAACTGGCGGGTTGGTAGGGGGTTAGGAGGTTGCAGAGGTAGGGTGGGGCGAGGCCATGGAGGGCTTTGTAGGTGAGGACCAGGATCTTGAATTGGATCGTCTGAAGGATAGGGAGCCAATGGAGTCTGGCAAGAATGGAGGAGATAGGGTCAAGGAGTTTTGTGCGGGAGAAGACACGGGCTGCAGAGTTCTGGATTAGAGTCCTGTAGCTCAGTGGTTAGAGCACTCGCTTTGCAAGCGAGAGACCTGAGTTCAATTCCAGGCAGAGGGCGAAACCTTGGGCAAGTTTCCTTACTTCACACAGAGCCTAATAATAATCCCTCCAAAACCCCAAACAATAATAAATTGGTCATTTTCAATCTACGACTGTTTGTGGGACATTGTTGTCGGAGTGTGGGAGGGAGGGGGTGGGGGGTTGGTGGATGTTGGAGGGGAAGTGACCGCGGAGCGAATTCCCTTGATCTTGGATTCAAGGAAATCCAGCATCTCCTCGCAGTGAAGGTTGGAGGAGATGACCTGTGCGGGGTGGCGGGGGGGGACGGAGGAGTCGGGTTTTGGTGGAAAACAGTAGCCTGGGGTTGTTCTTCGCCTCCAGGATTATCCTGGAGTAGAAGGACGACTTGGCCGAGGCTAGAGTGGAGCGGTAAATTTTGAGGAGGTCCAGCCAGATTTGTCGGTGGACCGTTAGGCCAGATTTGACAAAGGTGCGTTCAGCAGCCCGCACCTGGTTTTTCAGTGAGCGGAGGTGGGTGGTGTACCAGGGGGAGGAGCAGGAGTAGGAGACAGTGTGGGAAGTGATGGGGGCAAGAGTATCGAGTGTGGAGGAGAGGGTATTGTGGAGGAGGGAGAGAGGAGAAGAGGGGTCGGTGAGGGTTGAAGGCCAGAGGGAGAGGAGTTCAGAGGACTCCAAGGCATCGGTTAGGGATTGTGGGGGTAACTTCTTCCAAGGGCGGTAGAAGATGGTGGTGGGTCTGGTGGAGGTGGGGAAGGGGGTGGAGGTGGTGAAGGAGATGAAGTAGTATAGGGGGGATGGGTGGGGCGTGGGTCATGAGGGAGAAGTGATATGGGGGTGACTGTGGACGGGGCTGAGGTGGTTGAATGTATCCCCTCAATTTTAGATTACTACAAGAGTAATGACACCAGAATGTAAAAGTCTGATCTCTTTTGTTCCGTTATAAGCTTATGAACTATTGTCTAAAACATCCCAATAGATGCTTCTATTTTTTCAGTGACTTCACAAAATAACCATGGATTTTTACATTTATTGTCATTTGAATTTTGAGACGTGCAGGTTAATCTCAAATGTAAACAGTAATAAATATATTTCAGATTTACAAAAAAGCAATACAAGAGAAAATTAAAGCACATCTCTCTTAGCTTTCTTTTTGGTGGGGCTATGTGAGCGATTCGTTTTTTAAAAAAAAGCACCACCTGTCATTACGTGAAGCAATTAAGGAAATGCACTTTGCGTTTCTGCCCTAGAGGGCTTCCCATGACTGGTGAGTAAATGCATTTTGCTGCCCATGGGGTAGCATGAGCCGGACAAGAATGTCTTTGTAATAACAACAACACTGTTACATTTGGATCGCGCCTTTCATATCAGGAGCACGTCCCAAGGCACTGGAATATTATATATGGCTCGGTGGAAACAAAAAAAATCCCTGATTAATTTGCCTATGGTGTTTTAAAGAGGATTTGAATGGCTTTCAGAATGCTTATTACATAATACCATGGTACATTCACCTTCCACAGTCATGCAAGCTGCTAAGTGACTATGTGGACAAGAGACATCACTGAAAAGGAAGAGCTTCTGAAATGACTCTCCAAACAGTTACCTTTATTACGCAAAAGTCGCAAGTAGGAATTGTTGATCAAAGGCATGGTTTTCTAACTAGAGAAAAGGATTGGTGGAGGGGGTTGGGGAGAGATTTTCACTGTATGAAATTGCTACAAATGTATTCTTTAACACGGCAATGATAGAAACTGGTACTTAAATTTAAAATTAAACACAAATTTCAAATTGTCAAATCCAAGATAATGGGGAAAACATTATTTGCAAAGATCATTCAAGCAAACTTGATGCAGAAATGGGCATGAGGGAACATCAGAGGGAAAACAACAACAACAACAAGATTCCACTTATAGAGCGCCTTTCACGTCAGTAGGACGTCCCAAGGCGCTGTACAGTTGAGTCAGGACCCGAGCATTGGGGGAAAATGGTCAGGGTGAGGGGAGGGAAGGGAGGGTGCGAGGAGGGGGGAAATGGTCAGGGTGAGGGGAGGGAAGGGAGGGAGCGAGGAGGGGGTAGAGAGTCGAGAGGGGAGCTGAAGGCACGGTCAAAGAGAAAGGTCTTGAGACCGGCCTTGAAAAACAAGCTGATGCCCCTCAGGCAGTTCATCGCCATAATTTTATCTCTTTAAACAGTTTTCCCTCCGACTGCCGCCTGGGCACTTGTGGTGTACCCTTAGGCTCCATCCTTTACATGCTCCCTCTTGGCGATGTCATCTGCAGACATGCGGTAAACTTCCACATGTAAGGGGATGACACCCATAATCTTCTTCTCCTCCTCCAGCTTTTACTCCAGGTCCGCTGATGTTCTGTCAGCTTGTTGTCAGACATCAAGGCCTGGATAAGAGCAAATTTCCTGCAGCTGAATGCTGACAAGACGGAATCCATGGCTACAGTCAATGTCTTCTCTTCAGTGGCTCTGACCTCATCAACCTCCCTGGCCCTTCCCTAAGAGTTACCGAACCTGTACATAACCCAGGCATCACGTTCAATCCCCAGCTTTCCTTCTTATCCTACATCTGGTCCCTAACCAGGACCGCCTTCTTCCACCTCCATCTCAGTGCCCGCCTCTGACCAATGCAGCCAAAACCCTTGTCCACGCCTGTGTCTCCTCCCTCCTCCTCGGTCTCCCCAGCTCCACTATCCAACTGCTCCAAAATCTTGTCACCTGTATTCTCACCCGCTCTAAACTCCACACCCCATCACATCTTGCCAGGCTCTACTGGCTCATTATCATAGAATGGGATCCACTTCGAGATCCTCACACTCTACAAATCCCTTCACACCCTGGCACCTCCCAACCTCTCTGACCTGCTTATTCCCCATGGGCATTAAGCATAATATTTATCTTTGCTGTGAGAGTCAAGATTAAGATTTTGTCCCACAGTCGGTAGCCATACGAATTTCTAACCTTCCTTTGCCCCCTGCAAAGCTCTGCTGCATTTAAGACTGCTATGTCATCCCCATTAGAAATATCAAGCTCCATGTCTAGGAGTAATACAAAGGAGGAACACTGAAGGAGTGTTAAAGCAGCAGCTGAACATTCAAAGAATATTACCTGTGTCCTCATTTGTTCAATCTCCACGCACAAGTCAAAGAATCCAGAAAACAACAACAAAAATATATTTGTATAGCGCCTTAAAACACAAGTAAGATAGTTTGATTTAATTTTGAGCTTCAGCTGCTGAAACTGCTTTGTGAATGCCTTCAAATTTCAATTTCAATTGCACAAAGTTGAAATTGGGCCACAGACTGGTTAGAGCACAGCTTGACAACCTTCACCTTAACTGCTACGATGAGCTAAATATATTCTTCTACTCATTTATCGATATGCTGGTTGTTAATACTATTCTGACAGAACAATGAACTGACAGTATAATTATTTTATCAACTTCTTTTCTACAACGTGAACATAAGAAAATGCAATCCGAAAGAGCTGTTACACTACAACAAAATCTTTGCTCATGGAGTTCAGCTCAATTGTGCAATACATCTAACAATGTTAAATACCACTTATGAAGTGGTATAGGATTTGGGTGTGAAAATGTGGGCTTGTTTCCTTACTCCACACGCCTAATAATAATCCCTCCAAAACCAAAAACAATAATAAATTGGTCATTTTCAATCTACGACTGTTTGTGGGACATTGCTGTTCGCAATTGGCTGCCACGTTCGCCCACAAATATACAGTCAATTCACTTTACAGTGTGTTCTGTGAAGCGCTTTGGGATGTCCTCCCGACGTGAAAAGCGCTATATCAAATGCAAGGATTATTATTATTATAAAAAATATTGAAATTAAAAAGATTACTTTGCATATGATGCAGTATACTGTAGCCAGTGAGAAGCTTATGAAAGGTGAAACCAGGTGGATACATTAACTGCTGACACTGAAGTCTTATTGCAATGCCGGTTTATTTTTAACAGCTGGGGTGGGAAGATGGTGTAATTTGTCCCACTATTCTAATTTGAAAGACAAGTCAATACTCTACTCCTGAAAAGCACCATTTGTGTGAAAATTTACCAAATAGCTCCATGGAACCACATTTATTTCCAGGATGATGTCACCTACTCTCTAATCTTCTCTTTTCCAAGTGCCCCAGTCTCCTTTCCCCATCAAACTTTTCACTTACTCACCTGTTTATCACATTATGTTTCTATTGCTGTTTGCTCTCTAGGCAAGTGGGATTCCTGATAAGGGAGATGGGGTTAACCCCCATTTCAGCACAGATTAAAATATTCAACACATGGAAAGCAGTTTTTAGAATATGAAGAAACCTGAAAATGTCAAATTGTGCCATGGAATGACTTAACGACATCCTCCTGACATGAAAGGCGCTATACAAATATAATTTGTTGTTAAAATTCTCTTGCTAAGAGAGCAACCAGAAATAAAAATAAATAATAATAATTCTTGCATTTGATATAGCGCCTTTTTCAGCAAATTTTTCACAAAATATACTGTAAAGTGAATTGACTATATACTTTGTTCGTGAAACACGGCAGGAATAAAAATACGGCATTATTGAAGAGTGAGAATCAAGGAAGGTAGTTGGAAACTGTAAGAAAGGTTAGAAAATAAACAAGTACACACATCATATTTGAATCTAGCTTTCCAGTCAGACCAACCCTAAAACTCCTGCTTCACATCACAGTCTTATTGAATTAGCATTCTAAGGGAAAACTCAATCACAATTAGGAAGTACAACAATGGTGGAAATCATTGGATAATAATTCTTGTTTAAAGACATTTTTAATGCCACAGCCAACTAACTGGTAAGATGTTATGTAGACAAAATTGACTACAATATACATCCTCTAAAACTCTTACCATGTCAATCATCCTACGAGCTTCCTCTTCTTCTGGATTGGGATTTTCAAGTTCAATGGTATATGTTCCTTTATCGCTTTGGTCATCTTCATTTTCCTTGCCAGCAGATGGTGAAATCTGTTTTTGCTGTTCCTGCTCTTGACTTTGGCTTGGTCTGTGTTCAATGCTACCAGAACTTTGTAGCAGTGCTGTCTGGGAAGATGGTAAAGGAGGGGATGATTCGACAGTCTTCTGGTTTTGCAAAGGTTTGTTCTGGTGATGCCCAGGTATATTGTGTGATGATTTAGTAGGATTAGAACTTGACTGTGGTGGTGAAGAAGCAAGTTTAAACTCTGTCACACCTCCTTTTGTTCTGTCTGGCCTTGCAGGTGGAAATGGATGAAGACCTTCTTGGGGTATAGCGGCTGCATTTTGGGTGAAAGAATAGGATCGTCTCTTTCGTGGATTACTGTCATCAAAGAACTCAATCATGAAGGCAGTCCTACTCATTACAGGAGCTTCGTGAGCCTTTTCTGAAGTCACAGACTTCTGTTGAAGAAGAAATTTCTGCTGTTCGGTACGGTACATCTTCAGCTGATCTTCAAGTGCAACATGTTTGTAAGCATGTCTGTGACCATTTCCATTTTCTGTATCACTCTGTGTACCATCATCATGCTTATTCCCTAAATAAGAAAGCTAAATTTAGAGCACAGAATTTCTGAAAAACAATCTGTGGCTATTGATTATGGAAAATAACACAAGTGAAGGCAACACTTAGCAACTGTTCAACAAGTGTACTATCGGACTTGCGTACATTGTAGTGATAGTCGCTGTCAATACGTAACACTGCATAAACAATAACCCTTTTAGGAACTGGGTAACAGATCAGGGGTAGAACTGAGTTATTGTTCTGCAGATTCCAGTCCATTCTGTAGAACTACACAGCAGTGTAGTTTCTGACTTGGACGATCAGGAAAAATCAAACCAGCTGCGCTGATTATGCTCTACCTACATACTTGCTAACCAATGTCATTGTTAATTAAGCAATGGAAGGGGGTTTAAAGAAACATACGTACATATTTAATGACACTGAATATGTATATATGTACAAATGTTGAAAGGAGAGCATTTAGGAATATTACAATTTTGACCTTAAAACATTTCAAAGCTTCCCGGCTCTAACGCCAAAGGAAGTCATGTCATACATTTGATTTTTGCCACTGTGCAAAATACGAAGACAACAGGGAAATGATTCATATCCCAGGATTTATTTCAGATTGGGACAACAAGTATGAATATCTGCAAAGTAACGGTGGCAAAATAGGCCTTTATAGTTGTAATGAAAACCGAGATAGTTTCTTCAATTAATCACAGAAATGTCACAAGGAAATCTGTTACAAATTTTACCAAGTGGTTTAATTTTATCCTGATATTTTAGAAGGACGTACGTATTGACTTGTGCCTGAACGTTTTCAAGGCAAACAATGTCAAGCGACATTCTCCTGTAGATAAAAACATAATGATATTTGACAGCTATGAAAGGTCACACAGACAGCAACACTGCCTAGTATGAGCAGCAGTGGATGTATGTCTGTGGATATACTGTGTGGAAATATTAAAACCCAAATTATAAAGCTGCTCTATTTCATAGAATTCGATCACCGATACATCTGAATGGATTGTATAAAATTATATTCACAATGAAATCCAAGAACCTTACAGCCTGGGCCAATAGAAAAGTGTGGCTGCACTTCCGCAGAAACAGCAACAAATACTCTCCTCCACCACAAACACCCGTGCCACTAGAAACCTGTACAGGCCCCGGGCCTCTGTGCGCTGTTTGCAACCGTGGGTGGAGCGGTTCCAGCCGCACATGCACGGCACAGGGAGTCTTGAGATTGCAGAAGCAGCACGAGCGGGAAATCGGCTTCGCCCGGTGCCCGACCTAAACTGAGCTCTTGGGGCGAATTCTTGGTAAGTGCTGTACTATTCAAATTCATATTTTTAGTATTTTGAACATAACTACATGTTCAGTAAATATGCCTATAACTTTCACTGTTCAAGAACATCTCTCAATAACATATATCAATCCTCCGTAATTTTCCAAACAATTTACCATATCTATCCGTACAATTTGCCAAATGCCCCGCAATATTTGGCAAATATTTCCGCCCTTTTCTACTGCCCAGCTCATAACCCATTAACTTTAATTTGTCAATGATTATTCAACTGCTGGGCGATCTAAACCACACATCTCTAAATTCTGAAATCCAACATTCACAATTATTGACCAGTCTAATTGTCATACTTGGTTACATCTGTATTGCAGGGTCAAGAGCCTCCCATTAACTACATTTTTGGGTAAATTTCTATTTTCAATTAAATTATTTGATCTTCAAGTTCTTAGTTACTAACAGCAGTCTCTTGAATGTAAGTTACCAATCGTCTCTTCAATCTAAATTGCGTAGACATCAAGAACTTTTGAAAGATTTTTGTATGCTAAAAGAACAACACTGGAAGTGAATGCTGACAACTAAATATCTACGGGAATGAAGATTAGTGGGAAAACATATGCAAGAATGTACTGAATATAGAGCGGAGTGATAAATGTGGTAAAAATGTGATTTAACAATTCTAGCACTGGTGGAATGAAAAATCAGAAGTCACATAAAAACAGGAATAAAAGCAAATGCCTTAGAATTACAAAACTACCAGTAAGTCAGGTTTATGATTGAATCTAACCATGCAAGTCATAATTATATCATGTCCTGTTGGCTTCACTCGTTTAAGAAAAACAAACATCTGAATCCTTTTGCCACTATTAGTCACAAAAGATTATTCAAATTTTGACCTTCACTTGTGAAATTTGCTCATCGAGTGAACATAGGAACAGGAAGAGGACATTCAACCCATCGTGCCTGTTTCTTTCAGTATATTAGATCATGGAAGGTCTTTTAATCGCATTTGCCTTTTTTTCTACAAACTCCTTTATGCTTCAAGTGCTTCAAGTGTGGAGTCCTGTAGCTCAGTGGTTAGAGCACTCGCTTTGCAAGCGAGAGACCTGAGTTCAATTCCAGGCAGAGGGCGAAACCTTGGGCAAGTTTCCTTACTCCACACAGAGCCTAATAATAATCCCTCCAAAACCAAAAACAATAATAAATTGGTGATTTTCAATCTATGACTGTTTGTGGGACATTGCTGTGCGCAATTGGCTGCCGCGTTCGCCCACAAATATACAGTCAATTCACTTTACAGTGTGTTCTGTGAAGCGCTTTGGGACGTCCTCCCGACGTGAAAAGCGCTATATCAAATGCAAGGATTATTATTATTATTATTAAGTATTTATGCCTCTCTTAAAATACAATTGACTTTGCGTCTATGGCCTTCTGGGATAGGGGATTCCGCCTTTTCAACACTCCCGTGTGAAGAAATGTTTGCTGAACTACCTTCTAATTGATTTAGTTTTAATTTTATTATGATCCCTTGTTTTGATCCCTCAAGAGAAAGAGTAGTTACCTTTCTAGGTGGTCATTTCCCTTCATTTTAAACAACTCAATCAGATCACCTCTTGAAGTCCTCAGCTCGAAGAAACATAACCCAAGTCTACCTTGATTAAGCTCCTTCATCCCAGATATTAACCTTGTGAATTTTCCCTGGATGCCCTTCAAGGCTGTTATCTCCTTCCTATGTTTAGCTGCCCCAAACTGAACACAATACTCACAAGGTCTGACCGGTGCTATAAATAACTGCAATAGCATTTCCTTGCCTTTACATACAATATCAAAAAGAGGAATGAAATAAAATACTAATCCAATCCTATTTAAATATCAAGGAATTATAGCAAACAATGAATTATAGGAAAAAATGCTATAACATCTTTATTCCAGCATTTACTATTTTTCTCCAAACAAGCCAGTTTAAAAAAAACAACGATTTAGTAAAGCAAAATTACAATTAAGAAATGTCTTGCAACATTTTGAAGTTTACATTAAATATGTATCACGTGAATGACCAAGCCTTACCTTTTAACCTTTTCATCTGAATTGGGATGTCACTCTTAATGCTTTTAGAATCGTCTTCTGTGGACTCGCATCTCATTCTCGGGGGATTATTTTGTGCCAACCAATCAGCCACTTTGCTTTCTGCAGCAATCATTGCAGCCTGGAGCCCAGACACCTCTTTCGTGGCTGGAGGCGATTTCTTCTGCTTGTGGCGCTGGTCTGGAGTGAACTTAGTCACATGATCTTTGATTGTCACTTTTCCTGGAGTATTATCATCAAATTCAATTGTAAATGAAGCATGACCTTGAACTACTGTGTGGGACGTTTCCGTATCCTTTGTAGGAATTTCATGAATCGAGCTTTCTGCCAGTTGAGCAGATTGATGAAATTCTTTCGTGGGGATTTCAAAATAGCTTGGTTCTCTGCAGAATGGGTATGGTACTTCTCGCAAATCATTGCCATCATCTTCTAGTTTATTGGCTTCCTTGACCTCTCCTGAAAAAATAATTAGGCCAATAAATTCACTCTTTGTTAAGGGTGCAAGCCTGCAGTTAAAAAGCAAATTATTTGGAAACTGTCATCAGAAACAAATTTTTAAGGTTTACATATTTCCAAATGACCATCAAAAGAACAGTATTTTGAAGAATGTCTCCATGCAATTCCAAATAATGTACACTTGTTCAATTCTGAAATGAACCTTTTTATGGCATTAACTAAGGAGTTGGTCCAGCAGCTAATTTAACCATGCAGACCACAGCAGTTGATGTGAATTCCATATGTTAAGTGAGACATCAGGAGATTCCAATGGAAGCCATGCATTTTTCCATACTGTACAAAATACAAAAGACACATGTAAAAATTGTGTTTTATTTTGTTTGGAATGCACATTCGGCTGGAGTGATTTCTATGTCTCAAGACTAAAGCAGATGTAGACTTGTTACTTGGAAAATAATTAATTTGCGATCTTGAAAGTGTTTCAAAAATCCCTTGTGGAATACTAATAAAAGGTGGCTAGAACTTTCTGAGTCTTCTGAGCCTGGGCAATTCTCTGGATATAAAACTTGTATTGCTTGTGCCCTTCACGTAGGGCAATGTCTGGGTCGAATGTTGAGTATGGGAGAGGGAGGGAAAACATGGAGTTGACCATATGCACAGTTGGAAGAGGTAGGTTTTAAGACAGGCCTTAGACACAGAAAGGGGGGTAGATGAGGGATAGGGAGAAATTTGAAGCCTTGGCCACAAATGGTGATGTGGAGAAGGTGAGAAATGCACAGCATAGCAGAGTTTGCCGAGAAGTGGGGGCAGAGAAGTCGGATAAAAGATCAGAAGTAAAGTGTTAGGGCATGAAGGGATATATAGATGAGAGTGAGGATCTTGAAATCTATCCATTGAGACAGGAAGATAGTAAAGCTGGAATTACATTCTTAGTCTACAAAAAAAGATTACCTACTTGCAAGTGATTTGGGACCTTACAAAGTGATAAAATACTATCAAAGTGCAAGTTCTTTTAAACTCATGAAAGTTTTGTTCATTACTGAAGGTTCCATAGTTTCAGCGCTTTGGGATGTCTTTCTCACGTGAAAGGTGCTAATATAAATGCAATTTGTTGTTTGTCCGTTTGTAAGCTTCCTTAAAACAAACAAGAGGGTAGCAACTCCAGCTATGTTAATGTATAAATACATTTTGATAGGAGCCCATTAGAACTAGAGGGCTCAGCATTTACCTTCTGCAAAACTGTTTTCCAGCTTCCCAGTCTCTGGTTTGGGGTCCTGCTTACTGGAATTTTCATCATCTGCATCATCCTCACCCCACCAAGAAGGCTGTCCATAGAGAGGAGTACCACGGGGCATAGCAGAAAGATCCACTGGAAAGCAAAAAATCAAGGAAGGTTAGCTCTCATGAAATTATTACTGGTAGCAACAAAGTTATGAGCTATGAATCTTTTCCATGATAATGATAAATAATGAGAGGAATATCTTTGCTTTGAACACTGAACATTCCAATTTAGTTAATTGGAAATTAGCTCATCAGATTTACAGGTCAGGTTACAAGGATACTACATTTTTACTTTTAACATAGGTTATTAATTCCTTTCCTAATTGCTATTAAGAAATATAGTAATATTTTGTAACTGACAATGCAGGGTCCGACCACTTAACCAAAATACTTGAACCATTCAGAAATAAAGCATGCTTTAAAGCAGCACAGACTAAAGTTATGTTTATACTTAGTCACAACCACCTACAAATTAAGCACCATTACATCACACAACTAGTAAGGCAGCTGATCAGGAATGAAATCCTATCTCACATATTCCAACAGTTTCAGAATGCAGAGCACCTTTCTTATTGACCCAATTTAAAACGGGGAACTGTTAAGGATATGCTGTAAAATCAGAATTTGAAACATGAAGGACTAAAATAATACAAATATTTTGTGCAATGCCCTATAGCAAAGCTGAGGACAGAAATTACTGGGAAGAAGTGAAAGAATCAAAGCAGCTGGGCTAAGAGCAGTGACCAGCAAAGGCCAGGGAACAGATTCTCTTTCCATCCAAAATCTCAAATAAATGTATGGCCCAGGGAAACAAATGAGGAAGAAAAAGACAGTTGTTTAAATTGTCAATAAAGAAATTAGCTTTATTGACTTGCCTAAGTATATCAAACATTAAATCAAGATTTCCTTTCTTTTCCCCTCCCTCGGATTCAACTGCATTCTGCTTTGTGAATGAATCTAAACATTAGCACTGGACACCAATTAAACAATTCTGTTCATGAGTGTAATGCTAAATGTTTAAATGAAATGGGTTGCAGCGCATATTATAAGGAGACTGACTAATATTTACAGGTACAAGATGCATGAGGGACTTCAACAATGCAGTATTTTCTGCTGCAATACGAAAAATTCTATACAAAGAATAAAATAAATAAAATACAGTATTTTTTTACTGCACCACTCAAACTTTAAATATCAGAAAATACAACTCTCAAATACAAAACCACTCTGACATTTGTGAATGCTAAAACTTGTATTTGACTAAACACAAGAAGCTCCAAATTCTCAATGGGCTTAATTTTCAAAATTAAAATTGAATTTAAGATTTTTCTAAAATTTTGCACAATCTTAAATGTTACTAGGTTGGTCTTAAGGCCTTGAGGAATTTCATGCTTCTAGTTTGCAACGATGCATTTGATCAACTTGTAGAATCTTTGCTACATACAACCAATGATATCTAAAGTTGGCTATTGGTCGATTGCAGTCCACGTCCATTCAAAAAATCCAGTTAATCATTTATTGATTTGGTATATTATTCCTGAGATACTGCATTTCTGGTTTCTGTTTTGTGAAAAGTGGCTAACATTAAATCAGAAATGAGCTGACTGAACTGTCTTTGATAATAAAGATGTGTGACAACGCAAACTGGATGACTACAAATGGAGGAAAATTACAAAACAAAGCATCTTAATGCAACAATATGCAATTTTTCAAGGTGATAGAATATTTAAGGGATGAAACACCACAATATACTGTAGCAAATTACCTGCAGATTTCCCATCCACTTTCGGCATCTCTGCTGCAATCGGAATGACTTCAGCTTTGGCCTCCTCAGAACTGCTATGCACCTGCTTTGGCACTTCAGCCTCTGGAGGTCTCGGAGTCAATTGCAACTGGCTAGTAAACTTTTCATGCTAAAACAGAAGATTCAATTTAGTCCTGGGTTAATAGAAAATCTATGGCAGTTTCCGTTAAAATGTAATCACCATATGAATATTTAAAATTAGATGAACCCTTCAGCACAGCAGTTCGACTCAGCCAGTTTGCCCAACAACTTCCGCCAGACATACCTTAAGTGCTTCCTCAGGGACACGCAGTTCCCCTCTCTCGACAGTGAACAAATTGGTATGTAAAGTATATTAAGGAAGGAAAAAACGACAGCATTGTGAAGAGGAATAAAATGTGGTCAACAAATTAAAATACAGTACGTTGCTGAGATATTTCAGAAGCGAGCTTGACAAATTGTTCAGAAAATTCGAAAACCAAACTCATGCAATTCTGAACTTATGAA
Organism: Callorhinchus milii; assembly: GCF_018977255.1. Lineage (NCBI taxonomy): Eukaryota > Metazoa > Chordata > Chondrichthyes > Chimaeriformes > Callorhinchidae > Callorhinchus > Callorhinchus milii. The sequence goes on along the minus strand of NW_024704744.1, from coordinate 60,875,504 downwards.
TACTATAACAATGAGCGTTTGGGTGATATTTTTACAATGAGTGGACTGCTTGAATGCGAAAGCAAAAAATTATTCATTTTTAAAAAAGCAGAAAGTGACAAAGATGGATAGCATCAGAAGAGAGGTTAATGTTTCTGGTGCGACCTACATTAGAACAGTGAAGCTGGAGAATTCCTCCTATAGGAGGTTCTATCCTCAATGAGTTGGACTACTGTGCTTTAAGGGAATGTAGTGCATACCAATTGGCATAAAAGATGTAAAGGATCTTCAGTAAGCTTGATTATTAGAATATCCATTTAGTGTACAGTGAAGGGAGACAGTTGTTAAATGCTTAAGCAGTGAGCCTCTTCTGTTTATAGATGATGCAGCAAAAATTGTATCTTGTGATTATTAAGTCATGGTTAAAATGTTGAAGTCTGCATTAATAAGGCTTAATTAGATGTGTTTTCACAAAAAGCTAAAACATTAAAACACATGCTACCTATACATCATAAATAATACTGCATTCCCAATGAATAGAAGTCACTTCTCTCTGTTGAGACTGCGCTGTGAAGAAAGACAAATTCAGCCAAGATTCTCATTTGTGTTCACTATTCTGGAGAGTACAGAGCAGGAGGGGACAAAGGCTGAGGGGAGGAAACATGTCAGTCTTGATGATTCAAATATTGAAGAATCCACCCACACATGCCGTACAGTCATTATCAATATGGAAGGGCTGCCAGCATCAAGAGAACCGTACTCCAACATAAAAGCACCACCTCTAATGAAAGAAAGACCTGAAGAAAATAATAATCCTTGCAGTTGAATAAAATTGAAGTAATATTAATACAAGGTTACATTTGTATAGCGCCTTTCACGTCGGGAGGATGTCCTAAGGCGCTGGACAGTGTAAAGCATTTTAGACCCGAGCTGGGGTCGGGGGAGGAGAAGGGAGGGAGGGGAAGGGGGGTGGCAGATGGCATGGGGGGGAATAAGAGTTTCAGAGGCCTGAGGGGTGAGGTAGTGACAGAGTCGGGCGATGTTACGAAGGTGAGGGAAGGCAGAGCGGGTCATGGCTTGGATGTGGGGATGAAAAGACAGTTGAGGGTTGAACAAGTCACCCAGGTTCCTGACTGGCTTGGTGAGTTGTAGTGTGCAACCATGAAGGTTGATGCTGCCAGAGCCTGATCTGCAGAGGCGTTGGCGCGACCCAATCAGGAGGGCCTCAGTCTTGTTCACATTCAACTGTAGGAAATTTGCCCTCATCCACGACTTGATGTCCGAGAGGCAGTCAGGACAGCAGTGGACCTGGAGTTGAGGGTGGAGGTAGAAAGATAGAGTTGGGTATCATCCGCATACATATGGAAATTGACCCCATGTCTGAGGATGATGTCACCAAGTAGATAGATATTAAAGAGGAGAGGGCCAAGGACAGAGCCCTGGGGGACGCCAGACGTGACAGTGAGGGGGCTGGAGGAGAAACCGTTAGAGACAACAAAGTGGAGACGGTGAGAGAGATAGGAATCGAACCAGGCAAGGGCAGGTCCGTGAAGATTAAGTAAAGAGGTGAGGCGGTGTATAAGGATGGAGTGGTCGACAGTGTTGAAGGCGGCAGAGAGGTCGAGGAGGACAAGGAGGCAGAGGGAGCCCTGATCACAGATGTTCAGAATGTCATTAGTGACTTTGACCAGGGCTGTTTCCGTGCTGTGGGCAGCGGGGAAGCCGGATTGGAGGGGTTCAAAGGAATGGTGAGAAAGAAAGGAGTGGAGCTGGGACGCGACGACTCGTTCCAGGACCTTGGAGAGGAATCGGAGGTTAGAGATGGGGCAGGTGGAGTTGGGAGATGAGGAGAGAGGTGGGGATGGGTAATAATCCCTGGATTTGGTATAGTGCCTTTCACGTCGGGATGACGTCCCAAAGAGCTTCACAGGATTTGACTGTGGAATGACTATTTGTGGGTGAATGAAGCAGCCAATTTGCACAAATTATTGTCCCACAAACAGCCATGAAGTGAGTGATCAATTATATTTAGGGATTGTTGGCCAGATCAACAGGAGAAACTCCCTTCTCTTTTCAAATAGTGCCATGAGATCTTTAAAGTACACCTGAACAGGTAGTTGGGACCTTGGTTTAATGTCTCATCTTAAGGGTGGCACCTTCGACAATGCAACACACCCCCAACACTGCATTGGAGTGTCACCTTAGACTATGTGAGTCCAAGTCCTGATATGGGGCTTCAACCTACAACCTTCTGACTTAGAGCGAGAGCGCTACCATGAAGCTAGGCTAGCAGCCAGGTAGTGTGATAATGTAAGACTTCTCAAACATTTAAGTGAGTAGATAATAGACTGATTTAGAAAGGATATCATATCCAAATCGGAGTTTATCATCAATCTTCAGGGTGATGTAGCTTTGATCTGGAATTCTGGTCTCATTAACAAATGTCTAGAAAAAAGAAAAACACAACAGTAAGGTTTTACTTATACTTCATTATAAATTACTCTTGGTTATGCTTCTCTCTGACCACCTCCAGAATGAGCTCTAGAGGTCTTACAAGCAATCATATCCAGTGCAAGTGATCCAATGATTTTTATTCATTCATTTCTCTATCCCAGACTTCACATTAAGATAAGAAAACAAAACATTAAGACATTCTCACAAGTCTATCACTTCTGGCCTTTTTGGCAGTTGAAACTGAAAATATTCCTAGCATTATGACCAAGGACACAAAAANTAACTTGTTTACATCCCTGATGTGTTAAAGTGGGTAAAGTTCCTACCTGGTGTACAACTGAGGTCAACAAACAAGCTTAGCTAATATGGCTTCGGGGAGGTGGGGAAAGAAAGAGGGGGAAATAAAAGAAACCACACAAAAATCAGCCAGGTTTCCCGCTTCCAATTGGTATCCAATGATCGCTAATGGAAAGGATACTTTTAGGGAACACAGGGAACAGGATTGGAATCTGCTCAGGGTTAATTTTAATGATTCTTCTAGATCTAATTTTCTATTTATATTCTGTATGAATAATCACATTCAATGATCACATATTCTGTATGAATGGTAACAGTAATCACAACATCATTAGGTTTAGAGTACTTATGGAAAGGGACAAGGAGCAATCAAAGGTGAAGATACTCAACTGGAAGAGGGCTAATTTCAGCGAGTTAAAAAGGGACCTAGCCAAGGTGGACTGGAAAGAAACATTAGCAGAAAAAACAGCTAATGAGCAATGAGCCTTCAAGGAGAAGATAGTTCGGGAACAGAACAAATATATTCCCACAAAGGCGAAAAGGTAGGGCATCCAAACCTCCCTGGATGAATAAGAAAATTGGCTTAAAATAAAATAGAAAGGAGCTTATGATAAATGTCAGGTCCAAATTACAGAAGATAATCAAATAGAATATAGAAAGTACAGAGAGAATTGATAACGGAAATAAGAGGGGCAAAGAGACTGTGTGAGAAAAGATTAGCGGGTAACATAAAAAGGAACCCTAAGGTATTTTATAAGCATATAAAGAATAAAAGTTTAGTCAAAGGTAGGGTGGGTCCAATTAGGGACCAAAGAGAAAGTCTTCTTGTGGAGGCAGAGGGGCAAATTTTCTTGTGGAGGCATGACAAACTGAATGAGCACTTTGCAACAAAAAAAGAAGTCGCAAGGAACACTCAATAGGTCAGGTCGCATCTATGGAGAAAGCAAAGTGAGTCAATGTTTCGGGACCATGACGCTTTGTCAAAACTGGGGCATGTTGGGAGGGAGAGGCTTTCAAGGGGTAACAGAGAGGGGGGAGGCAGGGCAAGGAACACAAAGGAGAAAATGGGGTAGAGGACAGGGGGTGATGGGTTAAAGAGGTGTTAATGATGCAGAACAAAGTGGGGGATTGCAACAAAGCAGGGGAACAGAGGTGTTAATACTGCAGAACAAAAGGGGTGGCTGGGGGAAAGACTGCAACAAAATAGGCAAACCAAAGAGAGAAGAGGTGTGTCTGGGAACAAGATGATGTGATAATGGTCACAGAAGAGGAGGAGGGGAAGGTGAGCTGTTAGGGTCTGAAATTGTTGAAATAAATATTGAGGCCAGAGGGCTGTAAGGTCCCTAGCAAATAAACGAGGGGCTGTTTCTCGAGCTAGCGCTGCGGCTCATTGGCACAGCGTAGGAGACCATGAATGGAGAGATCAGAGTGAGTGCAAGTGGGAGGGAGAGTTGAAGTGGCGCACAGCAGTGTCCCACAAACAGTCGTGGATTGAACTGACCAATTTATTATTTTTTTTAAGGATTATTATCAGGCATGTGGAGTAAGGAAACTTGCCCAAGGTTTCACCCTGCCGGGAATCAAACCCAGGTCTCTCACTTGCAAAGCGAGTAATCTAACCACTGAGCTACAGGACTCCATAAAAAGAGGATGCAGCCAATGCCACAGTATCAGAGGAGATGGCAGAGAAATTGGATTGTAGGTGAAATTGAAAGTGCTCAAGGTACATATATGTCACCCGGTCCGGACGGGATGCGTCCTAGGTTACTGCGGGAAGTAAGGGGGGAAATAACAGAGGATCTGGCCACAATCTTTCAATCCTCCTTGGACATCAGGGTGGTGCCAGGGGACTGAGGGTTGCAAATGTTACTCCCCTGTACAAAAAGGGACAGAAGGATAAACCTGGGAACTACAGGCCAGGCAACCTAATGTCGGCAGTGGGGAAACTTTTAGAGACCATAATCTGGGACAAAATACATTTTTATTTAGAAAAATATAGGTTAATAAAAGACAGCCAACACAGATTTGTTAAAGGCAAATCACGTCTAACAAATCTGATAAGAATTTTTTGATGAAGTGGATGAAGGTAGTGAGGATTATATGGATTGTCAAAAGGTGTTTGATAAAGTGCCACGTAAGAGACTTATAATAATAATAGTCCTTGCATTTGATATAGCGCTTTTCACGTCTTCTAGACGTCTCAAAGTGCTTCACAGAATATACTGTAAAGTGAATTGACCGTATATTTGTGAGCGAAATGCGGCAGTCAATTGCGCACAGCAGTGTCCCTTGTAAGCAAAATAGAAGCCCAATGTTTTAAAGGGACAGTGGCAGCATGGATACAGAACTGGTGGGAAGACAGAAAGCAGAGAGTGGAGAACAGTTGATTGTCTGACTGGAGGGATGTGTGCAAGGGGTGCCCCAGGGGTCAATATTGGGACCACTGCTGTTTTGATCTATATAAATGACCTGGACTTGAGTATAGGGAGTACAATTTCCAAGTTTGCAGATACTAACTTTCCTACTCCACTGCTTTACCTTCCGGTGGGACCTCTCTTCTGGTCAGAACCCATTAGCAATGCAGAGAGTGAAAGAGGGGCTGAGCAGGAGGTATCGAGCTCCACCCCATCACATTTTGTGTTGCCTCGAGCCTTGTGCCACCTGATAAGATGCAGCGAGCAGCAGGGAGAGTATTTTGCAATTCTAAAACTACAGACCTACAACAACAATAAATTACTTGTGCAGCACCTTTCATGTCGGAAAGACGTTCTAGAGCGCTGCACAATCAGGGATTTTGGACCCGAACTGGGAGTAGGGAGCAGAAGGGGAGGAGAGCAGTGGGGGTGAGAGGGTGGCCGAAAGCACGACCGAAGAAGGTCTTCAGACGGGACTTGAAGGAGGCAAGAGAGGGGGGTGAGGTGGAGGGTTTGCGGGATAGAGTCCCAGAGCGTGGGGGCAGAGATGCTGAAGGCCCGACAGCCAATGATAGGATGGGAAGTGCAGAGGAGCTGAAGCAGGCCGGTATCCCCTGAGCGGAGGAAGCGGAGAGACTGATATGGGGTTACGAGGTCAGAGAGGTAGGGGGCCAAGACCACGGGGGGCCTTGAAGGTAAAACCAAGGGTTTTAAACTCGATTCTCTGAGGAATGAGGAGCCAGTGAAGCCGAGCAAGAACGGGGATGATAGATTCCCAGAGCCTGGTGCGGAAAAGGACACAAGCTGCAGAGTTCTGAATAATTTGCAGCTTGTGAAGGGAAGAGTTGGGAAGTCCAGTGAGCAGGCGGTTGGCGTAGTCAAGCCGGGACAAAATGAAAGCGTGGATCAGGGTCTCTGTGGCCTGCAGTGAGAGGTAGTGGGGGAGGTGAACAATGTTGCGGAGGTGTGGAAAGGTAGAACAGGTCACGGCAAGAATGTGGTGTTTCTTACTACGAGTAGGAAACACGAGGTACGGTAAATAGAGGATTTCAGTGCAAGTGCGAAGTGGATTATTTGTATATTGAAAGTAATGGAAAAACGTGTGTGTATTACATATATTTACACACACACACATATTTATATACATACACACACACATATGGTTATCTATGTTAACAACAACAAAATGACATTTGTATAGCACCTTTTACCTCGGGAGGATGTCCCTAAAGGCGCTGGACAGACAGAGTTTCGGACCTGAGCTGGGAGTCGGGATTGGGAAGGGTGAGTACAAAACCCAGGAGGGAAGCAGGATGATCGAAAGCACGGTTGAAGAGAAGGGTCTTGAAAGAGGTAAGGGAGGGGGCGAGGCGGAGGGACTGCGGGATGGAGTTCCAGAGGGTGGGGGGAAGAGTGGCAGGCGGCCCGCCGTTCAATGGTGGGGCGGACGAGGCTGGGGACGTGAAGCAGGCTGGAGCCCACTGAGCGGAGGGAGTGGGCAGGATGGTAGGGGGCTAGGAGGTCACAGAGGTAGGGGGGAGTAAGGCCATGGAGGGCTTTTAAGGTGAGGACCAGATCTTGAACTGTATCCTCTATGTGATGGGAAGCCAGTGGAGTCGGGCAAGGATGGGGGTGATAGGGTCACGGAGCCTGGTGCAGGAGAGGACATGGGCTGCAGAGTTCTGGATGATCTGCAGCCTATGGAGGGAAGAGTATGGGAGGTCGACAAGCAGGGAGTTTGCATAGTCACGCCCAGATGTTATTATGAATGTGTGTACAAGGGTTTCGGCCGCCCGCAAGGTGAGACAGTGGCGAAGCCAGACAATGTTGCCAGGGTGAGGGAAGGCAGAGCGAGTCATGGCATGGATGTGGGGTAGGAAGGATAGTTGAGAGTCATACAAGATGCCAAGGTTCCGGACTGGCTTAGTGAGGTGGAGTATGCAACCATGGATGGTGACGCTGTCAGCGCCTGAAGTGAGGAGGCACTGACGGGAGTCAATCAGGAGAGCCTCGGTCTTGTTGGCGTTCAACTGAAGGAAGTTAGTTCTCATGCAGGACTTGCATGTCCTGTAGGAGTCCTGTAGCTCAGTGGTTAGAGCGCTCGCTTTGCAAGCGAGACACCTGGGTTCAATTCCAGGCAGGGCGAAACCTTGGGCAAGTTTCCTTACTCCACACGCCTAATAATAATCCCTCCAATATCAAAAACAATAATAAATTGGTCATTTTCAATCTACGACTGTTTGTGGGACATTGCTGTGCGCAATTGGCTGCCGCGTTCGCCCACAAATTTGCAGTCAATCCACTTTACAGTGTGTTCTGTGAAGCACTTTGGGACGTCCTCCCGACGTGAAAAGCGCTATATCAAATGCAACGATTATTATTATTATTATTGATGTCTGACAGACATTCTGTCAAGGACAACAACAACAACAAGATTCCATTTATAAAGCGCCTTTCACGTCAGGAGGACGTCCCAAGGCGCTGCACAGTTGGGTCATGACCCGAGCAGGGGGGAAAGGACAGCAGTGGTCCTGGAGTCATGGGTGGGGGCAGAGAGGTAGAGTTGGGTGTCACCTGTATACAAGTAGAAGTTGATCCCATGTCTGTGGATGATGTCACCAAGAGGGAGCATATAGATATTGAAGTGGAGGGGACCAAAGACAGAGCCCTGAGGAACGCCGCACGAGACGGTGTGGGGGCTAGAGGAGAAACCGCTTGTGGAGATGAAGCAGGGGCGGTGTGAGAGGTACGATCTGAACCAGTCAAAGACATAGCCGTGAAGGTTGAGGTGAGAGGAGAGGCGGTGGATGAGGATAGAGTGATCACCGGTGTCGAAGGCAACAGAGAGGTCAAGGAGGACGAGGAGGCAGAGGGAGCCCTGGTCGCATATGGACAGAATGTCATTTGTCACTTTGACCAGGGCTGTTTCTGTGCTGTGATCGGTAGGAGGTGGTTTGGGTGACGGTGGGGAGAGGGATTGAGGTGTTAAGGGAGATGAAGTGATGGTCCAAGATCGCTTTGTTGATGATGGGATGTCTGAGACGGTGAGGCCCCAAGTGATCACCAGGTCAAGCGGGTGACCGCAGACGTGGGTGGGGGAATGGATGTTCAAGGGAGAGGTTGAGGAAGGAGATAAGGGAGGAGAAGTCAACATTGGTAGAGCAGGAGGGGGTGAAGTGAAGGTTGAAGTCGCCTAGGACGAGGAGACGTTCAGAGAGAGAGAGAGGGAAGTTAGGAGGGTGGAGTTGTCGGGACCGAAGATGGGGGAGGGCTTGGGGGGGCGGTAGACAAGAAGAATTTTGAGGGAAAGGTTAAAGGAGTTCAGAGTTTGTTTTCCAATTTGATGCATGCATTTTCAGTTGAGATAATTAAGTAATAGTCACACAATTTAAAACACTGTATGATTCTTTTATGAAAGGGAAAAACAAAAATATTGCTTATGTGGCCCATGGACGTTTCTCAAATATGGCATCCAGGTCTTGACACCCAAAAGGTTGGACAACCCCAAATTAATAATAGGGTACCAGATCCTAAAAGAGGTTGAAACTCCAGTTTGGGATTTTCCAAGAGGGAACAAGAATTGTTGATTGGCCAACAATTCCCTAGATTAAAGTGATCATTCACTTTATGGGTGTTCTTTGGGACATTGCTGTGTGCAACTTCACTGCTGCATTTACCTACAAAATAGTCCCTACACTTTAAGTTAAATTCCTTGAGGAACTTTGAGATATCCTCAGGACAAAAAAGGCTATATCAAAGGCAAGGAATATTATTATGGTAGTCCAAAACCATTTCCTGATTGAAATTAAATTATGTATTATATAGTTTTATATTTTGGTTATCATGCCCTTGCCTGTGTCTGCAAAACAAACATCAGTTTTAAATCACCATTTGCCCTTTAATTTCTAGTTTGCCGGTAACAATCCTCTGGAACAACTCTGCGGGAATTGATTTAAATGAATTAGAGTCTTTAGTTGAGATTAAATGTATTTCTATTCTGATACTGTCCATCGCAAATCACCATCTTTTAAAACTGCCAAAAGTTACATCACTCACTCAATAAAACCACTAAAATAGTGTTAAATTAACTTTGAAAACCCTGCTTTAAGGCAGGGCGTTCCAGAGTTTAGGAGGTCTTGTGGCAAAGTACAGATATCCTTTTTTACTTAGGTGATAAATACATACAGTACGTCAGATGAGGCCTAACCTAAGCCTTATGCAGCAACAAGAGAATTTTTCAATAAATACTCTCAACTCTTTGATACAACCAAGACACTGTTCATTACCTACCCCATTTAGACTGCCAAGATCCTTCACTTTATGCTCATCTTCAAGAGCGTCATAATTGATGACAGCATGCTGTTTATCCACACTTCGGGACTGTAAAAGAACCAACATTTTATAAGGCCACAGGAAAACCAAAAACAAACATCCACACTGGTTAGGAAATGCATACAAATCTCAGCCAACAACCACCAAATATGTGGAATTACCTTTTTCTGCACATAGGGTAATTGAAGATTACTGATCTCTGGATTGGCTCCACATTGCAGAATTCTTTAAGGAAGTTTGCTACTTGAAATTTTTTAAAAAATCAAATCCACTTAGATCCAATGATTACAGAAAAGAGCATTCAAGGCTTATTTTCTACATATATAGTTAAATAGAGATCACGTGGAAAAATGATTCACAATTTGAAAACTTTAAAATTCAGGTAGCTGAGAATGGAAATCAACACGTACAGGACTTGGCATTCAGTAAATTCTCACACTAAATTAAAGGTAAGTAATCCAGTTAATTACAGTCTTAATCTTCTGTCAAAAAGATTCTGATTTACAATCAAGCTCTGTATAACTAGCTTGTTTGTAAAAAGTTAAAACCCAAGTATTGTAGTTTCAGCAATTGATAAATTATATTAGTGAATGTTAAATCAATGTTGGAAAAATAGTTCAATTTGTATTAAGGCAGGAATGGATTCCAAAGATCATGGTTCAAAAAAATAATTGGATAATATCTAAACAAAGTGCACTGAAGCTTGTAGGATATTCACAAGACCACTCTACAATACAATAAGGCTACAGTAGTTAGCAATCGGCACTGGAATATAATAGCGACATAAGGGACATACACTAAAAGAATTTAGCTTTCTTTAAAACATTTCCTTTCATGGCACCACTCTCGTACTATATTACATAAATATACTCAAAACCACAGTGTAAAACAATGGAGCGGAAGGACTTGAGCTCATAAATATGGTACAGTCTTAAAAGGAATCAGAAGGGCATGGATAGCAGACACCTACAAGATGCAGTTAATACATTTAACACTACATCTTGTGAAGCGCTCAGACATCCTCCCAACATGAAAGGAGCTATATGAAATGCAAATAGTACTGCATGTAGGGGAATGAAATTTGGAGGTAACGGACAGTTTTGTACACTACAACAACAATTTTGTCAGTTATAAGAAATCAATGTCATAATTTTCTCTTTAACTGTCTAGTTTCTCAATTTATAGTCTCGGATTTCTAGTTCATCTGTCACATCAGGCCTTTATTTCTGAACTGGCAAGTTGAGTCAATGCCAAAATGTAAAGTTATACGCACTGGAAAAAAACCTGAAGGGGCATCTATTAACAAAGATGGAAAATAATTTGAGCTGGAAAAATCACTGAAAGTAACCAGTTAATGTAACACTGTTATTTACAAAGTATTATCATGTATTATCCTCCCGAAGTGAAAGGCGCTATACAAATGTAATCTTGTTGTTTTTGTTGTTGTAATGTGAATTGCAATAAGATTTGTTTGGTAAATTACAAGGTGAATTCAAATTTATGAGACGTGTTTCAGTTGTTTTATAGGTTTTTTAATCATAAAGTATTATTCCTGTCAGTAAAAAAAAGTTCGATAAGTTGATCATTGTGGAGTCCTGTAGCTCAGTGGTTAGAGCACTCGCTTTGCAAGCAAGAGACCTGAGTTGAAAATAATTGGTGGAGTCATATTTGGAATACTGCACACAGTTTTATGTATTTTCAAAACATCTTGGTGGGTGGTAAGCAGGGTCTCCTCAGAGTTGAACCGACTCTAAGGTGATGTGTTTGGCAAAGCAATGTCAGAATCGAACCCACTCTCTGTGGGGGTCTCAGAAGTTCAGTTCTTGAGAGAGGTGGGTACACAGTCCTTCAGAGGTCTGCTGGTGATAGCACACCTCAGGCTGCCTCATTAGCAGGGCTTGGAAACTGGGAGTCTTCCTACTCAACTCCCATTAACCCTGCAAGCCAAAGCCCTAACGGGGAGGGTGTCCTAACTGGACATGCAGTGGGAAAGCTTGGCAAAGTGCTCTCAATGGCAAGGTATGTGCTTTTAGCTGGTTAGACTCCAGCAGTAACCACAACACACAATCTGGACTCTTGCTAACCTGTGCCAAATACCTTCCGGAATTAGATAAACAGGATGCATTCCTCCAGGCGAGAGTGCACATTCCACTCCAAAAAACATTTCTGGAATTTCAATGTATGGGTGGGATGCACGGAACTCAGTTTGATTTGAATACTCTTAAGCATGGTGATGGGTTTCTGCATACATCAAACGGGCAAAAAAAAATTGGTTGAATGGAGCTCAGAATACAGTAAATTTCATTTAGTCAGTGGAAAAAGCTATTAAATATAAGTATTATTATAACTAATATTATTACTACTAATGATAATTAATGGGCTAAAATGGCTTTTTCAAATAATAACTTGCACCTAATTAACACCTTTCGTGCACGATTAATTTTCTGAAGGGCTTGTATACTTTCACCGCAGATGAGCAGTTTTAACAAATGCCTTTCAAAGGCCAGGAAATGATATTCACCAGGTAGCGCTCATTCACACATCTAGTTACTGTATTTTCTGAAAGAACTCAAGTTTGAGCCACAAAACCATGCTGAACTATACCGATTACTTTAATACTTGCATTTCTTTAAATAGCCTTTATTCTTTTCAATAGCATTCCATAAAAGTCTCAAGCTCAATGCTGCTTGAATAAGTGGACTATTTTCCCCCAATTTACATTTTATTCTGAATATTAGATTTACATTGGTTTTGTAATCTGCCAGGTGCAAAGGATACTGTCTTATATTTATAGGGCCCTTAAACAACATTAACTTGAAGCCCTCCTACATACATACACTTCCCCAAAGATTACTGGGTGTAACTCTTTCAGCTGCCATGTGCAGATTTAATCCATCATGTTGCTTCATAACCAGTTTATCTGGTCTACCACACGTTTTATAGAATCCAGACGGCGAGATTGGAATTTGTCCAGGGGCGTCAGTTGGGAAAACTAATTTTGAACTCATTTAACACATCTGCCATTTCCTGATTTCTTATATATTTATAATTCAGTTAATACTTTAAAGCAACAGCTAGTCTAAACACCACCTTCTTTCTACATAACTGAATTTATTTTAGATTCAATTGGAATAAGTGTTTGTTTAACAGTACAACAAACACAATGGATATGGATGTATACTGTTTAATGAACACTTATTCCACTCATCCTCAACCACCTTCAACAACTTCCTTGAAACTGTACAACAAGCTGCTCCTAGCTTTTATTAATAAGATAATTCTAGGGTTCTGACAAAAGGTCCTTGACCTGAAACGTTAACTCACTTTCCTCTGTCCACAGATGCTATCCGACCTGCTGAATGTTCCCAGCTATCTGTTTTTATTTCAGATTTCCAGCATCTGCTCTATTTTGCCTTTTGTCAGAGTCAATAGGTTTTAGGCAATATTCTGAATACATGTTTGAATAGCATCAGTTCTTTTCCATTTTTTATTTGCTAGTTGTATAATACGAAGTTAGAGTTTCTAATCTATGTTTGTTAATCAATATAAGCACATAAATTCATTGTTGAGATTATCTCCTTCTGTGAGGATACCAGTCTTAAGAGTTTTCACTAAGACCCTCAATGAGCCTGTTCATTTTTCTCTAGCCCCGGGTGATTACATCTCGCATGGATACCTGAGAAATATTTGTGCAAAATGTCAACTCAGTACAACTGTGTCTTACTCCACCACCCAGTCTTCCAGGATTACAATGTTTTAATCCACATGGTTACTCCAAGTCTAATAAAATGTATAGTAGCACAGTATATGACCTACTGAATGTACACACTGCGAAGATGTAAAATTACTTCAAAACAAGGGTAAAACTGAGGATACATTTTATTCACTAAACATGTCAATTAGCATTTCCTTATCTGAGACTAGAAAAAATAACTTGTATTCAAGATGCTGCAACAAAATAACTTGGGCACAATAGCCTACAAGTACAATTAGTGTAAATAAATGACATTTTGGTTGTGAGATAGGCAGGTGCTAGAAGAAGAGCAGGGTGGAACCAGACAGTCTTTGCAGATTTGTATGGATTAAACTGACTGATGTCATTTCAGCAATCTTTTCAATGTTAAGTGAACGACATTAATGGCAGTAGTGCTAGAAAAAAACCTTCTGAGTAATCTTGTCCTGGAGGATTATCTGTGATCTTTAGAGCCTATTCTGACAAGAACCCAAGACCCAAGGCAAATTACAAGAACTCACGTTGTGCCTGGAGGATAGATACAGTGTCAGCCAATGACTCCAGTTACCCCTAAAGGCGCACAGTGCTTAAATTGCTCCGTTAGTACAAATGGTTGCCAACTTATAGTTAACTTTGCAATCCAAAATTAGGCTATATAAACTCCAGTCAACTAAAATCAAGGTTTTTAATTTAAATGTGACAAGTGAATATTGTAGTAAATTAAATGTGTAAGTTGGATGAACTGATGATCTATGCCTGACTGAAATACTTTATTCGTTATCTACTAAAATGAAAGTACAAATTAATGCCACCACTTTAAAGACCTGAAGACTCTTTGGCTCTTCTCGAGCAATATGCATATTTTCTTTCTTTATTGTTCCAAAATTTACCATGAGTACATTGTACCCGACTGAACCCCCCAAAAAACTAGATTGAATTCCATTCATCATTTTATTGCTCATTCTGTTCATAAAAGATAGCTTTGACTGACAGTACAGTCAGACTCCTCTCCCACTTGCATTATAACCGTGGTTTGGGTACATAAAACCAGACCTTGTATTACGACGACACATTAAAAAATGGCCACATCTCAGCACTTCCAGGGTGTCACAGACATTAATTCCTGTGCCCTGTTCATTGGGCAGGAAGCCGACTAGACAGGGCACCACCAATCTAATAGAGCGCAGATCCAAGATGCACTCATGTTAAAAATTGACCCATGCTATTCTAGGGAACATATATTAAGTAACCGTATTACTGGATGCACAAGAACATCTGCAAGATAGTTGGTGGAGCCTCATACATTTCTCAAGCACGTTCTCCCAACAAGAGAACTAATAAAGATAGCATCTGTGGAGCAAGCTCTTCCTGACTGTATGATTGTACAGGTTAAGAGTTGTTCCAGACACCATTGAAGCACTCAATACTCATGCATTCTAAAGTTAGAAATGGAAAATCTAGAAATTTATAACTGAGCGAGAGAATATATGTAAATCTATTCTTCCTGCTGATGTAGTATGACCTACAATGCCTCACAGGGGATATCAAATAATAAACAAACTCACAATTTGTACCAAGTCCTAGTGCAGCATCTGTTCACAGATGAACACAAGTATTCCAAGACTTGAACAAACCACCTGGGGTTGGGAGTGGGTCTCCTCTATTATAGTTCCTCTGTACAAAACATTGTGTCTAAAACTTATTCCTGCCTCCAGAAGTACGTTTACTGCCATAATTCATTGCATATTACAAATAATATTTAACTAGTTTTGTAAAATGTATTAATTCAGAACAAATTATAAAACCAAGCAAATTAGTGACGCATTGTTAGTATGAACTGCACACAAACCAAATAAGTGCTGAAGGCAGATCATTTAGAAGAAAAACAGCATCTGTGAATGTGTTCCAGAGGTACAAGCAATAATCTTTAGCTAAATTGGACAGCCAAAGAAGAAAGACTAATCATGCAAGGAAAGCACTCATTTTGCTCTGTACAAGATTTGGAATATATGGACTACATTCTCGTTGCATACTAATAAATACCATTACTCTTCTTGCCCACTGGGATCACAATGAGCTCCTCAGAAGACACAAGTTAGTACAGCCCTGAAAATACTATGCAGACTCATCTGGTGCCACTTCCAAATTAAACTCTTTGCGTTTCGGCATTGGTGGCATCAGAAATTATAAAATTGGAATTTATTGTGCTAGGAAGAAGCAAAAGCCCAAACGTTCAAGCATTTTAAAGCGAGCGAAGCTCCCAGGTACTTCTGAGTCAATGTCTGTGCTCCTGGAGAATTGCACTGAAGAATTAAACACTATCCCTTTTTCAGAGGGGAGTATCAGCATGAAGCATTCTGAGCAGAAGAACAAAGCTAGTGGTACTCTTATTTTAAATCGTGCCTTAAACCTTTCAGAAGTTCATCCTCGCTGAACCACCATTCATTTTCCCATCTAGGTTTCCCAGTGACCCCACTGAGTAACACAGCTAAACTAAGTGCCAAATTAAAAGCAATTTAGTGCTGTTGGCCCATTCCCTCTGGGAACACCGTTGACCACACAAGCTCATTTTACAGAGGACCCAGACAGGCAGAAGAAAAAGGCGACCTAAATTAATTTTTGAAGTTGTATTTCACATTATGGGATAGTCTTAAGTGAGAACAAAAACTCCAACCCTAAATACACTTATTCATGTATTCTTCCTACTCACTCGTATCTGAAGTAGTTTGCATACTTTGGCCATCTGGAAAAAAATTTGAACATGAATTACCCAAAATCAAAGTGCACAAAGAAATGATGGAAAAACACTTGGAAATTCATTATTTTAGTGAACCATAAAGCTGGAAGTTGAGGAAGTGTAATCATACAAAAGTAAAATATTCATAAAAAAACTACCACACAAACAATGGCCTTGTGCCCCAGCCTAATTAAAATCCAAGTCGGTGAAGTTAGATTCCAACCTTATTTGAGGACATTAGAGCATTGAATCAACATTTCAATTCTGGTTCATTCAGACTTGCTTTTTTGATTCCCCTTTCACTCTACCATCTACGGTTAATTAGTTCCACTAAGGATTCTTTAATTGTGCTTCATTTATTTAACAAGAATTATAGTTCTATTTGTAGTCTAGATTTATTGTTTCACTATTCTATATTGTTTCCAGGACCTTCACTGCAAATAGCCATACGGTCAATTTAGCTTTAAAGGCTTACACTGCTCAGTACTGTTTTGCATAAATCACTTTAAAAAAAAATCTCATAGGTGCAATGGGGGGGGGGGGGCAAGAGAGAAGAAAAATAAAATCAGGTTAAGAGTTAAACTGAATTGTGTTGGTGAGAGTCTGTTGTGTACGATATATAATTCAAGCTATCTACATGAAAATCTGTGTTAAAATCAAAGGAATAGTTTCTTCACACAGTTACCTGCAACATCAGTTCGCAGTCATCCCGACCGACAAAGATCATCTCACGTGGCAGCCGATGACGCGTGCCTCCACTGCTCACCAAAAACCAGGACGTTAAGCTCATTTTCTGAACAGTTACTAAATCCTATTGGAAAGCTACGTCATCCTACAGGGCAGAAAAAGAAAAACATTTTTTAAGATCAACTTGTTAACTGTAGTGCTACAAGAACACAATAGTCATTGATAAAACATTGCTGGGTTGTGTTCATATTTCAATAGAAGATTAAAAACAGATGTCAGAAGCCATCACAGGAAATGACACAAGATGCTAGATTCAAAGATGGCTGGAGATACATATCCAAATCACCAGCTGTTATCAAACACAGTTGCTTGATGCCAGTTCTGAAAATGAAGTCAATAAAACGTACAGCAGCAAAAAGATATTAAATTAATTATTTTAAACGACTTTATTAAGAAAACTATACTCTATTTTATGGAGTCCCTTTATACATACCACAAAGCTTTTCCTACAACTATTAAGGCCTTGTTGTAAACTGAATCATTGCATTACAACAGAAGCATAGCTTTCAGCTACAGAAATAATGGCTTTATTGTTGATGTACTGTATAACAGGCTATGAATAGTTACAATGTGAATTCATCACTGGCTGCATGCAGCAGAGGCGATTGCCTCCTAGGAAACTGATTTAACGGTATTTAACATTCATAGATATACTAATTGTAGATTTTGGTTTAGAATATTACAAACCTTTTTCTTTTTTTAACAAAATAGTTAGTAAATCTAGCAAAAATGTCATTTTCCCCATGTTTTTAACCCAAAACATCTTGAATGTAAAAATGGACACATTTCCTTTCATTAAAAAAATCTAGTCAAAAAACTTTTTTCCCTGAAATCTCAGAAAAGACCTAGAATCATGTTCTGTCTTGCCAGTTAGATGCATTGTAAAATACTAGATCACTGCTGAACAAAACTGTCCAGGTGTAATTTTTCCTCAAGTACCAATTTCATCTTAAATTCAAAACAACAAGTGACTCTCTTAAAGAATTTAATTTTTTTTCCCTTTGCTAAGTAAAAGCAAAGGCAAGTTTCAAAGACCTTCAAAATTCAGAGACTCTAGGAATTCTAAAACTATTAATAATAATCCTTGCATTCGGTACAACGCGTTTCATGTCAAGAGGGTATCCCAAAGCATTTAACGGTATATATTGTCAAGTGGAGTGACTGTGTATTTGTGGGTGAATGAAGCAGCCAATTTGCACACAGCAATGTCTCACAATCAGCCACAAAATTAATAACAAATTTTATTTGGGGGATTGCTAGTTAGGACACTGGGAGAAACTAGCTTCTCTTTTTGAATAGTGCCATGGGATCTTTTAACATCAATGTGAACAGGCAGACGAAACCTCAGTTTTAACATCTCATTCGAAGGATGGAACCTCCAACAATGCAACTCACCCACAGCACTGCATTGGAGTGTCATCTTATTACATTGTTTATATTGTTTCAATCTGACAAGAATGACTTCTTGCTTCAAATCTTAAAAAAGTTGTAGATTCACATCAACATGGAGATAGTTGAAACATCCAGCTGATCAGATTGATACAAAAAAAAACTTTTGGCAATAACATATCAGCACAACAGCAAGATTTGTAAAATATTATTATACGGTATACTAAACAGAACAAAAGAAAATTTGTGTAAACATTATAATATGTAAGCGATGTATTTGCCATGGACATACATCTAGAAAAGATTTGGAGTCCTGCAGCTCAGTGGTTACAGCACTCGGTTTGCAAGCGAGAGACCTGAGTTCAATTCCAGGCAGAGGGCGAAACCTTGGGCAAGTTTCCTTACTCCACACAGAGCCTAATAATAATCCCTCCAAAAGACCAAAAACAGTAATAAATTGATCATTTTCAATCTACGACTGTTTGTGGGACATTGCTGTGCGCAATTGGCTGCCGCGTTCGCCCACAAATATACAGTCAATTCACTTTACAGTGTGTTCTGTGAAACGCTTTGGGACGTCCTCCCGACGTGAAAAGCGCTATATCAAATGCAAGGATTATTATTATTATTATTTCTGCAAAAACACTTCAGGTCAATTAACAGCGAAAGTGTTTAGCAATTAATGTGAATTAGAATTCATGTTTTAAAGAATCCTGAATTCTTTGATGTGCAATTAATCCAAAAATATGAATTGTCAATAAGCAGAACTTAAAAATAAAAACATAAAAAAACAACCTCAGAGAATTGATGACAGACAAACAATTTGTTATGGTGAGAGATAGCATGCAGATGACTGAATTAAAATCCAGACAACTCCCAGGCAACTGGTAGAATTTAAGTAAAGTGTTATAACTGTTTGCAGCCAAGTCGTAAAACTAACACTATCTCCATTTGTAAACACCAGGTTACTTTAACAGTATGCCTTAAGACAAGTTTCAATCCACCAATTCACCTCATAATTCTGAAAAGCACCATTTCTGTCAATGTTTAAAAATGGAGCTGCAGCTGGTTATTTGTAAAGTGTATGCAAACATTTATTGCATACACTTTATAAACCCTGCCAGTTGTCTAATTTTTTTAATTAAAATTTGAGCTGTCTGCAATAAAACCTCTCATATATATTCTTGGTCTAATGATTCAAGGTAGCAGGTCCAATGAAGAAAAAATATTGTGCCAGATCGAGTGCTAAGCAATAGCTCTAATACACTGCTCAAGACCATCACACTGTGTACTGAAATCCACCATTCGTACATACTGGAACCAGTCTAGCTTCTCAGTTACCCAGCTTTAATATCTGCATGGACAGGCGATACCTGGTGTTCCTGATCCCTCTGAAATACAGGCCACCATGTCTGTGTAGCCAGGCTTACACACAATGTACGGTGCAGTACTACATACAATGCAGTCTTAAAATTAGACTTTATTCACAAAAAGGATAGTGATTATTAAGTGCAGAAACAATTGTGATGTTTAAAACAGATTGATACATACTTGAGAAGTAAGAAAATTAAGAGATGAAATCGGTGGGGAAATATGATTGAAACATCTGCCATGATGAAATAAAATGGCAGAACTGACTTGATGAGCTCAATGTCCTATTTCTGTTTTTCACGTCTATAAGATAATTTAGAAAACTGAATCCAATGTTACTCACTGAAGATTTCAGTTCCTCTTTAGTTCCAAACACAAAGTCCCTCTGTTTCTGTGATTTAAATAGCCTCTTCCATGTAAAAGAAATACTGTCCATCAGCTGAGTTCATTTGCTAATAAGCAATTTAGAGAGCCAGCATTGTCACTTAGAAATCTAACCTTTGTTGCATCAAGATTTGATTTAAAATGAAATTAACATTTAAAATGTTTGACTTTAAAAAAAGTATATTAAAATGTTGAGTAGAATGAGTTGTACTAAATTTATTCCCTGGGTTAACACTAATGTTTTTGGGTAAAATTTGAAGCAGATGATGCAAGAGCCTGCAACCAGCCACATCACCATGATTTCACAGCACCAGCAGCCCATGAGTCTCGCCAGCTGTATGTAGCCAAAGCTGACTATATGACTGGCATTACGTCAAATAAAACAGTTTTGTTCTTGGGGAATTAAAATTATTCACATCTGAATTCAAGCTTCAAGAGCAAAGGTAAAATTAGTGTAAGTTTCAGTAGTGCACCTACATTTCCATGGATGTAGTATGTAAGAAATTCATGACACTAGTCAGATATAAGAAAACTATTAAGGGGGCACGAGCAACCTTTTGGGAGAGTGGGTGGGGAGAATGAAGATGGTTCAGGTAAACTCATCTCCATGTAAAATGTATTGACTGTGTAAACGCAGCAGCCAAATTTGTGCACAGCAATATCCCACAAGCAGTATGATCATATTTATGTGGGGGTTTCTTGGCCAGGATAAATTCCCTTCCCAAATGGTGCCACGGGATTTTTACTGGCCACTAAAGAGGCAGACAGAACCCGAGTTTAATGTCTCACCCGAAGATCAGCACTTCTGCCAACCCTGTGCACCCCCAGCACTATACTGGGAGTGACAGTCTACAGTGAGTTCAAAGTTCTGACGATAGTGATAAGCCAAGTAACAACCGCCTTTCTTAAAAAAGCAAGCAACAAGTTATTTACTTCTCCTCCAGCTGCGGCTCCCAGTCCGCTGATGTCCTGTCAGCTTGCTGGATGGACATCAAGGCCTGGATAAACGCAAATTTCCTGCAGCTCAATGTCAACAAGACGGAAGCTATACACTTTGGCCCATTAACTTCTTCTCTCCTGTGGGTCTGAACCCCTCAATTTTCCTGGGCTCTCCCTCAGGATCACCAAACCCATGTGCAACTGAGGCGTCAGGTTGATCTCCAGCTTCCCTTCCTACCCCACGTCCATTCCCTGGACCAGGATCTCTTTTTTCCCCACCTTCGTCACATTGCTCACCTCCGTCCATACCTCACAACCAAAGTAGCAGAAACCCTCACCCTCATCCACACCTTTGTCACTTCCCGGCTGGTCTATTCCAATGCCCTCCTCACTGGTCTCCCCAGCTCCACCATACACAACACTCAACTACTTCAAAACTCCGCTGCCCGGATACTCACCTGCACAAAACCCTATACCCCAGCACACCAGTCCTTGTCAGGCTCCAATGGCTCCCAATTACCAAATGGTTCAACTTTAAGATCCTCTCATTCGTTTTCAAAAATCCTCCATACCCTCACACCTCCCTAGCTATTTGATTTGCTTACCACCCCAATCCATCATCCACTGCCTCCGCTCGGCTGGCTCCAACCTCTTGTTTGTCCCTTGTCCCATCCACCATCGGTAGCCATGCCTTCAGCCACTCTGCCCTGAAACTCTGGAACTCTCTCCCTCAATCCCTCCACCTTTGTCCCCTCCCTCCCCATGTTCAAATCTTGCTTAAAGGCGGGCTTTTGACTGTGCTTATGGTCACCTACCCCTCCCTCTCCCCCTGCCTCGTTGTCAGACTCCGCCACTGTCGAGCTCTCCCACATGAGGGTGCTATATAAATGCAAGTTGTTGTTATCGCCTCTAATGCATTGTTTCTCAACTAATAAATTCACTGTAACAAATTCATAGTACATTCCTTAGAAACATAGAAACAGGAGTAGGCTATTCAGCCCCTCAAGCCTGTTTTGCCATTCTATAAAATCATGGCTAATCTGTGCCACAACTTCATTTATCCACCCTTGTCCCGTATCCCTTAATACCCTGACCTAATAAATATCTATCCACCTCAGTCTTGAAAATGTGAATGGACCCTTTTGGAGGAAAGAGTTCCAGATTTCCACTCGCCTTTGGGTGAAAAACTGCCTCTGAATTTCACTGCTAAATGGCCTAGCTCTAATTTTAAGATTATGCCCCTTGTTTCTCTGTAGCTACCCTACCGAAACCCTGTATTATTTTAAAAACATCAATCAGATCACCCCTCAACCTTTTAACCTCAAGGGAATAGAGACCAAGTTTATGCAAGTTGGCCTTGTAATTTAAGACATTAAGATCCGGTATATTCCAACCAAAGAGAAAAGGGCATTAACTTCACGAAAAACAATATTCATTCAACTAAAACTTTAACACATTCTTGAAAACATTGAATACCAATACAATGAGATTCTTGACACCCATTCAGATATTTTGAGATTGCTTTCATCTGGGTATAGACCATGTTACTTATGACATTTTAAATTTACTAAACAAAACTAGATCAAAAGTGAGCTTTTCTTTCCAGTTTGGAAAGGGCCACTGTTGATCAGTGGACTGAAAACCAGTATTGCTCCAAGACATTTACTGCTCCATGAAAGTAGTTTGTATAAAATTGCCACACATCCTGTATATAATGTAAACAATGCAAAATAGTAAATGTTATCTTAAAAATGTTACCTTCACAGTACATCCTACCTTGTGTTGCGACAAGCTTAACTACAAAACTAAAACCACCAGTCTTGTTTGGTGGTGGGATCAATCAGTGCTGAGTACAGCTTCTGTCCCATTATACCAATTATGGAGTGCTGTAGCTCAGTGGTTAGAGCACTCGCCTTGGAAGAGAGACACATACGTTCAATCCCAGGCAGGGCGAAACCTTGGGCAAGTTTCCTTATTCCACACGCCTAATAATAATCCCTTCAAAACAAAAATAAGTTGGTCATTTTCAATCCACAACTGTTTGTGGGACATTGCTGTGCGCAATTGGCTACCGCATTTCGCCCACAGATAGGTTAATTCACTTTACAGTATATTCTGTAAAGCACTTTGAGACGGCTAGAAGACGTGAAAAGTGCTATTTCAAATGCAAGGATTATTATTATTATTAAATACTTTGTATTTATAAGATTACATTGATTTCAAAATGTTGGTATTAAAATGAAGCATTTACAGGTATTTTTACATACTTTAAAACACCAACTAAATTATTACCTGCTGGCTTCAAGTCTAACAATGTAACATACTGCATAATATGTTTTATTTCATGTTTTTCCTGTGAAAACCTGTTATTCTAATCATCTGGCTCTTCTTCCACCAGTTTCATTCCTTGCGTACTGCCTTTCTCTGGAAAGGCCTGGATTGAGCTGGTGACAAATACCGTGGAGGACTGTTTCAGGACTTTACAGAGAGTATATAACTGCGAAAGGAAAAATAAATCCAAAACTAACATAATATGTATTACACAAACTTCCATGTTTGACTACATTTTAAAAAAAAATTGTTTGCATTACAATACCACATAATGTGTCAATACAAAATCTACTCTGAAGTAGAAGAAAAATTCACAAAGGAAAGTCAACATATGTTGCTCATGGAAAATTCTATCGTCTCGTATGGAACATATAACAGACTTGTTGCATAATAAATAAACTTACTTTGGAACTAATACATCATGTAGAACTAAATAGTATGTACAACAAAATGTAAATATACCTATACATTTTCAGGATATTAATTAGAAAACGCCAAGATAACGACCCGCTTGCTGTCCGTTTAATGCTGTATATGAATTATTCTTTAGAGACTCCAGAGCACTACCATCGAGTGCATACAGAAATATTTGTCTTGGAGCAATACTGGTCTTCAGTCCACTGATCATCAGTGGCCCTTTCCAGACTGGAAAGAAAAGCTCACTTTTGATCTAGTTTTGTTTGGTAAATTTAAAATGTCATAAGTAACATGGTCTATACCCAGATGAAAGTAATCTCAAATTCAATTATATGTACTTCAGATTTATTGTAGCAATGGTATTGTACTTATGCCTTTACTAAAGACTTACAGGACAGTCTATGAAAACACAAGCAGTGGTTCCATTGTTAAACAATGATCCTATCAACTTTCAGCAGGTAGGCCAAGATTTAAGAGATTTAGCTTTACGTTCATTTTTTTTTAAGAGGATCAAAATTAAATGCATGCAAAAAATTGTTAACTCATGCTTATGGTTCCCACAATGCAATTGTCAACATTGATTGTAAATGCCTGGGTTACTGATCTAAACAAATTAATGTAAAACTAAAAATATTACATACAATTGTTCATGTGTGGCAAACATACTATGTGGGAATAACTGCTGTGCTCAATCAGGTAAGGAATACATGTTCTGGAAACGAATTGTTCTATTGTTTGATCTACACTGAGACTCTGCCAACTCCTTTTAATGTAGGACCCTTACAGCTGTCAAAGAGATTACACTTTTCATCTCTTCAGTCTAGGTTAGCTTTTAGATCAGAACCTGGAGGTGCAAGCACAGGAGGTTTGGCTCGGTGCATCATTCAGTCTACAAGCCCTTTGGCACTCTAATCCATTGCGCTATTAAATTCTAGATTTTCACAAAACGAACAAACCTAAATGGACTTCATAGAGAACATTCAAAAGAAAACACAAAATTGAGAAAGTGATAACAGTCTTATAAATTATAATAGTAAAAAGAATTGATCACACAGCTCCTTAACTTCAGTGCTTGCCATTGTTTTAGAAAGTACTGTAGTTCCATCTAGAAAGTAAAAATTAAAATCCAAGCAAATTAGTGAATGAGAAACAATGCAAGTCAGCAATGAAATTAAAACCATTTACACAATTGTACAAATAGTAACCTGTAGAAAACCTTGTTATATAGGTATGTTCACCATAGCAAACAAGGCTAATTGTTCTCATGTCTTCAAGCAGAAAATATGCTAAATTCACCATGTTAACAGTTGGATATTGAACTTGGAATGTATTAATCGAAAGACAAAAAATTGATTTCATTCACATTCTCACATACACTTCCACAGCCACAGAGAAGATGCAAAAGAGATTTTTTTNAACTTTCTAAATGTTGCTACATTACTTTCTAAATACATGGCAAGTACTGAAGTTAAAGAGCTGTGTAAAAACTGTCAATGAGAGATTTTACTTACGAAGAATGAAAAAACTGGCATTGGTTTCATTAAAACAAAGGTTGACAGGAGATGGATTTTTTTTAAATTATGGGGAGTTTTGAAAAAGTAAAGAATTTCTACTGCTCAGTGAGTAGGTAACTACAGTGAATAGATTTAAATTAATTAGCAAAAGAGTAACAACGGAGATTCGGTTTTTTTCCACAGAGGGTTGGGTTGTTGGGATTATGGGGCTAACTTTTAACAGGGAATTAGATAAATTTCTAAAAGAAAGTACAGCAACAAATTGCATTTATTTTAGCACCCTTCACCCTGGTACGGGGAAAAGGCAGGAGAATGGGACTCAAAGAATAGCTCTTTCAAAGAGCAAACACAGGCCTAATAGGCCAAATGGCTTTAATTTCTGCTGTAAATTTCAATGGTTCCATTCGGAGTATAAAAAAGGGAAGTCTGTCAGGTTTAATAATAATAATCCTGGCATTTGAAGTAGCACCTTATGGCATCGGGAAGTCTCAAAGCACTTCACAGGATATACTGTAAAGTGGAATGACTGTGTATTTTATGGGCGAAAAGTGGAGTGAGTGACCAATTTTATTTGGGGGATTGTTGGCCAGGGCACTGGGAGAAACATCTTTCCTCTCTGCCTGAACAGGCAGACGAGACTCCGGTTAAACGTCTCAAAGGAAGGACAGCACCTCTGACAATGCAACACACCCCCAGCACTGGATTGGAGTGTCACCTTAAACTCTGCAATTCCAAGTCACAGCATAGGGCTTGAACCCACAACTCTGACCCAGAGGAAAGAGTGCTACCACTGAGCCAGGTTCACATACCGTTTGGGTATATTGGAGTAAATCTGTCACTTTGGTTCGGTGAGTTTTTGGTTTGGTGGGTTCAAGCCCCAATTCTTAAGCCCAAGTTTTAGGCTGACAATTCTGGGAGGACTGCATTGTCAGAGGTGGGGTCCTTCAGATGCGATAAATTGAGATCCTGTCTGCCTCTCTAGATGCATGTTAAAGATCTCAGAGCACTATTCAGAAAGAAAATGGATTTTCTCAGTGTTCTGGCCAACACTCCAGATAAATGAATCACTCATTTCAAAGCTGCTTGTGGAGTCTCCATATAAATAAATTGGCTGCCTGCCTCATTAGCCTACTAGTCTTTACGTTTTACATCAATTACCAGAAAAGTGCTTTGTGAGGTTATAGGCCTACATCAAGTGTAAGCAATATAAATACGACTACATGATGTAACCTCAAATATGCACACTAACAGGGAAGATGGATATTCAATAGGATATAGGCCTTTCTTCATTTCATTCTTGTGCTATGCTGCAACCAAGCTCACACACTTAACCATGCAAGAGTGAATAAATGTTAGCAATCATTAAGATCAATGTTGGGAGCAAACTGCAATCATGTCATCCTGAAAAACAACTAATAATTTAGTCACTCAATCCGTGACTGTTTGTGGGATACTGCTGTGCGCAATTGGCTACCGCATTTTGCCCCCAAAATATAGTCAATTCACTTTGAGACGTCTAGATGTGTAAGGCTGCAAATAAAATGCAAGGATTACTATTATTATCCTGTGCAAGTGGCTGTTTCTCTGAAGCATCATAGGAAAAGTTTCAGTCTTTTATTAACATTAAATATTTTGTTTAATTAGCTTAAAAATATCTTGAGGGAGCTGGAGAACTGTGCTACTGGCTTCTGCAAAATAAACCTGAAATCCACAAAGCAGACCAGTTTTAGAACCTTATCAATTGATATTTTGAAACTGTATGAGAATCTCATCAGCACATGGATCTGTGCATTGGTTCTGTGGATAGTAATCTTCACATTTGGCATAGCGCTTTTCACGTTAGGAGGGTGTCTTAAAGTTCTACAGGATATACGGTAAAGGACATTGGCTTCGTGTTTTGTGGGTGAATATGTCAGTCAATTTGCACGCAGCAACATCCCACAAACAACCAATGTTATTTGGTCATAGGGATAGGGAATCTGAAAGGAGCTGATTGAAATCAAAACCTGGAGAACATAAACAATGGATAATCACATATAATTTATCTGACTATTTATCCCTCATTGAAGATTGTGTACAATGAGGTCAATCCTGCTGCCAGCAACAAGCAACTGATTGGACTTTTTTAAAGGATATGTAGACTTTAATAAGTACTCCCGTTAACCAGTTCACCAACAAATAATATCCACATGACCAAGACTGACTAACCACAACACTGCAGGAATAGTCTTGTTGAGATACTGAAACTTCAATGAAATAACATTTTTTTAAGATCAATTCAGCAATGAAATTAATACATTTTTCAGCTTTACAAATATACAGGATAAAATACAAGATATCTCTCTCTCTTTCTCATATATATATACTTACACTCTACAACTCCCCCACTCCACTCTTCTGCTTCTTCTTAATCTATATAAAGGGCAAGTGCAACGTACAAATGCAAGTTGTTATTGTTGAGCATTGTTCAGCTTGCAGACAATATTTTATTCTTTTCCATCAAAAATAATGAGGTAAAAGACTAATTCAAAACCTAGGTTTTGTTCCCAGACATCCTTAGAGCACTGTAGAATCAGAAGTATCTGCAGGATTTTGAGCCACATTTTAGCAGAAACTAGTTAAATCACAAGGTCAGCATTTCTGAGACAAGAGATTCACGAACCGCTCTTAATTTTGAGCTAAGTTAACCATTTTTTGTTTTCCTTACTCCTCTCCTGACACTGACTTGATTTTACAGATGCCAGCCCTTTCAATATGTTGCCCAAGTATCTATTCTTCATGTATGTGTGGGATGAGGTATGGGGCTTTCCGGCTACATATGGCTCAATTTTATACTGAGCAGTGGCTTTTCCTTTGAACAATTAGGAAATAATTTGCTAACCTAATTATTTTAAAAGCTATTTTTCCCTTCTACTTCCCATCAATATTTTCACTGGCCTTCTCAAGTCAGTGACATGCTGGGTATTGATTGATTCACAGGGAGCAGCAGAACTCCAAAGCTTCATATAGTTGTCTACTTTTTCATGCACAACTTTGGAGAGCCTTTTTTGATAGGGTAATTAACTATAGAGCCACTGCAGCTGAGGCCAATCCTATCCTCAGTTTGTGTTCACAGATGCACAACTACAACAGGATAGCAATCACGAGCAGGAACCTTGACCTGGAGTGCCCAAACTGTGGTATCCCATTAACACCCTCCCGCTCAAGGTTCGGCTACTCAACCATAGGAAGGAAATTAAATATCCTGGTTGATATGATAGAAACACTATTGCGATGTATTTACCTATCAAGTCATGGAGACAGGATTAGACTGTGATACTGTGAAGGCATTGGTACATGGTGTTTTAAAGAAAATGAATGCAATTTCCCACTGAATCCCATCAACTGTTATTTTGGAACCAGACACTTTTGATGGGACTGGAGTTGAAAAGGCAAAAAGACACCATAAAGGATTAAAATTTAAAATTAAATCTGGTTTGTTAAACAATGTATTTCTTGCACTAGATTTGTACAGCCTAAAGCCTGCTCTTCCCTTAACTTGATACATAAGCAAGAACTTTTTAAAAAATAATTATTATATTTAATGGGATCGACTTGAATTTGTTTGTTTTAATGAATTGATCACAAAAATACATTATGAGCTATAAATACTTTTATAGCTCAGATGGAGATGGTTGCAATCAACACCATAAGGCTGGTCAATTCCTGCCGTCAGCGAGCTAGGAAATGTTTTTATATACTACTTGTTACAAATATCCAACAATGCAAACTGTAAAAAGTGTAATCAAAACAATATCAGATGAAATACTTAGTAAGATCAATAAGGTTTGTATAATAAACAAGTGTTTTCAAAATGACATGCAACAAGAAGTGTTTATTATAGTTGATTTTTTAAGAATCAGGCACCATCACAATTTTATGAGTCTGCATTTGAAGTTTTGGAAAAAAAAGTTTGTAAACAATGAACCTGATACTGTAATAGTATTTTGGAAATGCTAAATTTCACAGATTCATAGTTTAGCTGGGTTGTGAAATACTGCATTATAATGTTTAGTTAAACTGAATTAATCACGTTTCACCCACAAAATACACAGTCAATTCATTTTTCAGCATATCCGGTGAAGTGCTTTGAGACAATTTTTAGACTGAAAAGGCGCTATATCAAATGCAAGTATTATTGTTATTACTGAATTCACAACAGATAGAAACAAAGAGCATCAATGGATACCAATCAGAAAAACATTGCTCTTTCCATTTCTGGATTAATATTTTCCCTCAAAGTATAACATGCATACAGAAACTTCCTTGCTATTCTTTAATCACAACTGCATGGATGACATATCAAATTAATAACATTGCAATGATCCTCAATACACTATAACAGTAAAATTATAAGGGAGAAAATCCTATAATAAACCATTGCTTTGTATAATGTTCTACACAGTCATTTTTATTTTTAACCTGGGGTATTGTCAATCAATTATTTTACCAATCAAATTGGCAAAAAGGAAACAATTAATGCAATTAACAGAATTAATGAAAATGGTACCTATTTCTGCATAAATACACACTCATTATTTTGTATAATGTTTTTCCTGCAGAGAAAAATCCAGTCATTCAGAAATCATTTGTATTTTCAAGGCACATAAATAATCTGTCAAAGTAAAGTATGAGATAATTATTAACTTTCAGTATTTTATAGCTAAACCTCGACATGATGGTTAGGGAGCACTGGTAGGGACTGCTAAATTTGAGCAGGACAAAATTATTAGGCATGGACCTCTAAACAGCTTTTGCATTCACATGACCACCCACTGAGGCGAGGAATGGCTCAGGGCATAAGGGGCTAAAAATGGAAAGAAGACTTTTGAAACAGATAAAAATAAGAGAATGTCAACAGATCTTAGTTTAGCACAAGTTATAACCAAGTTAAATGTGTGCATTCAAATATACATTAGTTAACCGCATTAGAGTACGAGATGACGGTTTTAATATTTTTAATGAGAAGCAAATCAAACTAACCCAATCACGTTTACTCCAACAAATCAAATTGGAAGATTTTACTAACCTTTTTGCCCCCCAAAAACTTTACAACTATGTGTAAATAAAACTATTTTGGTAAGTCTGTCAAAAACAATGAATTTAATCATTCTTCTGTTTTAAGACAACTTAAAGCTTACTTTTACAAAGCAATATATTGTCAACAACTTTGGTGTGCCAAATGCTGAAAGCTTAACTATGCGGAATTGAACTCAACCCAATCTCCTTGGGAAGTGGATTGAGAAGAAGCAGAGGAATGGAATACATTACTGAAATTGTATCCAAAAGGGAAACAGTCCAGCAAGTTCATGTGACCCAACGCCTTAGCGGGAAAGGGACCATGCAGGAAATGTTTCCTGTGGACCGCTTGTTAAGGTTTTTTTCTGATAAAATGCACGGGTAACTTGTGGATGGATCCCAGGAACCACGGCGCAAACCTTCCAGAAGTCTCGGTTTCCAAATTGGTTCATTGTGGGGAGGGGGGGAACAATCTGTGTATTGAATTTACCATCTTCCTACCACTACTGTAATGGCAATCTGCCAGAAATGTAATAGTCATTACTGCTCGCAGGGCGAGCGAGAGCTGCTATCCCCCTGCACCAGTCATTTTTTTTTCGTGCAATTTGAACGGGGCTCCGCTAAAGGGTAACAGATGTGGATTTTAACACATCTGCTATCAGTAAGAGGCAGATTCTGTCAATAGTTTTTTTTAAAAAAAAATCCCGACTGAGAAGCAAAATGCTCCAATTCAACCCTTTCTGGACGAAATGGTGTGTCATTACTCAAAGACCCTTTTGTCAGTGTGTGTGTGTGTGGGGGGGGGGGGGGAGGGGGGGGTCGCCACGAAAAATAAAGGCAATGATAAATAAAGCGGCAGTTTACTGGAGGTGGTCGACATAAACCTGGAAAACCTTTAAAAACCCTGACGGGATCTACGGCATTTCGAATTAAGGGGAAAAGGGGTTGAAGTGGGAGGAGGAGGGGAGGAGGGGGGGGAGAGGAGGAGGGGGGGAGGAGGGGGAGAGGAGGAGGGGAATTAAGAAAAAAAATAATATCAACCATCGGCCTACTTTTCTCTCGATGCTACGAACACATTGGGATGGATCCCCAATGAAGGCGAGGACGCGTATCCAGCAAATCCCCACGTTAATATAGATATTAATATGTAGATATATAGATAGAGATATATATAGAGAGAGAGATTAATAATTATATGAATTCGAAATAAAAATCAAACATGTCCCCCCCCCCGGTTTAGGAAATAACAATAACACCAGAAAGGTGCACAAGGAGAGCCGCTCCACCAAGTAACGGAATGTGATTTTGAACCCAACCCTTTTTTTTTCTCTTTCATTTCCCCCTTTTTTTCGTTAATAAACAGGAGAGAGAGAGAGGGAGAGAGAGAGAGAGAGAGAGAGGAGGGAGGGAGAGAGAGAGAGAGAGGGAGGGGGGGAAAAGGAAAAGAAAGAAGAAAAGAAATCTCCCCTCTCTCAGCCCAAACCGGTCAGTCCTGTCCAGTCCAGAGCCATGACAACCCCCCGCGACCCTCCGCCACCATTAAACCCCCGGGGGGGGGGGAGGGGGGGAGAGGGCAAAACCGAACCGCTTTCCGCCCTCGATACCGTTATCTTCAATTTTTTTTCCTCTCACATCCCAAGTATAAACCCCTCAGGCCAGGCCAGGCCAGCGGGAGGCTGGGAATTCCCCCCCGTTTTTTTTCCTAACCTCTCTCTCCCTCCCTCCCCGTCTTTGTGTGAATCTGTCAGGCGGACTCACCCGGGTAAGCGCGGGAGCACAGGCAAACGGCAGCAGCACTGCCCGGGCGATCGCAAACCGTCGCCAGTCCCCGCCGGCGTTGCTCGGCAATAACCCGAAATCACTTCGCAGCGCGGCCACCGGGGGCAGCGGAGGACGAAGAGCACGCATGCGCCGCAACCACAGCCTGAGTGGGCGTGGTTGCGTGTCGCTTCACGCCGTCGTCGAGCGCCAGCCGTCCAATCAGAAATGGCCCCTGACATCCAGCCGCCCACAGGGGGGCAAGACACGGAGAGGGAGGGGCCAGGGACTCGCGGAACAACGGGTCCCGCACTGACTCGGCTCGGCTTGGCTGGGCTCGCACCGCAAAGCTCGCCGGGAGTTGGAGTTTTCCGAGCCCGTTTACCTGGTAACGCGAAGCGCGTCGGGTACTGCGACTCCCGGCGTGCCCCGGCGGCGTGACGTGAATGGCGGGTCGCCATGGTGAGGACTGGCCACGGATTGGGGTGGTTCAGCGTCTTGTCTGCAGCGCCTCGGTTCAACCGCTTCTCTGTGCAGACCTGAGCCCCAGTGTGAGCGGGTCCCGCTGGTTTGGTGCAGCGTTGGATCACATGAAGGCCTCCCGTGACTCAGACGTGGACGAAGCTTTGGAGAGGTACCAGCGAGGTTTAAGAGGTGAGTGAGTGTCAGACCGCCAGGGAGCAGCTCGGGGAGGAAGGCCTAACCCGAGCTTTCGGGGCAGAGCTGTGAGTAATAATAATCATTGCATTTTGATACAGCGCCGCTATCATGTCCCGTCGAAACATCTCACAGCGCTTCAAAGGATTCTGGGGTGAAGTGCAGTGACTGTGTTTTCCAGGTTAAGCGCAAGCAAAGTCTTGCAAACTACCACGAAGTGAATGACCCCATTTCCTCTGGAGGATTGTTGGCCAGGACACAGAGAAAAAACTCCCTTCTCCTTTTGAGTAGTGCCATGGGAGAGATCCTTTGACGTCCCATCTGAACAGGCAGATGGGGTCTTGATTTAACAACTTGCATTCATGTAGCACCCTTCACACTGGGCAGCGTCTCGGAGCGCTTTAACACCTCATCCTTGGCTGCCGCCTTCTCCCACAAGTATGCGGTCAGTTCACTTTGCAGTGTGTTCTGTGAAGCGCTTTGGGACGTCCTCCCGACGTGGAAAGCGCTATATCAAATGCAAGGATTATTATTATTATTATTATCCGAAGCACCTTCGACAAAGCAGTGCTGCCCAAGCAGCGGAGTATCAGCCTGGACTGTGCGTTTCAAGTCCCCTTTTGGGGCTTGAACTTACAACCTTCTGACTCAGATGAGAGTGCTTCGCAGGTGTGAGTGCTATCAACTGAGCCAGGGTACCATATAATAGTAATCTTTACTTACATATTGAATAACGCTTTGGTATTTTGCCAATCTGTTCACCTTGCAGAGAAGGTTGTATCAATTGCTTGATATTGGCCTTTGTTTACTGAGCCCAACAAGTAGCTGACATTCACATCAAAATTTGTCAGGATACAGATTAATCAGACTGTACTTGTTATATTTTAAAATAACCCATTGCCTTTCATGAAAAAAGTCGCAAACAATTTAGTCTACATACGCACACTTTGTCTACACACACATAAATAGAATGTCCTACTTTCTGTTTTCACTCTCATAGGATGATAAATCAAACTTTTTGAACAAAAATTATTTTTTAAAAGACCAGCTAACACTTTATTGCTGTGTTTCAAGAGTGTTGAATGGCAACGTTGTTCTTTGTGCAAATCCAGTGTTTAACAGTTATCTTAGTTAACTCATGGCCTGTTTTTGCGCATACACAATGACATTTTATGAGACGTTAGGGTCTGTTCAAGTGGCACTATTTAAAAAGAGAAGGGTGATTCTCCCAATGTCCTGGCCAATAAATCCTCCAAATAAAGTTGGTCACTCACTCCTATTTCAAATGCAGGAATTATTGTTAATTGTAGCAGAGGTCAGGAGTTATGCTTAAATATTAGATGACCTGGCTCCTAAACCTTTGCCTGTTTAGGCTACTTTTTGGTTTAGGTTTCAACAACAACAACAAAATTACATTTGTAAAGCACCTTTCACATCAGGAGAATGTCCCAAGGTGCTGAACAATCAGCGCTTTGGACCCGAGCTGAGGGTCAGGATCCGGGGAGGGTGGAGGGCAGAGGGGGATGGAGGGCGATCGAAGGCACAGTCATAGAGGAGGGTCTTGAGACAGGTCTTGAAGGAGGGAAGGGGCGAGGCAGAGGGACTGCTGGATGGAGTTCTAGAGGGCGGGGGTAGAGTGGCATAAAGCCTGCCCGCCAGTAGTGGGGTGAGCGAGGTAGGGTTCATGAAGCAGGCTGGAGCCCGCTAAGTGGAGGTATCGAGCAGGTTGGTAGGGGTTTAGGAGATCGCAGAGTTAGGGGGGAGCAAGGCCATGGAGGGCTTTGAAGGTGAGGACCAGCATGTTGAACTGTATCCTCTGTGTGATGGAAAGCCAGTGGAGTTGGGCGAGGATAAGAGTGATAGGGTCACAGAGCCTCGTGCGGGAGAGGGCACAGGCTGCAGAGTTCTGGATTATGTGGAGTCTGTGGAGGGAGGTGTTGGGGAGGCCGACAAGCAGGGAGTTTGCATAGTCAAGCCTGGATGTTACGAATTTTGTGTGAGGGTTTCGGCGGCCTGAGGTGTGGAGGCGCTGACGGGAGACAATCAGGAGGGCCTCGGTCTTGTTGACCTTCAACTGAAGAAAATTAGCTCTCATCCAGGACTTGATGTCTGGCAGACATTCTGTCAGGACAGCAGTGGTCCTGGATTCGAGCGTGGAGGCAGAGAGGTAGAGTTGGGTGTCATCCGCATACATGTGGAAGTTGACCCCATATCTGCGGATGATGTCACCAAGAGGGAGCATATAGATATTGAAGAGGAGGGGACCAAGGTCAGAGCCTGAGGAACACCGCACAAGACTGTGCGGGGGCAAGAGGAGAAACCGCTTGTGGAGATGAAGTGGAGATGGTGTGAGAGGTAGGATCGGAACCATTCAAGGACAGAACCATGAAGGTTGAGGTGAGAAGAGAGGTGGTGGAGGAGGATAGAGTGGTCAACGGTATCAAAGGCAGCAGAGAGATCAAGGAGGACGAGGAGGCAGAGGGAGCAAATGGATAAAATGCCATTTGTCAGTTTGACCAAAGCTGTTTCTGTGCTGTGGGCGGCACGGAAACCCGATCGGAGGGGTTCGTGAAGGGAGTGGTGGGAGAGGAAGAGCGAAGCTGGGAAGCAATGGCTCGTTCCTGGATCTTGGAAAGGGAGGCTGGAGATGGGGCGGTAGTTTGAGAGCAGAGATGGGACCAGGGAGGATTTTTTAAGGATAGGGGTGATGACTGCCGTTTTTAAAGGGGTGAGAATGGTGCTAGTGGAGAGGAAGAGATTTATGATGTCTGTGAGTAGAGGGGCAAGGAGGTGGAGCTGGACGATAAGGAGAGGGGGAGGGATGGAGTTGAGGGAGCAGGTGTTTGGTTTCATGCGGATTATAGTGGTGATGAGCGAGGAGTGGGAGACAGGTTTGAAGATGTGGAGGCAGGGATGAATAGTGGCCGGAGTGTGAGGGGAGATAGGGTGGGGGTAGTAGACGGAAGGCCATAGGCAGCTGAGCGGATCCTCTCGACTTTGGTTTCGAGGAAGTTCAGCATCTTCTTGCAGTTGGAGGAAAGAATGGGTGAGGCGTGAGATGGTGGGCGGAGGAGCCAGTTGGTGATCGAGAAGAGGATCCTGGGGTTGTCCTTGGCCTCCAAGATTGTCTTGGAGTAAACAAAGCCTCCCAGCCCTGGCTGTTCAAACTTCAGGAATAGTATCAATGGCCAGGAATGACAGACAGGATGTCTGGTGGTAATAGTTAAGCTGCCAGCACATCAAAGTTGACTGACCCAAAGGGAAAACACAGCAAATCCAGACCATATTGTTCTCTACTTTAATCTCTGATGAACTATGCATACGTAATAATGGGATTGTTTTGTTTCGGCAGAATTTATTTTTAGTTACTTTTACAGTGATGGAAATGATTGTATTAATTTATACCAACATTAAATTTATAAATAGCAGAAAACTATAAAAGACCTCAGGAGTTTATAGTAATAGTATTATTACCATAACAGTAATAATCCTTACATTTTATACAGCGCATTATCACATTGTCAAGAGGTCTCCAAGCACTTCACAGAATATATTGTACAGTGGATTAACTCTGCATTTTGTGGGCGAAACACTTACTGCACTTCTATTTATAAACTTTCTAACTAACTGCTAATTTACTTACATTGAAGACTTCCTCCTTGCTTGGGAAAAAATGCATTTATATATTGCATGACAATTGGCCATCTCTGTCACAAGGTCACAAGATTGATTATTTCATTACTTGGCTGTTGCTCTTGCTGCTCTTTCCGGACCCTGGATTGTAGTTCTTCTACCATTGCCTGAATGATCTCATCAATCTGCCTCTTTATTGAATTGTTTTATGACTATTACCATCTATATGGAGTCCGGAAGCTCAGTGGTTAGAGCACTCGTCTCGCAACAACAACAACATCTACAACAAAATTACATTTGCATAGCGCCTTTTACATCGGGAGGACGTCCAAAGGCGCTGGATAGTCAGAGTTTCGGACCCGAGCTAGGGGTTAGGATCGGGGAAGGTGGAGGGCAGGGGTGGAAGCAGGGTGATCAAAAAGTGGTCGAAGAGGAGGGTCTTGAGATGAATCTTGAAGGAGGCAAGGGAGGGGGCGAGGTGGAGGGACTGCAGGATGGAGTTCCAGAGGGTGGGGGCAGAGTGAAATAAGGTCATCCCGCCAATAGTGGGGCGAGCGAAGCGGGGGACGTGAAGCAGACCACAGCCCGCTGAGCGGAAGGAGAAGCAGGATGGTAGGGGTTAGGAGGTTACAGAGGTAGGGGTGAGCAAGGCCATGGAGGGCTTTGAAGGTGAGGACCAGGATCTTGAATTGTATGTGTGATGGGAAGTCAGTAGAGTTGGGCGAGGATGGGGGGTGATGGGATCACGGAACCTGGTGCAGGAGCGGACATGGGCTGCCGAGTTCTGGATGATCCGCGGCCTATGGAGGGAGTAGTTGGGGAGGCCGACAAGCAAGGAGTTTGCATAGTCAAGCCTCAATGTACTGAAAGCGCGTATGAGAGTTTCAGCAGCCTGCAGTGTGAGACAGTGGCGTAGCCAGGCGATGTTGTGGAAGTGGGGGAAGGCAGAGCGAGTCATGGCACAGAAAACTATAAACTTGCGATGTCGTCACAGATGGCATCGCAAGCAAGAGGCCTGGGTTCGATTCCTGGCAGGGCGATATGTTGGGCTAAGTTTCCTTAGTCCACATGCCTCTGTTTACCTAGCTGTAAATAGGAACCTGGTTGTTAGTCGATTGGTGGATCGCTTTTCCGAGGGTAATAAAAAAATAATAATAAATTGGTCACTCAATCCACCACTGTTTGTGGGACACTGCTATACGCAGTTGGCTGCGCGTTTCGCCCACAAAATATACAGTCAATTCACTTTGCAGTATATTCTGTGAAGTGCTTTACAATATCTTGAAGACGTGATCAGGCGTTATATCAAATGCAAGGATTATTATTATATCTAGAATTATCCCAATGTTTCTTGTGCAGTTCTTGGACAATGTGCAATAATAATCCCAATTCCTAAGATCTTCAAACTGAAGCCTAAATGGCTCAGACCTTTCCTCTTTTACACACTCATTCTGTGTAAACATATAATCAGGTATTTAATCTCATGTCCTGACAATACTCTAACTCTCCTTTTATTCACTGTTCATCATGGATATTGAGATATCTCTGCATCATCAGCTGCTGCCAAAATCATTTTTTTCTAGTTACGATTCCCTAAAGGCTTCTCTTATTTGCCTCTGATATAATTTCCATTAGTGCTCTGAGAGTGGTTGAGTTCCTTAACATTAATTATTGTGGAACCAAAGCACTATTCTATTTCTTAATTACTGTACTTTTAATTTCTCTTGGTTTCCATGCTCACATTTGCCTCTTCCCGATAGAGCAAAACTTACATTTAAAGCTTTGCAATAAAATTCTTTGAAGCTAACCATTGATGATTTCTCATCATCTATCTATTATAACTGACTAAATCACTTAAATCACCAGAAAAGTCTCCCTGATTTAGTCCCTATTCTGATCTCAATCAGAGCACCAGTGACTCGGTGACCTCATTGTATGAAGATAAGTCTTGGGTTTGTCTGGCGTTACACAAATGAAAGTTGTTGTCTGCTTATATTGATAAATCTCCATTTACACCCCACCCCCCCCTGAACATAGGGATGCACACTGTGGTTTCTCCAGCTGGTTTTGTGTAAGCAATATACACAACTGTTTGTGGGACACCTGCTGTACGCAATTGCTGTTGCATTTCGCCCACAAAACATCCAGTCAATTCACTTTACAGTGTATTCCGTGAGGCGCTTTGAGACATCTCAATGATGCGATAAGGCGGTATATCAAATGCAAGGATTGTTATTATACAAATTAACAAAAGTGTGCATTTGTATATAGATATGCACAGATAGTTTAAAAAAGATTTAATTCAGCTATCCAATACAAATAGACCAAGTAAATAGAGTAAAGATTGCTGTACTGAATGATAAGGTGAAAGTGTAAGCCAACCCAGCAAACAACTTTCACACAGGAATGTCAAACAAACAGCTATGAAGCCCGGTGCCAGTCGAGCGGAGGCGTCGGATGGTGGACTGGGGAGTGAGGAGATCAGAGAGGTAGGGAGGTGCCGGAGAGTGAAGGGATTTGAACACGAGTGTGAGGCACTTGAAGTCATAAAACTATTCTATAAGTGTCCATCGGTACCAATGCTCTTTTTCCAGTTGAAAATGTCCAAACACATCATATTTAAAGTTCTACATTTTATATATGGCACATTAACAGGACAAGCATATTGAAAATCTATTTGTATTACAGTACAATACAATTTAGATTTATATTGTGCCTTACATATTGGGAGGACATATTGTATAATTTTTCCCTGGGATGGGTCAAAGGCAAAGTTAATTAAATTAATGAAAGCGATAGGGGATAACTAAATAACATGAGAGGAATTGTATTGCAATTATGTATAACCAAATTTTATGGTTCTGGAAAATGTGTTATTCATATACATTTGTTTTAAAACCCATTTTTTCCCTCTTTTGTTATTGAGAAACAAATGAAATTGAAATTTGAATAATCACAAACATCTATAGAAAACCAAAACTTTATTTTCCACAAAGTTTGAGTATTATAATTCTTACATTTAATATAATGCCTTTCACATCAGGAGGATGTCTCAAAGTGCTTCACAGGATTTATTGTAAAGTATAATAAGTGTTTTGTAGATGAATACAACAGCCAATTTCAGCACATCAATGTCCCACAAAAAGCTATGAAATGTTTATTTCTAAGACTGGGGAATTTTGCAATAAGATAACAGAAAATTAACATCTGAAAAATAACAGAAAATGGTGGTGAATTTTGTAAGAAATTAGGTGAAAGGAATATTTGTATCTTAGATTTTGGAGGAGGGGAGAATGTGCTTTAGAAGAAAAGACCACTGTCTAATAAAAATGAAATAATGCATATTTTATAAGTTTTCAGTTTCAATATAACTGTACCAATGCTTCTGAAACAGTAGCTGCTATCTTCATATCGAAATATTATTCAGATTTTTTACATATGAAATACTGGGTGCATAAATTTAACATTCCCTTTTTACTAATTGATTCAGAACATTGTGCACTAGTGGTGCCCAAACAACTAAAATACAATTTGTCCAACACACATTCACTCACATAACACATAAATACATATATGTAGTATGTAGTGTAGAGACTCTTGCATCCATCACACAAGCGCAAACAGAATTTTTTCTTTAACAACTAGTTATAGTTATAGTTATAGTGCAATGCAGTACCTGCAAATAAAGCGGTTGCTACCAAATGTTGTGTAGTGAAGCTAGATGTGTATTTTACTTTATGTGTCTTTTAAATTGGTATTTTCTGTTACCACCTGCAGAGAGAGCTAGCAGAAGCATCAAGCAACTGAAGTCTACACTGAAAGGGCCGTATCATCAAGAATCCTCAGAGCTGGCTGGAGACTTGCTGTCTGCAGTGGAGGAACTTGAAGATTCCCAGACAAATACATTAAGTTTTCCAGGGAAGGGAAGGAGTCATTCTGAAATGGCATGGCAAGAGCTACAGCATAGCCATGCAGGTGATTGCAGCGTCATGTCCTTACTGAATTTATTCTTTGTTGTTATTTTTTCTTTGGTTAGCCTGATTTCTAAAAAATCTCCATGTTTGAAAGGATCCGAAGCAGATTGAAAATTCCACATAAGTATGCCAACTATGTATGGAAATTCCTGTTTGTCTGGAATTGAATAAGCACTCTCTCCTAATAGGACTGGACCTTGCTTACCTAATTCCAGAAACTATTAGGTGCAGGTTGAGCTAAGGTTGAAGGTCTCTTGAGTGTACTGCTGCAGTCCAGGCGACCACTGCGTAAGCTTGCCATTGCAAGATTCCTGTTGCTTGTCTGGCCAGAACCACCCTGCCATTAGGCTCAAATGGCTCCCTACCACCCAGACTGGCCCCACACTGCGATCACCCCATGTCAGCCTGTTACAATGTCAAGCCCTGGCTATGTGACCATGTGTTCAGAAACTTGGACTTCAGGTAACACCTTCCAGCATATGTTGTTTCAAGATTCAGAGTTTTTTTCATCCGCTATTTGACATAGATCCTTCTTCAGCTTCGTGAAAAACCTATCCAGGATAGCTGATCAACTGTGAAGTAACAGTGTTGAAGTTTGGGAAATAGTTTTTTTAACATTTTTTGTGAGTTGTCTGTAGAAAATCTAATTTCCTGCTGATTCATTCTAGTTCAAGATTTCCCATCAACCTTAAAAATAGAATATCTCATGGGTATAAGTGCATTTTTTTTACTTCCAGAAGTGGAACTACTTCCACTCTGGTGTTTGACATAGATCCAAGAAAAAGTATAATAAACAGTCAGTTTTGAAATATCCTATTTAGGTCCAAAGACATTGCCTAAAGACTTCTCATTTAAGGAATGCAGGTTACTTTTAGCTTCTTAGAATTTAAATAAACAAGACATGGCAATGTTTAACTATTTGTTGATTGAAATGCTATAACTATGAAACAAAACGTTTTGTAGAGGTTTCAATTCCTGCTTGCCTCTGATTAAAGATCCTGCTTCAGAATCTCATTCCTAATTTATTTTGGTTAAATGTTAATGTTTAATAAAATTGCTTTCCAATTAATGTTTTTGTATTTTTGTTCATTGTTTCACATTAAACATCCCAAAATAAGAATTTAAATATTACTGCTTCTGCCACATATTGTTCCCATCCAATTATTGTGTTTGTTTGACTTTGCAAATTAGATGGGGTTAATGTGGGCTGACATTTGAGTAAGAACTAATTTAAAAAAAAAGGAAATAGTTACTTTGGTTTCCCCCCCTCAATGGATGCAATGCTATGTCACACATATTTATAAAATATATAATTGTTATTTCATGGAAAATTTTACAAAGTGTTATCAATATTGTGAATTTGATGAATTTTATTTTGCTTTGGATTGGATACATTGCTGATTAGCTGATGTTTCAATATGGCAAACCAACTTCTGATCTCTCTACTATTGATTTCAAATTTGACATAGCTGTTGACAAGCTCCCCCAATTGTAAACAGCCCTGCTTCTGAAATGTGTTAGTTCAGATAGTTTGGGTGACAAATTGTTTGACAAATTTCTATTGTGCAATTGCTCACCAATCCAAAAGAGCCCTACTGTCGGCAGGCGGGCCTTCTGCCACTCTGCACCTACCCCCTGGAACTCCATCCCGCAGTCCCTCCGTCTCGCCTGCTCCTTTGCCACCTTCGAGTCCCATCTCAAGACCCTCCTCTTCGACCGTGCTTTTGATCTCCCTGCTTCTTCCCCGGCCTTCCCGCAGCTCGGGTCCGTAACTCTGTCTGTCCAGCGTCTTGGGACATCCTCCCGACGTGAAAGGCGCTATGCAAATGTAATTTTTTTGTTGTTGTGTTGTTGTCTTTTCACTCTGCAGTATATCCCGTGAAGTGCTTTGAGACAACCTTCTGATGTGATAAGACACAATATTAAATATATTATAATATAGTATGTAGGTATCATTGGAAAATATTTTCACTGCTGACATTTTTAATGGGAAGTATACATTGAAAATGCATTTAGATATTCTCTCATAGTATTTCAAGCCTTACTGCAGTCTATAATATAGTATAGTAAGTTTGAAATGCTCAGGGAGATAAACTTGTAATTTTTAAGGTTGTGTTTGGATTTTAGTGTGTAATATTTTGTTTTTTGATGCAGTTAATCAGCTTAGAGCCTTGCTGCGACAGCAGGAAATGGAAGAAATGGAAAGTTCACCACATAAGAGAAGGATATCTCCTACGGTAATTTACAATTAAAATGGATAATAAAGGGGGGTGGGACTCAATGATGCATTTGAAACTTTACAGCTTACTTTATATATTTTCTGTGAACTCTAATTAATGCATAAAAATAGTATGAACTCCATTATAGG
The DNA here is from genome assembly GCF_018977255.1 of Callorhinchus milii. Taxonomy (NCBI): domain Eukaryota; kingdom Metazoa; phylum Chordata; class Chondrichthyes; order Chimaeriformes; family Callorhinchidae; genus Callorhinchus; species Callorhinchus milii. Next base: position 60,833,018 of record NW_024704744.1, on the reverse strand, counting down.
TTAATAGGAGCGTACTATGTTTTCAAAGTTAATTGGATACTAGGATTGCATTTTTTGGTGAAAACCTTTTTTTAAATGTATGTGGGATTACATGTTTTTGATGTAAATAGGTACCTGTTGAAGTCCAGCTACTTAGACATTAGTTGTTAATTTGAGATTTGGAAGTGTACAGCTAAAGGTGGGAAATGCTCTGCTATAGCTGACTATACAGAAATAACAAATAGTATAAGTGTCTTTTAATATGCAAAGATACTAGAAAGGACATCTGTAGTGACATCTTTGACTTTAGACATTTTTAAACCATATGAAGTTCTGTGGGAAATAAAAAATTAAATCAGAAAGTATTATGCTATATATAAAAAAAATATTTTTTAAGTTTTGGCATAGTTTGACTTTATTTTTCTCTACAAAAGAGATGCCCAAGAGACACAGATGGGTCACTAGTTGTTGAAGATCTTGTTCCTATTCTTCACGATCAATCCGAATATATTCAGCATTTGGAAGCAGAGGTCAAGCTTTTTAAGGTTAGTAAACTGTGCACATTGTAATGGAGCATTCCCATAGGAGATTTCATCCTCCCAACTCACTCCTCACTTCCATTTCTTCTGGCCCACCCGCTCTCTCCATAACCTGTAAGTATTATGCTTAGGTTTCTGGAAGGGAAATACAAACATACAACAACAATAAAATTACATTTATAGAGCTCCTTTCATGTCGGGAGGATGTCCCAAGGCACTGGACAGTCAGGAGTCAGGACCTGAGCATGGGGGAGGGTGGGGTAGGGATGAGGGAAGGCAGAGAGGTGGGAGGAACACCGAAGGCACGATTTTCCACCTTTAGCTATACACTTCCAAATCTCAAATTAACAACTAATATCTAAGTAGCTGGACTTCATATCTTGAGACCGGCCTTGAAGGAGGCAAGGGAGGAAGCATATTGCTTATGCGGCCCGTGGACATTTCTCAAATAGGGCATCTGACCATCAGCAGGCAAAAGGTTACACCACTGTGGTCCAGAGTGTCAGTAATAATTCATTGGATTTGAATTCTTAGATTCCAAGAAATGCATCTGATTTTGAGGAGAACATTGAGATTAAGAAATAAATGGAAAACAACCTTGGAAAACAATCCCTTTCATGTATGAAATCATTTCAAGTAGGAAACCTTCACAGAGACTATGTGAAAATTTGAATAAAGTGGGACATAAGGGGATAGGTCAAAGATCACTGAAAACGTGCTAAACAGCTAGGGTTTCAGAAAGCTTTTGAAAGCATAGGAGGTTTTGTGAGGGAGAGAAAGTCAGAGAGCAGAGCTAAAAGAGTGGCTAAAAGCTTATAATAAAAATAATCCTTACATTTGATATAGCGCCTTTCATGTCGGAAAGAGGCCATCCTAAAGCGGTTCACAAGATTTACTGTAAAGTGTAATGACTGTATTTTGTAGGCGTGGAGGGATTTGTGGATCAGAAAGAGGATCTTGAAGTTGTCCTGCTGGAGGACAAAGAGCCAATCGAACCAGAGCTCAATGAAGGAGAAAGTACGGGTTACAGAGTCATGGATAAATAGGAAAACAACAGTGCCAGATGGAATTCATGCAAGAGTACTTAATAATATAATAATCATGACGTTTCGTACAGAAAATGTTGGGACATCTTCAAGCACTTCAAGCATCAGCTAATCAGAATATACTAAAATGAGTAGTAACTCTGTGTTTTGTGGGGGAACTTAAGGCAATGAACCTTGCAGAAAAGTAGTAGCTGAATTGTTTGGCAGATCATTAAATGCAGGAGTAGGATCACATAAATTAAGCATTAGAAACATTGCTGAATGACCATCACTTGGGTTATTTATGATACAACGAGGCTCTGAACTAGATGTATTAGCATAAAGCATAAAACAACTGCCGGCAAATGCTTTCATTTTAGTAATGTATTGACCCACTTTGATATTGACCACATTACCTCCTTAGATAGTAGTGATATAGTGGTTTCATTCTCCCTGTGGGATTCTTACAAATCATACTGTGAGCCTCCGATTTGAATGTGTTTTGTTATCCGTTTCATAAAAGGATCAGGTCACATATCAAATGTGCTTGATTGTGAAAATGGAACTTTGAGATGAAAATGGCAATGTTATAATCCTTGTATTAAATGTTGCAGATATTCCTGATGGACAAAATCATTCCTCTCACACAGACGGTCAACTCCTTGTTCACCTTATGTCTCATACGTGTTCTCCCGCTTCTCCCTCCCTCAATCACACTAGTTCCTCCCTTTCCTCTAATTTATATCTGTTTCCTTTTACTCTCCCTTTTCTCTCGCTCATGCATGTTTCCCTCTCATCCCCACCCCAGCCCTGCCATTCCCTCTCACTAACATCTATCCGGCCCCTCTCACCTTTCTCTCTCCAGCGGCCTCAGTGTCTCGGATGTCACTATCACCGACAAAGCCGTCTCCGATCACCACTTCATCTCCTTCACCACCTCCAACCCCTCCCCACCTCCACCAGACCCACCACCATCTTCTACCGCCCCTGGAAGAAGTTACCCCCACAATCCCTAACCGCTGCCTTGGAGTCCTCTGAACTCCTCTCCCTCTGGCCTTCAACCCTCACCGACCCCTCTTCTCCTCTCTCCCTCCTCCACAACACCCTCTCCTCCACACTCGATACTCTTGCCCCCATCACCTCCCGTACTGTCTCCTACTCTCGCTCCTCCCCCTGGTTCACCACCCACCTCCGCTCACTGAAGAGCCAGGTGCGGGCCGCTGAACGCACCTGTCAAATCTGGCCTAACGGTCCACCGACAAATCTGGCTGGACCTCCTCAAAATTTACCGCTCCACTCTAGCCTCGGCCAAGTCGTCCTTCTACTCCAGGATAATCCTGGAGGCGAAGAACAACCCCAGGCTACTGTTTTCTACCACATCCCGACTCCTCCGTCCCCCCCGCCACCCCGCGCAGGTCATCTCCTCCAACCTTCACTGCGAGGAGATGCTGGATTTCCTTGAATCCAAAATCAAGGGAATTCGCTCCGCGGTCACTTCCCCTCCAACATCCACCCACCCCCACCCCTCCCTCCCACACTCCGACTCCTACCCATCCTCCCCTACACACCTTCGTACCCGTTTCCCCACCCTCTGTCACCAAACTTATCCTATCCCTGAAACCCACCACCTGCTCCCTTGACCCCATCCCCACTCCTTATCTCCCAGCTCCACTTTCTTGCCCCACATATCACAGACATCGTCAACCTGTCCCTCTCCTCTGGCTCTGTTCCCATTCCCTTAAAAATTGTCACCATCACTCCCACCTTGAAAAAACCCTCCCTTGATGCGTCGCAGCTATCAAGCTACCGGCCCATCTCCAACCTCCCCTTCCTGTCCAAGGTCCTTGAACGAGTTGTCGCCTCCCAGCTGCGCTTTTTCCTCTCCACCCATTCATTATTTGAACCCCTTCAGTCAGGTTTCCGTGCTGCCCATAGCACAGAAACTGCCCTGGTCAAGGTCACCAATGACATCCTGACCATCTGTGACCAGGGCTCCCTCTGCCTCCTCGTCCTCCTCGACCTATCGGCAGCATTCGATACGGTCGACCACGCTATCCTCCTCCACCGCTTGTCCTCCCACCTCAACCTTCAAGGCCCTGTCCTTGAGTGGTTTAGGTTGTACCTCTCCCACCGTCTTCACTTTGTTTCCACGAATGGCTTTTCCTCCACCCCCCGTACTGTCTCGTGCGGTGTCCCTCAGGGCTCTGTCCTCGGTCCCCTCCTCTTCACCCTCTATATGCTCCCCCTTGGTGACATCATCCGCAGACATGGGGTTAACTTCCACATGTATGCGGATGACACCCAACTCTACCTTTCCTCCTCTACCCTCAACTCCACGACCACCGATGTCCTGACAGCTGCCTGTCCGACATCGAGTCCTGGACGAGAGACAACTTTCTTCAGCTCAACGTGCGAAAAACCGAGGCCCTCCTGATTGGCTCACGTCAGCGCCTCCGCACCTCAGGCGCTGACACCATCAGCATCCAAGGCTGCACTCTCCACCTCTCAAAGCCAGTCAGGAACCTCGGGTTCTGTTCGACCCTGAGCTGTCCTTTCTCCCTCATATCCGCACCACAACTGGCACCGCCTTCCATCACCTCCGGAACATCGCCAGACTACGGCACTACCTCACCCCTCACGCTGCTGAAACTCTGGTCCACGCCTTTATCACCTCAAGGCTGGACTATGGGAACTCTCTCCTCGCCGGCCTTCCCGCACCTCCCTCCACAAGCTGCAGGTCATTCAGAACTCTGCAGCTCATGTACTGTCCCACATCACTCCCACCCTCGCTCGCCTCCACTGGCTCCCCATCCCCCAGAGGATCGAATTCAAGATCTTCATCCTCACCTACAAGGCCATTCACGGCCTCGCTCCCTCCTACCTCTCTGACCTACTATCCCCCTACCTACCTGCCCGTACCCTCCGTTCCTCTGGCTCCGGTTTGCTCCACATCCCCCGCCCCAACCGCCCTACCATCGGTGGCCGGGCCTTCAGCCTCTCAGCCCCGAGGCTCTGGAACTCTATCCCCCAGTGCCTTCGCCGCCTCCTCCCTTTCCTCCTTCAAGGCCGGTCTCAAGACCTTTCTCTTTGACCGAGCCTTCAGCTTCCCTCTCGACTCTCTACCCCCTCCTCGCTCCCTCCCTTCCCTCCCCTCACCCTGACCATTTCCCCCCCGATGCTCGGGTCCTGACCCAACTGTACAGCGCCTTGGGACGTCCTCCCGACGTGAAAGGCGTTCTATAAATGCAATCTTGTTGTTGTTGTTGTTTACCCCTTTCCACTTCCCTCTCACTTGCTCTAAAAACAAATGTATTCATGTCCTTACCAACATTTTAACAATGTTGCAACCTGGGTGTTAGAATTGAATATAATTTTGTTAACTGGTTACAAACTACAGTAATTACATAGAACAGTATAGCATAAAACAGGACATTCACCCAATTAGTCCATTTCGTGGAGTCCTGTAGCTCAGTGGTTAGAGCACTCGCTTTGCACGTGAGAGACCTGAGTTCAATTCCAGGCAGAGGGTGAAACCTTGGGCAAGTTTCCTTACTCCACACAGAGCCTAATAATAATCCCTCCAAAACCAAAAACAATAATAAAATTGGTCATTTTCAATCCACGACTGTTTGTGGGACATTGCTGTGCGCAATTGGCTGCCGCGTTCGCCCACAAATATACAGTCAATTCACTTTACAGTGTGTTCTGTGAAGCGCTTTGGGACGTCCTCCCGACGTGAAAGGCGCTATATCAAATGCAAGGATTATTATTATTCTGTGTTTATACTTCACGTAAGCCTCCACCCCTCCAGATCCCCATCCTATGCCACTTTATCACCTCTCTCATGTATGCATCACCTTTTGCTCTTAAGTACATTGAGACTTTCTGCTTCAAACACAGCGTCCAACAGTGACTTAGTTCCACATTCTTACCATTCTGTCTAAAGTTCCTCCCAAACTCCCTTTTAGTTCTGCTATTGTTTTTAGCAGATATAGTTTCAGCTCTTTTGTGCTAATGTTTATGAAAGAGTTCAGGTTATAGGTTGATAAATCTAAATCATGAGAAGACTGTCAGGAGACCAATCAATATTTATATATTTTCAATTGTCTTTGAAAAGTCAAACTGGTTACTGGTCAAAGTTGTGCTTTACACTCTGTTATTTGCTCAGGAGGATTTCACGAGCATAAAACAGCGTGTTCAGGTGGTTGTGGTTGAAAATGAAAAGCTTCGTGAAGAACTGAAATCAAGGACTGTTCGGCATACTCTGAAAAACCTGAGCTCTGCTTCAGTAAGTCTGAATTTCCCAGTTGTATCTGAGACTTTAACAGAACTCATTATTTCTTTTATGTACCCATTGATAGCAGAAATATCACAAAAATTGTTTAATCTGGTTATAGTGCTAATTCACCCCCAACTCGCTCGGCTCCACTGACTTCCCATCGTCCAGAAGATCAAATTCAAGTTCCTTGTCCTCGTGTTCAAACTCCCCACTCTATCTCTGCAACCTGCTGCAATCCTACCACGCCAGATGTTCCCTCCAATCAACATTCCCGCTTCATGTCTCCAGCTTATTAACCCCACCCTCAGTGGGCGAGCTATCAGCCATTCTGCCTCTGCTGTCTGGCACTCCATCCTAGAGCCCTCTGACTTGCCTCCACCTTCCTCATCCTTAAAACTCACCTTAAGACATTTTTTCGACCATGCTCCCTGGCCTGAGATTCCAGATCTGGGTTCAGCTATGTGAAGCGTTTTGAGGACTGGAAGGCGGCCTTCTGAACTGAAAGGCACTAAATAACACTAATTTGTAATTGTAATCCAGTGGTTAATGGTACGGCTGATGTTAAAGTTTCACATTTTTCTGACAATTTATAACAACTACTTTAGCGAACCCAGTTCTTTAGTGCTCTACCATGAGCTACAGATCCACATGTGACACAAACACTTAAAACTGAATAAGAAGGTTTTAAACCCACGTGTGCGGAGCTAACTCTTTGTGATTAATCATGTACATTGTTAGGCCTGGGGCATGTGAACGAGGTGCACACCACAACTCAGACAAAAAGAAACGTTGTAAATTTGATAGTACTTAATCTTTATCATATTTAAACGTTCTTAGTTTGGGCTTTTTTTGGTTGCAAGGTCGTTCCAGGCATATGTGCCCGTGTTCCCCCACATTAGTCAACACTTTACATGTAGCATGATTAGATCCCGGCACAACATGACGTGTCAGCTCCAGTCACATGTGGGTTTAATAATCCTGTTCTTAGTCAGCTTTTAACGTGTCTTGTGTCACATGTGTGGGTCATGGTTAGAGAACACTCACAGAGCAAGGGCAGACACACTGGCACTTCCCTTCAGGGCAGTCAGGGGGGGGCAAACCGTTGTCCATGTTTCCTTACTCCGCACACACACACACACATGCTCTGTTTACCTAGCAGTAAGTAGGAACCTGGTTGTTAGTCGATTGGCGGATCGCTTTTCTGGAGGTAGTAATCCTTCAAAAAAAAATTGGTCACTTAATCCACGACTGTTTGTGGGACACTGCTTTACGTAATTGCTTGCTGTGTTTCGCCCACAAAATATGCAGTCAATTAGCTTTACAGTGTATCCTATGAAGAGCTTTGAGACGTCTTGAAGACGTGATAAGGTGCTATATCAAATGCAAGGATTATTATTATGATGATGATATTTTATGAAACCTTTAGTATTTGTGTTCCTCAGCAGTAAAGACGTTTTCCTGTACTTTTCCAGGCAGACTCACCAGTTCCTTGCCTGGAAGTGCAACAATCCTTAAACACAATGGCAGTTCGCCAGTCAACATCACCAACCAAAAGCCAGAATCAAGCCATTTCTCCATTGTGTCCAGAGAAGGAGATTACAGCAGATGAAACGAAAAAGTGGGCGATGGAACTGGTTCGTGTTTGTGTGTGTGTTAACAAGCACAGAAATTAGTAATATTTTCAAAAAGGTTGATGTGCATTATATTCATTTTAGCATGAATTTGATTATTGGGATTGTATCTTATTTACATTGGTCTTATTTACATTGTTACATTTCTGAGTGTGTATCTGTTGCTGTAATAACTAATCTGTTCCCTAATTTGGAGGATTGTCCCAAATTGCAAGAATAATTTGAGGTTTGCATGTAATTTAAGCCTCCTTTATGCTGTGTTTTAGGAAAATCTAAGGAAACTTCACCAAGCAAGCGCTGAGACAGTGGAGGCTCAGCTTTCATCATCAAGGTAATAAACTTCCGAAAGAGTTATCTACTGTATTTACCCATTGTAAACACTGCTCACTATTAAATGTTATATCTTGGCAACCACACGATTTAACGCAAACTACCATTATCCTACTGAATGACAATATTTGCCATGAGAGCAATGATAACATTTTAATTTATTGGAAATATTTGTGGTAATTTTTTGTGCGTAGTTTGATTTTCATTTGAGTATATACCTGGCAACTGATTAATGTCTGAGGTTGGCAAACATTCTGCCGTCAACAATCTCTCCCTCTCCCTTGTTACTGCCCTGAACAGGATGTGTGCGTATGTGTGTCCACCCTTGTTCTCTGTGTGTGTTTCTCACACACCACACACACAGATATGCGCACACATAATAATAATAATAATCCTTGCTTTTGATATAGCGCTTTTCACGTCGGGAGGATGTCCCAAAGCGCTTCACAGAACACACTGTAAAGTGAATTGACTATATTTGTGGGCGAACACGGCAGCCAATTGCGCACAGCAATGTCCCACAAACAGTCGTAGATTGAAAATGACCAATTTATTATTGTTTTTGGTTTTGGAGGGATTATTATTAGGCTCTGTGTGGAGTAAGGAAACTTGCCCAAGGTTTCGCCCTGCCTGGAATTGAACTCAGGTCTCTCGCTTGCAAAGCGAGTGCTCTAACCACTGAGCTACAGGACTCCACATACAGAGATACACACACATACAGAGTTAGACACACACACTCATCCTCCCTAGTTAGGGGCCTGAACAGAGCAAGTGTGTGTGTCTGTCTCTCTCTCTCTCCTGCCAATTTTTTTTGGACAGCCAGGTGTCTTACACACTAGGAAACCCGTCACCATGCTTAAATGTCTCCAAACCAAGCTGGGAATCCCATGCATCCCACCTACAAATGGAAATCCCAGAGATAGATTACCACCAACAATCTCTTTCCAGCTCTCCTCTCTGTCACTCCTTTTCCTCTTTCACTCTGTACCACCTTTCTCTCTCTCTCTCTCTCTCTCTCTCTCTCTCTCTCTCTCTCTATCTCTCTCACTTATTCTTGTGCGCTTTCTGCTTGCACACTCCCTTTCTCTCTCTCTCTCGCTTATTCTCTCTCGCACTTTCTCGCGCAGTCCTTTTTTCTGTCTCTCGCTTATTGGCAGATCACTTTCCGGGGTAATAATCCCTTCAAGACAAACGAACAGACAAAAAAAAATAATAATCTGGTCACTCAATCCACGATTGTTTGTGGGACGCTGTATGCGCAATTGGCTGCCGCATTTCGCCCAAAAATTTACAGTCAATTCTCCTTACAGTATATTCTGTGAATAGCTTTGAAACGTCTCAACAATATGATCAGGCGCTATATCAAATGCAAGGATTATTTATTCTGCCTGAATGACGAACTGTCAATGGCACAGAGCTACATTGTGTTTAAGTACCTGCTCTAGTTGTAGTGGGGGAGATTAGTGCCCATATACCTGCTGCTGTAGGGGTGTGCTAAATGGAAACTCGGTCTTTTTCTAGATCAGAGAGGGGAGTTCAGGGTGGGAAAGGAAAATCCTTTCTTGATCACTGTTCCACCTCTCTTTGCAGCCAGCTCAGAATGGCATTGGCGAAGGTCTGGTAGTAAGCCTATGATCTCAGATGCTTTATTATATGATACGGGAGGGAAATCTAGTCAGTTAACTTTTTTCCTTGGGATTTGCTGATAGATTTTGATATGTATATGAACCCCCAAAGATAGGTTTTAAAAACGGTAGAAGATTCTGACACATTAAATATCTCTAATCTTTTTCACAGAGATTTCCACTATCTCACTTCAAATCTCTAACCTAGCTTAACTAAATAATCATTTCGCTTAATATAGTGCCTACCTTTCATGTTGGGAGGGCATCTCAATGTGCTTTACAGGAATCATTACAAACTGTATTTTTGTAGGTGTACAACGTCAGCCAATTTGCACACAGCAATGACCCATAAACAGCCATGATATCAATAACCAATATTTTCTGGGGAATTGTTCTCCAAAACTCCTATCTCTTTTTGAATTGTGTCATGGCATCTTTGACATCCACCTAAACAGGCAGACGGGACCTCAGTTTTAATGTCTCATCTGAATGATTGCACTTCCGACATTGCAACGAACTCCCACATTTCAGCACGGAAAGTTATTTTTATTTTGTGATAATTTAATTGTATTAAACTAGTTTTGTTTTATTCCTCATTTGTGAATGTAATTGCCAGCCATGTTTTTATTTCTGGAATTCCAGAAAGGATCTGTCAGAAGCTCAAAAAGAATGTGAAGATCTTAAAGGAAGGTTAAGGCACCAAGAATTTCTGCTCGCAATGCCTAGTTCAGTGCGTGTTGGAGGTTTATGTTTGAAATGTGCACAGCTTGAGGCAGTTTTGGCCCAGACTCATACTGATGTTCACATGAAGACTGTTGAAAGATTAACAAAGTAAGTACTGTACGCTTCAAAGAAATCCATGGAAACATGGATTTATCCAATTTAAAGATAAATTGCCAAATCATACTACATTCTTTTTTTCTTTGTATAGAGAAAGAGATGAGCTAATGGATATGCTGACATCTTTGAGAAGCAATCTTAGTGACATGCAGGAGAGAGAAACCATTGTGTGTCACCAGATAAAAAGAGCAGTGGAGACGGCAGAAGAAGCCAACTTGGAGAAAGCACAGGTAAAAGAACAAAGGAAACAATCTCCATCCTAGAGGATTGTATTGTCAAATGGACTGAGTGTGACTGTTTAGTAAAGGCTGATTTTTGCTCGAGATAATAATAATAATCCTTGCATTTGATATAGCGCTTTTCACGTCTTCTAGACGTCCCAAAACGCTTCACAGAATATACTGTAAAGTGAATTGACTGTATATTTGTGGGCGAACGCAGCAGCCAATTGCGTACAGCAATGTCCCACAAACAGATGTGTATTGAAAATGACCAATTTATTATTGTTTGTTTTTTTGGAGAGATTATTATTAGGCGTGTGGAGTAAGGAAACTTGCCCAAGAGATATTATTCATACTCCAGTTCTCTTAACGGCCTTTTGACAGTTTTGCATAGTTTGGGGCATGTGAGGGAAAACTAACTAGAGAGGAACCCAGTTAGATGAATCTGTGTTTACAGCAGTACCTTTCTTTGACTGCAGATTCTGTAGATTTCTAACTGCACATAAACCAATCAAACCGCTGCATAGTATTTCAGGATAAATTACCTATTTCACTGCCTTCATAAGAAATTCAATGTGAAACGTGGGTGGGAGTGGGGGAGAAACCTTTTCAAAACCCATCCTTTAATATATTTCTTGAAACAATGGAGAAAACGTAAGTTGGAAGAATGGATTTTGCCCAAGACAAAATTATGTTTCCATGTGATGTACTGTAATTTTTTCACTAAAGGATATCACAGAATTGAGCCATCTATAGCATCACTTTACACACCTGAAATCCAATTTTATGCAACAAACACTCCACATAACAAATAGAAGTCAGCTAGCTCAGTTGGTTTTCCCCCATTTCAGTTAGAACGTTGTGGGTTCTCGCCATTGTCAGGACTTTGAATTTTTTGTCTCCACATTTTCACAAACAAATATGCCATTTGCATGTTCAGTTAGATATAAAAGATCCCATGTCACTATTCGAAAAGAGAAGTCTTTCTCCAGTGACTTGGCAAACAAACCTCCAGGTAAAATTACATTCACAAATGGCTTGCATTTTGACCTACAAATACACTGTCATTATACTTTACAGAAGAAATTCGTGAAGGATTTTGAGATTTTGATGTGATCAGGTGTTGTATGAAATTATTTTATTTTCATAGATGGGACTACACTTAAACTGTGGTCTGGTGCCATTCCCAAAACATTATATAACTGTGAAATTCCTTTGTCTTTCAATTCATGTTCAGTTTCAAACCACTGTTTGTTTAAATTTTATTTTCAGGCCCTGGTCCAGTGTGAGCATCTGAAGAATGAGATGTCACGTCAGAAAGAAAGGTTGGAACAAGAACTAAGCTTTCAGCAAGAAAAAATTGCAAATGCAAAGAAAACTGTGCAGGAAGAAATGGGGAAAGAAAAAGAATATTTAGCAGCAAGGGTGAGTTAAGAGTATTTAAACTACTGTCATTGATTTAAAGTGTCAAAGAGCACCCGGCGCTCATGAAACCGCACTGCAGAATTGATCAGCATCTTCAGGAGAGAAAAAGAAAATGCTACCCCTGGCTAAATCCTACATTAAGTGGAGTCCAGTAGTTCAGTGGTTAGATGTGAAATCAAGAGACCTGGGTTTGATTCCCAACAGGGTGAAATGTTGGGCAAGTTTCCTTACTCCACATGCCTCTGTTTACCTAGTTGTAAGTAGGAAACCAGTTGTTAGTCAATTGATGGATCGCTTTTCCGGGGTAATAAAAAANTTAATAATAAATTGGTCACTTCAAACCACGACTGTTTGTGGGACACTGCCATGCCAATTGGCTTCCGCATTTCGTCCACAAAATATATAGTCAATTCACTTCACAGTATATTCTGTGAAGCGCTTTGAGACTTCTCAAAGACGTGATAAGGTGCTATATCAAATGCAAGGAATATTATTATCAAACCAAGGTTAAAAGAGCAAAAAGATTAGATGTGTTTTAGTCGTAAAAGCCAGAGGTACCATTGAGATTCCTTATACTAAAAGTCTGTTGTTTCAGATGAAGTATCTAACTTATCCATCAAATTGGTTCAGATAATTTTGTTTTGATCAGTTGAATGACAAGCACAGAATCCATTTGCTGTGCATGAGTCTCCAGCTCCACCTACTGAGAACTTATAGTTTGGCAGTTCTGAATTGTAAATCTCTCGGGCATGGCGAAGAAAGAGGTACACACCATGCTTACATTTACCTGGAGAATACATCACATGAGCATGATTTGGTAGCAGCCAAGAATTAAAGAACCTTGGGACAGTGGGATATGATGTTTTATGTACTTCGAGTATAGGATTACAATTTGAGCAAGGAACTCAAAAGTATAGATTCAAAATACAGTGGGCAATGTGTCAATTGCTGATTGATATAATGAAGATCTACAACTAATTTCTGATTATACATACAGTAAATTTCCGTGACGAGTTATCTGGAATGGCGAGTTAGGCATATGTATAAATGCATAAATAAATGCGGCCGGGATATTAACAGCGATGATAGCTTAAGTGTTTGTGACAAGTTAAGCAAGGGTTGAGTTATCAGGAGTTTCCTGTAATAAGAATGGTGAATTTGATAAATAACAGTCCACATCCTCTACTATTCATTGTAAACCTATAGCTGAGGTTATACATTATTTAAAATCAGTTTGTGGATTTCCTCTTTGACGTGTTTGAAGGTAATCCAGTGATAAAAAATACTGCAACAGTTAATATACGTTTTATTTGCAGACTTACACAAAACCTCCAAATTATTGTTTTCCAATCCTCCCTCACATGTTTCTATCTACAAAACTATTGTCTCCCTCACTCATATACACTCAGCTGCTTTGACTGTGAATAGGAATAGAACTTTCTGTATCTAATTATTTAAGATTCAATCTTCTTTTAATATAATGCTGTTACTGATATTGATTAGTAATGAAATCCCAAACCTCACAAAATACCCTGTTCGGAGAATGCAGATCAATGGAAACACGTTTTTTGAAAAGTAAGGGGTTATTTGTCACTGGAGATTTAAGAGCATGAGACTGAACATGTGCAGTTTACATGTTGCAAGTCTTGTGTTGAATTATGTGGGAAAGTTTTCAAATGGTTTATTTCAAAGGCTCATTTTGATGTAATATTTTATTACATTGAATTTATTTAGTTAGCATTACTGGAGCTTCAGAAAGTGCTGGACTAACTGTTCTCTGCAGCCATCTGCTGTACACGACCAGTACTTCATCTGAGAGAAGAATTCTTTTATGAAAATTCTCAGACATCGTTGGCTTTTATTGCCTGACCAGAGCATAGTTGCATTCTACTAATGTGAGTAATACCTAAGCCAGCAAGCTTTCTAAGACACCAGTATTTTGATCAGATATTTCACCTGACTTTAGCGCAGAATTGCACACTCCAGATTTCTGCTGCTATCTTCAGAGATCATTCAGATACCAAATAAAACTTTTTTTGGGGGGGTTAGGATGTGTCAAGCACATGAACAGATGGACACTATTGCTGTATATATTCATTGTTTTATTTGGAAATTAATTAAATTAATTCTATTTGGCTTTCAGCCGCATAATAAACACATATTCTCCATGTCAGCACTGTGCTTGAACAAATTATATTTGCATCAATTGCAATACATAGAATTCCCGCACCTCTTGCAGTGGAAACCATGCTGAAAATGGGGCATACCACTAATAATGCTTAGAGAATAGTGGGTTCTTTAACTGAACTGATGGGAGTTATATAATTTATAGTTTCATTTCATATACAACCTAACATGTTGAAATGCCCTCAAGTGCTTTGCAGGTAATTGCTATCAAATGTAGTGCCTGTATAGTTGTAGTCAAACATGATAGTAATTTGTGCACAACAACAACAGACCTATAAATAGTCACAACATTAATGACCAATTAATCTGGAAGATAGTTGGCTAGGATATTGGGATAAACTCTGTTTGCAACCTGAATCCATGCCCTCTGGTTAGGATGTCTCTGAATCTGAAAGTATTGTTCTGAGTTTATCTTCTTAATCCCATTTAAAATATTATATATCTAAAAGCTTGTCTAATTGTTGCTTATGATTTATTCCTCTAACATTGGCGATCATCCTTATTGTTCTTCTCTGCATTGCCTATAGAGGCTAGGCAGCTATCTTATGTCACAGCAATCAAAACTTATGCAGTACTCTACAACTCACATGTACACAGCATATTTCACGTAGGATAGCATTTGGGAGATCTTAAACTCCAGGATGTTGCCCACCTAGTGCTTTATTACCCTGACATCAGAGATTTGGCAAAATAGCCACTTTCTCAAACAAAGGTCTATGAGGTTGCTCAGAAAAGATCTATACATTCTGAATCCATGTTATCTGTCATTTCTTAGATTATTTGCCCGACTTCACTGGCTCCTCATCCCTCAGAGAATTGAGTACAAAACCCTTGTTCTCACCTTCAAAGCCTCCACCTTCTTGCTCCCCACTACCTCTCCGACATCCTAACCCCATATCAGCCTGCCCACTCCCTCCTCTCGGCCTGCTTCAGGTCCCCCACGCTTCCCGCCCCATCATTGGTGGTCAGGCATTCAGCATCTCTGCCCTCACAGAGGCGGAGGGACTGCGGGATGGAGTCCCAGAGGATGGGGGCAGAGCGACTGAAGGCCCACCCGCCAATGGTGGGGCGGGTGAGGCGGCGGACATGAAGCAGATTGGAGCCCGCTGAGTGGATGGAACAGGCAGGTTGGAAGGGGTTAGGAGGTCCTCTGTGTGATGGGAAGCCAGTGGGTTCAGCGAGGATAGGGTCGTGGAGTCTGGTGCGGGAAAGGACACGGGCTGCAGAGTTCTGGATGATCTGCAGCCAATTAAGTCCTGGATGAGAGCCAGCTTTCTCCAGCTGAACGTCGACAAGACGGAGACCCTCCTGCTTGGCTCCCATCAGCACCTCCTCGCCTCAGGCGATGACAGCATCACAATTCACGAATGCACATGACACCCCCACCCTCGCCGGGCTTCACTGGTTCCCCATCCCTCAGAGGATCAAGTTTAAAATCTTCGTCCTCACTTTTAAAGCCCTCCACAATCTTGCTCCTCCCTACCTCTTCAACCACTTAAACACCATACCAACCTGTTTGGCAGGCACTGGCCAGCTCCATGTCTCCTGCCCCACCGTTGGCAGACGGACCTTCAGCTTTTCTGCCCCTATAATAATATTAATAATACTCTGGAACTCCATCGCTAAATCCCTCTAACTCATCCCCTCCCTTGCCTCCTTCAAGAGCTTCCTTTTGACTGTTCCTTCAGCTACACTCCCAACTCCTCCTACCCTAGAACCCTCTTGATTCCAACCCCAGCTCGGGTGCAAACCCTTAAGCGCCTTGGGATGTCACTTCGATCGGAAAGGCGCAATATAAATGTAATTTGTTGCTGTTGCATTTATACCATATTTTTATATTCCATTTACTTTCTGATGATTGACTCCCATCATTTTTCCAATTATTGAGGCTAATGGGTCTGTAGTTGGTCTCTTCACATCCCTCCGACTCATAAGGCAGATGGATTCTAAATTAATGACTAAATTCCAAAGGGGATAATGATCTGGAAGTAAATCTAGTTGAATTTAGTATAGAATGTTATGCAGGCCGGCAACCACCCTACCGATCACATGTTTTTAGATATGACCGCTACTATAACTCCCAAATTATTTATGGTTTCTGCATTAATAAATAAACCTTACAATGGATTCTTCATTATTACACTTACTCTGATAGATCAACACATTATTTACAGCTTTCTTTATGTTCGTGGACAAACTTTACAATACATCTTCATAATATTCTGACCTTTGAGCTGGGACTATTTTCATTGCAACAGTGAAGGGTCAAATCATGATCCGTATTTAACAGGATACTAGATAAATATCAAAAGAGGAATTTGGATTTGGGGACAAGGTATGTAAATGAGAGTGAATGGATTGCTCTTTCAAAGAGCACAATGGATCGAATGGCTGTTGGTGATGAATAATTCTATGGTTTAATCATTCTTTGATAGAACATGTTGTTTCTGACTCACTTGGAGAACTCATCTGAAACACCTGATCAATTAACACATCCCTCATTGCAACAGCATTTGACAACAAAGGCAAGAGTTTAATTAAGCACTTCACATTGCATCCTAAACCATGACAGTGAAGCTTTGAGCATTTCATAACTGTCGCCTTGACTGTGAGATTTGCATTCCAGATCTGAAATCACTCCAGGCAAGCAGAGAGAGTCTGGTTATCATTGTGAATCCTGCTGTTTTGGAATGTTCTCAATAGCAATCCAGTGTATATGAAGCCTTCCTCTATGTTGTAGTCCTTGTTTACCAACAAATATTTAGTCACTATACAGTAAAATCCTGTAAAGCATTTTGAAACGTTTTGTCGACATGATAATGCAAGGATTAATTATTTTTATTTCCTCAGATTGCATGGGTAACATGGATCATGATTTTGTCAAATCTACTTTTTGTTTAATATCAGCTACAGTTGAATACAGTAAATATTTATAGAGCAAAACACATGGTGAATGTATAAAATTGCATTTTACCAGGCTCAGTGTGTTAGTCGTTGAATATATTTTATCATTTTACACTTCAGTTACTTGCCTCCTCCATTCTTTTGTTCAGTTGTGACAGCTTTATAGCCATGATTACCATCCTTCTCCATGGCTAAAATGAATAATATTTAAAAGGCTACCTATCAAATCATGTTATGTAATGATCATTTTTGTAAGCTTTTTTTTATTTCCTTCTCCATCTGTCAAAATTAAATGCCTCAATCATTAGGCTCCACCTGGAAACCTGTTGAGAGTCTAGAAATTGCCAAATTACTGAAATGAGTTGGTTGTCTATAGTTCTTGAAATAATTTAAGATTTTGCCAAATTCTGGACAAACTAGAATGCTTAAGGGTTGTTAGAATTCTTTATTATGCATAAAATAAAACCCTGGATATTTTTCTGTGACTTTCAGCGCTAAAAATCAAGAGGGGAGATTTGTCACACAAATAAACTGCCTCTCTCTCTCTCCACTCCAAGTCTCTCTTTGTTTGTGTGTGTGTGTGTGTGTTCATCTCTTTCTGAATATCTGACTCTTTCTATGATTTTAGCTTTAGCTCTACATTAATACAAAAATAAATGTTAGATACTTAGCTTCTCACACCTTCGAAAGATCCAGTTGGAAGTATTTACATAGGTTCATTGGAGGTAGCTATAGACACATTGTAATCACATACAACTGAATTCACAAATCGATGCATGTGCATTCACAGTAACTCTTGTTTAAATTCAGTTTTACAATTTGGATTAGAAAGAAATTTGTTTTTTACTGATTCACTTTAATCAAAAAAGTGGGCTTTTTTGGTGAAAATTAGTTTAAAAATTACTTTGATTGTGCTTCAAAATACTACATGAATAGAGTAAATCCACATTAATTTTCTCCTCATCAGAGACTCAAAATTTACATACTTTTTGCAGTAAACATTGTGACATCTAATCTTCTTGTATTGTAATTGCTTGATGTTCTACATTGGAATTCAATTGAGCAATGTTTGTTTACAGGTGACCTGTTTGTCAGAGAGAGTAGCCTGTCTGGAAGATCAGGTACAGAGACTCATGAAAGAGAAGAATTCAATAGCTAACCAGCTGGAAGAAGCTCAGAAACAACTAACATTTAATGACCTGAATATTAATAAGGTACAACATTTTTCAATTCCCCAAACTAGAGGTATTTCAAATTATAAATTGAGAAAGTAAACCCAGAACAATACTTCAGAAGAGTTGCAAAGAGTGAATTCAAGACAGACACCAGAAAGTACTTCTTTACCCAAAGGGTAATTAATGACTGGAACCTGTTATGGAGAAGGGTAATTCAAGTCGGGACTAGACTCAATTAAACAAGTTTGTTGCTGTGATGGGAGCGCGGTTGTGGAATTGTGGAAGAATCAGATGAAATGAGCTAAAAATGCCTTGTTTATCTGAACCAATCGTATTAACCATGTAATGTTAGGATGTAATTGGGGGTAAATGTATGTTGTAACAGCAACATGATAGTAAGTTGTGCAATAAATTGTAACAGGTGCAAGTTTTCATGCTATAGTATTCTATGAGGTCTGTTATAAATAGTCAGATCCTGAACCACAAAGCACTCCAGGTTAGTCCTGCACCATGGAGCTTAGCCCTTCATGTCGGCTTCTCAATGATAATAAAGAAAAATGAGTGCCGTGATGGTTGGAAATTAAAGGTAAATTGTGAGCCAAATTCTTTATATATTGCAAATACTGAATACTGTATTGACTTTCCATTTTGAAATATAAGTAATATTAATATGAATCCCTCTGAATAGAACCTTTTTTATTTTCCGTAAGTTAACAAGATGGGTGCTGGCGTTGTGTTCTAAGAAAACAATCATTGTATGCATGAATGCAGAAATCCAACTGTAATTTGCTGTGTAGAATTTGATATTTCAGTAAATATCAACCATGACATTTTGTTACTAGTGGTTTACAATTTTGTGTCTGAATTTGACTTAGAATCTGTTTTTCACCAGTAATGAAGATCTACAGGTTTTTTATTAATTCCATAATAATACTTGACATATAAATGAAAATCTGTTCCAGAAATGTTTCATGTCTTTTTATTATGATAAATAACCTAGTTGCTTTAATTGAATTATTTATGTGAGAGACCACTAGAGGGCAGGTTTGCCAGGATTACAGAACCAAAGCAAATGTGTTTGCACCACTTCAATGACAGGTTCGGAATCACGTTTTGAAATACAGTTAAATAAAATTTAGTAAATCTGCAAAACGTACTGCTGTAAGATCCTAACTAGAAATTTGATTTATCTATTTTAAATATGTTAGGAAAATTTAAGCTTTGCATGTGTATTTGTGTGCTGTGAAAAAAAAGTGAATGAAGAATCAATGCATTTTTCTACTTTTGTTTGGAAGAGGGCAATAGTTTCATTGTGTAAAGTGGGAATAGGCAGAAGAATTTGGTGTTGTTTTTATCTGTTAAGAATGGGATCAAATATGCAGTAATTCCATGGGATTCCTTAATAAGGAAATAAACTGCATTACACCAACCCGCAGAAATTCCACTCTTAACACTTTCTATATTTAGAATGGAGTTCCACGAGTCAGTGTGATGTACTTCTGGTTACCAGAAGGAGTACCCCCTCGGTTTTCTTGTTAGGGAATCCTATTAGAAATCATTGCATATTTCTTGCAGCACATGATCAGAGTCAATCCATTCAATATCATGGTAGATGTGCTTAATGAGGAATATGTTTTATGATTATTTCCTTCATCGCTTCAGCTTTATAATGTATAATATTGTCTTGAAGTCTGTTCTGTAACATTCCAAGGATTTAGATTATAAATATTTGAGCTTTGCTGTTGTGGTTTATGACCTCAATGGGACCTCCTGAATTGCATTGTGGTCTAATTCACTGTAGTATAATTCGCTGCAAGGAAATTGCTCTGCTTCAAATGTGCTGAATTTATATTAGTCAATAATTGATCAGTTTTTGGGGTCCATCACCAACACTTTCTAGAGGCAAAAGGCATATTTATTTCACTCATCTTCATTCTATCAGGAAAGGCTTAAATTTGTGAATTAAGATATTGGAAGAACTATGCATATCAATTTTGAAACAAGTGAAACTCAGCCTTCCTACTTGCACTGTTGCTGAAATTCTGTTAGCCGCCTGGAATATTGCAGCTGAATTCACCACGCTTACAAGACAATGAAAACTTGAACTATAAATATATCCAAAACATTTTTTATGTGAACTAGTTATTTATGTGACTTGAGTGGCTTGGACTTGCTGCAGAGTTATTTTGCCCATTTTTGGCTCAGTTGTTAGCTCTCTTGCCTCCGGGTCAGAAGGTTATGGGTTCAAGCCTTTAAAACAGTCATTACACAGTTTACCCACAAAAACAGCCATTATACTTGACAGTAATTACATGAGAAGTGTTTTGAGATGTTTAAAAATGCAAGTTCTTTCTCCTTTTCTCTCCTATTAATTTTGTGGGTGTCTCTAGATCTATTGAATGCATCTGATGTATTGCCTTGTTATTAACCTCCTGTAAATTCAGATATTAGTCTGAACTACTGAATAGTGTATGATCAACTTATCAAACTTTTTTTTACTGACAGGAATAATACTTTATGACTAAAAAACCTATAAAACAACTGAAACACATCTCATAAATTTGAATTCACCTTGTAATTCACCCAATAATGCTTATTGCAATTCACATTACAACAACAACAAGATTACATTTGTATAGTGCCCTTTCACGTCGAGAGGACGTCCCAAGGCGCTGGACAGAGTACAGCATTTCAGACCCGAGCTGGGGTCGGGGGGAGGGAGGAGAAGGGGAGTGGCCAATGGGATGGTCTAAGAGGAGGGTCTTGAGGCGGGACTTGAAGGAGGCTAAGGAGGGGGCGAGGAGGAGTGACTGGGGGATGGAATTCTAGAGGTTTGGGGCACAGTGGCTGAAGGCTCTCCCGCCAATGGTGGGGCTTGTGGGTCGGGGCACGTGGAGCTGGCCAGAGCCGGCTAAGCGGAGGGAACGGGCGGGTTGGTAGAGGGTTAGGAGGTCGCAGAGGTAGGGTGGGGCGAGGCCATTGAGGTCTTTGTATGTGAGGACCAGGATCTTAGCTGGATCCTCTGAAGGATAGGGAGCCAATGGAGTCGGGCGAGAATGGGGGAGATAGGGTCAAGGAGTTTGGTGTGGGAGAGGATACGGGCTGCAGAGTTCTGGATTATCTGCAGCCTGTGGAGGGAGGAGTTGGGAAGGCCGACAAGCAGTGCGTTTGCATAGTCGAGCCTAGAGCTGATGAAGGCATGAACAAGAGTTTCAGCGGCCTGAGGGGTGAGGTAGCGGCAGAGTCGGGCGATGTTACGGAGGTGAGGGAAGGCAGAGCGGGTCATGGCTTGGATGTGGGGAAGAAAAGACAGTTGAGGGTTGAACAAGACACCCAGGTTCCTGACTGGCTGGTGAGTTGAAGTGTGCAACCATGAAGGTTGATGCTGCCACAACATGAGGTGCTGAGGCGCTGGCACGAGCCAATCAGGAGGGCCTCAGTCTTGTTCACATTCGACTGTAGGAAATTTGCCCTCATCCACGACTTGATGTCCGACAGGCAGTCTGTCAGGACAGCAGTGGACCTGGAGTTGAAGGTGGAGGCAGAAACATTATTACTGTGATGGTTTTGACACATAATATCCAGTGCCTAAGTTCTCTTTTTATCTATTGGAATCAGTTTCCTTTCCCCTCACAATAACATCCTTCAGTTATGCCTCCTACTTAATTAAATCTTTGTATTGAGTGAAGATTAACCTTCTCCTTCCTCCCGCGGTATCTGCACACCCTCTTCCCTCCAGAGGACAGTAATTTAATTTATGGTAAACAATAGTCACTTCCACTTTGCCAACATCCATTGCTATCCTAGCTTTCGGTCAATGTATCAATCATGCAACTGAGTGGGTGACCCTTAAATTAAGTTGAATTACTACTTGACAGTGAATTGTATGTTTCCTGAAGTAATATTTCTGGGGTGTACAATAGACTTGCATTTTCACCAACCTTTTCTTTGGTCTGTCACTTTCTGTCTTTCAGGCTGTCTCCAAATTCTTTTCTAAAACAATATTCAATACAATGAATGAGGTAGTTAATTTCCCAGCTCCAATTTGACTTGTCTTGATTTGATTGCAGGCTTTTTTTGTGCATTTTGATGAACCTGTCACTATTTCAGACTTTCTCATTTCTCTCACTTTTTATTTTTACTGTCAAGCCATTTTTCAATCACGCTTCAGCTTTTCACCAATTCCTTTATTTTTCATCTTTCTTATAAATTTTCTTTTTGTCTCTCCTTATTTTACCTTTTTGTACATACCTCAAGGTTTGCCAGTGCCTCTTAATACCACTGTAAATTTCAGATGCAAACATCTATTTACAATCATCAACATTACTTCAGTCACAGTTTATCCGGACAATTTTTTTCCCAACCATTCAATCATCAATACATTTTTAATAAAAACTCCCACAACTGTACACATGTTTGTAGAATTGTGTTTAATGTCCTTGATGCATCTTTGCCTCAAACCCTCTGTCTTGCCTCCTCCTTACCCATCTTCAGATTGCACCTGAAGACCTTCCTCTTCAAATGCATCTACGGTCCCTCTCCTCTCTCCTGCTCAATCTCAATCTCCACCACTTTTAAGCTCTCTGAAACACAACTCCACACAAAGGGCTCTGTATAAATACTACTGAATAAAAGTTGTTATTATTGTTGTTAGTAAATGTTTTTAACCTCTTGCAATTACAATATGTAGAAGCTTTGATATTTTCCTGATCAGCCAGTAAAATAAATCGTGATACCAGCCCCCAATATAAAATGCTGAACTGAATCAGAAGGTTGTTTTAAATTGTTATATTTCTTGTATATTATAGAGCAAAGCACATTCTGGAGGGTTGGTTTGATGTTGCTTTGATGAAGAAGGCACTCCTGCCCATTTGATCTCATCCCTCCAGAATACCCACCCTACAGTCCTCTAATCACGCATGAAGCATTTTTTTTCAAATGAGCTCATAATCTTGCCCTTCCTTTTCCAACCATTAATTATCCTCTGGGTAATGAAAAACTTTCTGGTATTTTGGGGGTGGTAGGTGGGTGTGTGACACATGCGGAAACCCATCACCATACTTAAGAGTATCCAAACCAAACAGAGATTTTTATGCATCCCACCTACACACGGAAATTCCAGGGATAAATTGTTGGAATGGAATGTGCACTTTCTCCGTGGAGGGATGCATCCTGCTTACTAGGCACAGGTTGGCAAGACCCAGAGTGTGAGTTGGGGTACTGCTGAAGTCTATTCAGCTAAAACCGCATAGTTTGCCAGTGATATACTTCCTGGTATTTGTCCTGAAATTGCCCTTCACAACCCTAAACCTATTTGCTCTTGTTCAGATGTCTTGGTACATCTGAAAGTATTGTCCTGGGATTAATTAATTCTATTTAAAATCTTATATACCTCTATAAGTAGGCTCCTTTGAAACATTGCTTTTCAAGCCCTAACTTGTTTAATCACTGCTTATAGCTGCCTTTAACAATAAAACACATCCTTGTTGCTCTCCTTTGCACCGTCTCTAAGGCCTAGGCATCTCCCTTATGTCTTGGTGACCACAACTGTACACAGTCTTTCAGGTATGGCCTGATCAGAACACTATATAGTAGGTTGTCTGGGGATCTAAACTCAACTGATTTGGCAATATTGCCCAGCCTCCTGTTTGACTTGTTTTTTTGTTGCCTCACACTGTTTTGACATGGTGAACGACAAGTAAACTAACTCCCCTAGGTCTCTTGCAGTTTCCCCTTGGCAAGTTCAGCTTCCCCCATGGCCAGTTAAACTAGGTTATCTGGACAATGATGAGACAGTGAAATTATGTTTTGAATAAAACTTGTTATCAATTTCTGGCAATGGACCGTAATTGCTGAAAAAGTAAGTAATAATTTGAAAGGTTGGGGGGCAAAGTGTAATACTGTAGTAAAAGTGAAAAGGTGACACAGAATAGAGAAGAAGAAGAAGAAGAAGAAGAAATAGAACAGGACAAATGTCAGTGACTTTTTAAAAAAATATTTTACTGGGTTAGAAAGCTATCCTGATGTTTGACTATTTTTAATATTGGTATTTTTCAGCATAACAATGCATGAAAAGAAAAAAAGCTTTATTGTGCTAAAATTAGCCATGAATTTTTAAAAAGATATAATGTAGTTAAATGTGATTATGTGATCCTGGCACAAAAAGGTGCTTCTAGCCTCGCGGAATTTTACAGCACAATGCAGCCTTCAACGATCATAGAATCGGAAAAGCTGAGCCGTGCCCTTTCAGAAACATTTTGAATGGATCATTGCCTATGATCCTGCATACTCTGGGTGAACAGACCTATCCAGAATACTAGATCAAATGGTCTGAAGGACTGTCTTTATCCAAACCTCTTTTGTAATTGCGGTCTTGTGTGGACAAATGGTAATTTCTACACTGGTAAACTTGAATTACTTCAACTAAGTTGCTATTAGGTGGTTCCACATATCAATGATGTGTTGAGCAATAGCTCCAAATATTCAGCAGTTGTGGCTCCGTAATAACTGAATGCTGGTAGGAGCACATTCCTGCTGAATAATTTTCAATATCGTGCTTGGAATGCTTTTGCAAGAAATTCTGCTAATTTACCTCCGGGTGGCACTATCGGGCCATTTTACATGCACACGGTTGTAATGAATAAATTGTTGCAATTCACATATAAACAAATGTTGTCTCTGACTTTTACTTAACCTTTAGGAATGTGGAGAATTGCGCTATCAGCTGAACCAGGTCAAAATGAAGAAAGATGAGACTGAGAAGGAGTTCAGAGAATACAGATCAAAAACATTACGAGAAATTGAACTCCAAGAACAGGTAAGAGAGTTTTGTCTGTTAGTTCTGATCGATTGTTCAAATTTACAAGCACTGAGTTCAGAAAGGGCTACTTATTTTTTATAAATGAACCAATGAGTCTGAGCCATTCTAGTTACAGGTTCAAATTGTGGGCAAGCCTTTCAAGAAATGGTCACATTAATGTGATCTGCAAGGGCTTCACAGTGTTTTACTAAAGGTCAGAGTTAACAGTGAAAATATATGAAGCAATCTGGCTGTATTGCAGCAAGAGTATAGTAGTATTTGTTAGAATGTGTGCAAATATGCATGTCATTTGCAGATTTGCATCTTAATATTACAAAATGTTTGGAAACTATCTTAGTGATAATTGTAGTTCACTTTAGTGTTAAGATTAATCTTTCTTTCCGGATGAATAGGCCTGAAATTCAAGCTAATACAAATTAATTTGGTTTGACGAGGCTGAGCAAATGCCCATCTGATATAATCGTGGATACATTGCTATTTATTTTTAAATAGTTATTTTTCATTTTTCAATCTGGGGTGTCAGCTTGGCTCGTTGGCTTTCAGTCTCGTGCTTCTGGGTTAGAAATTTGTGGGCTAAAGCTCCATGTTGGGATTTTCAGTTCATAGTCTAAGCTGATATTCCAATGCAGTACTGGAAGATTGCCGCCTTGTTGGAGGTGTCGTCCTTTGGATGAGGTGTTAAATTGAAACCCTGTTTGCATGTTGATGTGAACATTAAAGATTATATGACATTATTTCAAAAGAAAGGGGAGTTTCTCCCAGTGTCCAGGAAAAGTATATTTCAGGCTAGCTGCAAAATACAGGTTTGTATTTATGTTAGAGTTTAAATTGATGTTTGAAATGTCCCATTGTCTACAATCATCCGCACTTTAAATTTGCCTGCTTTGTGCATGGTGAGTAAAGACATTTGATAGAAATGATCTTAAGTTTGGTAAACAAATAGTATTTTTGGAGGTAAAGCTAACTTTAAGGTTGTACTACCAATAGTAACCGGCCATTCAGCATAATTGATTGGACCAAAAATTTGCAGTCAAACTCAACATATTGTTTTCCTAAAGAAACATATAATAACCACAGATGTTTAGCTGATGCAGTGAAGGCTGGACTAGAAAGCAAAGTTTGGGTACAGTAGCCAATGTGTGCCCATCTGCAGTCAACTCTGGGAACAGTAGTGAGAAAGACAGCAGCTGAAGTATATGCTGTTAGACAAGAAGGGAAAAGCAACATTGTGATGTCCCATATAAGAGGGCTTCACATTGGTTACTATTCCCCTGTTTTCCACACCAGACACTGGTAACAGAAATCGTAGTTTTCTCTGCTGCTTATTTGTCTGGTTCGAGAATAGCTTGTGGTATGAGGGAGTGTAGCTGAGAAAGACGAAACAAAGAAAGTAAAATAAAAGTATGGATGGAAAGAACAAAAATGAAAGGAAAATAGGACACTAAAAAGAGTGAAATAGTTCAACCCAAAAACTTGCATTTTATTAAATGGTATATATATATATATATGAATCTGGGATATACATAAAAAACTATGTTAAATCATTCTAAAATGATGTGATAAATATCTTAACTATACCTCTAGTGAATTAAGTCTGATCACTTTGTGTAAAGATCCCCTTTCTGTACAATTTATTTACCTATTTATTTACCTATTTATTTCAGCAGTAAAGTAACAATGTCAGTTTTTACAATTTATGTCACAATAACTAGCGCAGTAACACTAAAAAGTTATTCCTTAATTATTAGAAAAAGTTTTGGGACAAACAGATAGCTCTTTCAAAGGTACAGCTCTTTCAGAGGTATTGAGCACAAGCACAATGAGGTAAATGGCCACCCTCTGTGCTGTAAGTTCCTAAATAATTATATTAAAGCTAAAAATTTAATTTGAATTTAAATTCTTGTATAGGTGACTTCAGTTATTTTTTTCTCCCTCATGTTCTCTTTTCCTTGCTTCTTTTATTGCCTTTTCAACAGCAGCCTGTCATGATGCTGTTGCTTTGCCTTTCTTTTGAATCTACTTCTGCTTTTCAATTTGAGAATAATGAAAACTATCAGCATATCATCAGAGTGTCCTCCTTTGCCATTGCTAATTCCACTACAGCTCCTACTTCACTTCCATTATTGTTGCCTTGGTATTACCACAAAAACCACAACCCAGCTGCTGGAACAATTCACACTGGCATCATGCAATTCTTCACTAGGAACATAAGTCTTTTGCCAGATTTCAAAACCAGAAAGCAACATCTGTTGTCTGGAATTGTTTCACCATATATCTTGGTGACGAATTAAAAACACTGCGTTCCCACTATAAGAGAAGTATTATTGAGGCAGACAGAAGGCTCATTTGGGAACAATCCCATTAATCAAGACACCTGCAACAGTTTGTTTGTGTGGCTCACTGTCAAATTGCGATGACAAAGTTATTTTGTGCAATGAAAGCGAGAAACTACGATTTCTGTTACCAGTAGCAGTTAGAGCAGGGAGTTGAGACCGGCAAGAAAGTTCTATTAGATCATTGGTTCCATTTTATTAATTTGACAGATGAGAGAAATATTGCATGGAGGTGGTTAGATTCACTGATAGTTTCATGCGCATACAGGAATTACATGAACAAAATCTTGTATATAAAATGTTTTGAAGAACAGCAATGTGTATTACCAGAATTTGTATCCAAGATCATTGTCATCATCATTGCTCGAGTACAGTTATCGATTGGCACGTAACTGGCAATTTCATTCCACTCATCGCAAACAATTTGACATGAGACCTTTCTTGCTGTAGGAGGTTAGCTTTGTGCTGTACTCAACATTATTGCCGAGCAGTACTACTACTGATCGTGTTTTGTTTTGCAGTCAATCTGCAAACTGTTCTTTATCTCGGCTATTGCTAGCTGAACCATGAAAATATCAGAAAATAGTTTAACCTAGAAATGTGTTTAATGTAGATTGTTGACATTATCAACATTTAATGTAGGTAAACATTCTAATAGAAAACTGGCAGATAATGATGTCAATTTAGCCCTTCATTTGATATTTATCATACCGAGTATACATCAAATGTACCCTCAATATTGCATTAAATTTTACAGGCAATGATAATTTTCAAGCCTCCATTGTGTCTTTACTCACAGCTATGAGGCCACCTTTACCAATAAAATATAAATACATTTATTTTGCTGCATTTGAAATTGAGCGCAGCCCCTGCTACTACTACTACTTCCCCTACTGTCACTTCTTCTCCTTCTAGCTCTTCTACAGCAACCTGTCAGGATCCTGCTGCTGAGCAGCGTATGCATTTGGATGTGAGTTATCAGTGTACAGTGTTTTTCTATTAAAAAAGCAAGTAGGTGAATGCCACTATCCAAATGTCTAGTACCAATGTTCTAAGTTCACAGACATTGCCATGGTGAATGCCGCAGCCAGTGGCTTACAGCATCAAGGGATATTTTTGCCTTTTTTCATTCTTGTCTTTGTATCCTCCAAGCTTTCTGAACTTATTTTCATTATAATGTATTTTGCAACTTTGCAAATATTTGTCTTGATGTTTATTTCAAAAACTACTAGTCGTAACTGAGCACAAAGCTACAGGGTTTTTTTTTTTGCCTCTTTATGTTATTTGTCAGCTTGGCTAAGTTGTAATCAATCTTGTCTCTGAATCAGACGGTTGTGGGTTCAAATCCATATCAGGACTTGGAATACATATAGTCTACGCTGACACTCCAATGCAGTGCTGGGAATCTGCTGCATTGTCGGAAGCGACATCCTGCAGATGAGATGTTAAACCAAGGTCCTGTCTGCCTGTTCAAGTAGACTTTAAAGATCCTATGATACTATTCAAAAAGAGAAGTGAGTTTTTCCCACTGAGCTGGCCAAAAGACTCCCAAATAAAATTGGTCCTTCACTCCAGGGCTGTTATGTGGGACATTCCTGTGCGTATATTGTCTGCTGAGTTTGTCCACAAATTACAAAGTCTCACCACTTCAAAGAATATACTGTGAAATGTTTTGAGATGCCTTGAAAATATAAGGTACTATATCAAATACAAGGATTATTATTGTTTGTCATTACTTTATTATCAAATATTGCTGTACATATGTGGCAATAAAAGGAGAATGAAGCCGTTTATTTTCCATTTGTGTTCGCATTTTGTGAGGGAATAGCTTATTTGCTGTTTCTCAATATGTCATTAAAACGCTCAACATGGATATCAAATATGTTTGCTAAAATATCACTAAGACGTCATCTCTAACACTCTAAAAAGGATATCAGTTTCCACATTAAGCATTCTCAGGCAATGTATAGCAAGAACAAATTCAGTGTGAAACTTTGTGACCTAATGATTTGTCTAGCCCCCAAGCTCATAAAAGTATTCCCTGTTGCGCTGGTTTTGAACAGTTCTGAGTTTGATGGTGACCAAGAGACTGTCATTTTTGTAATGAATTGTGGGCAGTGTGTGCTATGGACCCATGCCCAGAGGGAATTTGTTTGAGAATGCCCCAACTCATTTCACTTTCAGCCAGCAGAGTGAGGAAGCTTTCATTCCATCTGTCTGGACTGAATTCAAACATAAGACCCAAAAATAGTTGAAGCAGTTTGCTAGCCCATTATGCCACATATTTAAACTGTTTATTTCTTGGGAATTATTTGTTAAATTTTCTGCTGTTAAATTTGGCTTAAAATTTAAGTTTCACTGTGAATAATAATAATCCTTATACATTTGATGTAGCGCCTTTCACTTTGAGAGGATGTCGCAAAGTGCTTCACAGAAATTACTGTAAAGTGTAATGACTGTAGCCAATTTGCACATAGTGATGTGTCACAAAGAACCATGCAGTGAATGAACAATTTTATTTGGTGGATTGTTGGCCAGGTCACTGGAGAAGCTTCCTTTTCTTTTTGAACAATGATATGGGATCCTAAAAGTCCGCCTGAACAGGCAGGTGGGACCACAGTTTATTGTCTCACCTGAAGGATGTTAAATCCAACAATGTAATTCTTCCCAGAACTAGAAGCAGTGTCAGTGTACACTATGTGACTTCA
This sequence comes from Callorhinchus milii, assembly GCF_018977255.1. NCBI lineage: Eukaryota > Metazoa > Chordata > Chondrichthyes > Chimaeriformes > Callorhinchidae > Callorhinchus > Callorhinchus milii. The sequence goes on along the minus strand of NW_024704744.1, from coordinate 60,802,997 downwards.
AAGCCTCAATGTAAGGCTTGAACTAACAATCTTCTGTCTCAAAGGAAAGAGTACTGCTAATTGAGCCAGGCTGACACTTGTCAAATTAAGAATAAATCTGAATATGTTTTTTATACTTCTTTGCTTGCATGCAGTGCTAGACAATAAAATTACAATTTAACTCTGCACTAGGTGACATTTAAATGGTTTATACAAGAGTTCACACAAAAAATACTTTGTTGTTGATGTTTGTGTTTGTGCAAAATAACCTGTGGAAAAATAATGCAGATAGCCCCTACTGGGTTCAAAGAATGTAAATGAATCTTATATATAACTTTGATGAGAGATTAAGAACATGAGAAATTTATTCTAAGGTTATTTAAATATTTTTTGCCAATGTTGTTTCAGATATGCAGTATGGTTTAGCTTTAAAACATTGGTTTTGGGGAGGAAAACACGTTTTTAAAGTACACATTCATAATATAGTGCATTCTCTTATCAGTAATTTTAACTTCCATGTATCTAAAAATTGATGTGTATTCTTAATATCAAAATATGGAGAATAAATTAGAGTAATATGGTCACTAACCTGCTGTGACATTCAGTGATACATTTCATGAATTTGGGGATGTGAACAAATGCCAATAAATGAACCACTGGTAGTCTAATACTTTGTTTATTGGTAGCACATAGTTCATAAATCAGCTCTGTTTTCCCAATGTAAATGATAACAATTCAAAACAAAATGTAAAATCTTTTTCATGGATTTCTAAACGTTAACAGTCAGTGAAGTAATATTTTTGCTTTAATACTGCTGCATACCATAGCAGAAGTGCCCAAAAATAATACCTGCAGCTAAAGCCAAATACCTGCTGCTCACCTTGAGCCCCACCAGTCCTGTCCAGTCTGTCATCAAAGCATTTTATGAGCACTTACTGCTGCTACCCTGGCATTTCTACATAAAAAGTATACAAGTGCCTCATAAAACACTACAAAAAACAGAGCAGGCACCAAAACACTAAATGTTATGGTCCATGGAGCTTTCTTAAAAACCATATATAAAGCACTTTATATTTTCAACAACAGTAGTATTGCTCAAGGGTCAGGTACTGGGAGATGCTCAAAATATAAGCGTGAAATTGTTGGAAAAACTGGAGGTTTTGGGGAGGGAAAATTATCATTTCTATTTTCTTTCAGAAAATCTGTTTTATTTTTAAGTCAAATAGCCTGTGAAGTAGCTCTTGGTAAACTCAATGAGAATTCTGAAAATGTAAATATCATTGCAAAGTTTCTGTATTTCAAAACATCAACTTAACATTGCCACAAGTGATTTTCCGCAATTGCATCTTGAATGGTGCTCACTGGTCTCTGTCGGTACCATAAGGAGTTACGTTTTTGGAACTTGACTCCCTCTGGTACCAACAAACACTGAAAATCCCTATCAACGACACCATCCAAAACTTTGGGGGCTTCTGTTTTTAATTTCACAGGGAATGTTGTAAATGAATGCTGTCCCAAAATGGTCTCAGTTGTTACAACAGTAATTTGGTCAAACTGGCACTGAGATCATTTTTTAAAAAAGCTGTTGATTCATTGCTTTGTAAATAATAATAATCCTTGCATTTAGTATAGCGCTTTTTCTCGTCTTCTAGACTTCTCAAAGCGCTTCACAGAATAGACTATAAAGTGAATTGACTGTATATTTTGTGGGCGAATTGCGGCAGCCAATTGCACACAGCAGTGTCCCACAAACAGTCATGGATTGAAGTGACCAATTTTTTTTTTTTTTGAAGGATTATTATCACGAGGATTATTACTCGTGTGGAGTAAGGAAACTTGCCCAAGGTTTCACCCTGCCAGGTCTCTCGCTTGTGAGGCGAGTGCTCTAACCAAAAGAGGACTCCACACCAAAATGAAAACACCAAAATGCTGATGCAAGGATATGTTTGAGGCGTCAATGTAGCTTTGCCAAACTTTAGAAACTAGATTCTTTCCTCCCACCCCACGCCGTATATACTAACATTTTCAATCAGTACTTTAAGTAATGTCACAATGGAAATGGATAAGGGACTGATGATTCAAAGTGGCGCATCATTAGAAAATGAAACTTAAGCTTTGTCTAAGAGTAAGCTGTTTAAAAACCATTGCAAAGTAAATTTGAGTTTTTTTAATGAAATGTATCATTTGTAATTCAAAACTTGGCGGAAGATATAGCTCTGTTTGCTGTGGGAGAACTGCTAAAGAATCTTTTGCAAAGAGTCAATAGGTAGAAGGTGAGCTAACGCTGGAGATTATTTCATAAAATAATTGATTTATTTCATAAGCAAATGAGACCATAGCAGGAGAAAGGAGCTAGAGTCAACAAGCTAGAGGCTAGAGTTAATACCTCTCCATTCAGAGGACTGAAATAGTTGCTGGTGTATTTGTTTTGTTCCCACCGAAATATTTATGAATGTCAAGCCACCGATTAGTGCTTCCAAATAATCATACGCCTTTTCCAATACTCTAATTTTGTTTATATTTTGTATTACTTCTGCCCACTTTGCTGCCTTGGCATCAACCAGAGCCAAGAATAGAACTCAAATAGTGCCAACTGGTTCCAAGTGGAAGGTACTGCCTACACTAGCCAGGATCTTTGTAACTCTTAATGGAATAATAATAATAGTAATTCTTGCATTTGATAAAGCGTCATATCACATCTTCGAGACGTCCCAAAGCGCTTCACAGAATATACTGTAAAGTGAATTGACTGTATGTTTTGCGGGCGAAATGCGGCAGCCAATTGCGCACAGCAGTGTCCCATAAACAGTCATGGATTGAGTGACCATATTATTATTTATTTATTTTTTGAAGGCCCTATTACTCCTGGAAAAGCGATCTGCCAATCAACTAACAACCAGATTCCTACTTACTGCTAGGTGAACAGAAACGTGTGGAGTAAGGAAAGTTGCCCAACGTTTCGCCTGCCCAGGTCCTCTCGCTTGCGAGGCAAGTGCTCTAAGCACTGAAGGATACACTGTAAAATAAGTTAATTTAACATTCCAGTCAAGATAGACACTATACGTGGCTCTGAGAGATGCTGAAAATAGGTGCAGATCTAAAGGTTGTTCAAAATCCATCATACTGTTACCCCATTGCTTTGTGACGGCATAGAGGAAATGGATTGCTTTAACGTGGCCAAGACACTGGGAGAAACTCCCTTCTCTTTTTGGATAGTGCCATGGGATTTTTACGTGCAGCCAGACAGGACCTCAGTTTAACATCTCACCCGACCGACGGCATCTTATGACTTTCAATTCCCAATGTGAGGCTTGAATCCACAACCTTCTACTTAGAGGTGCAAGTGTTACCAACTGAGCCAGGTTGACACACGTGATAACACCTGGTGTTAGGCATGTAACTTATGAGAAAAAGTTATGAAATTTGTACTTTGACCTGGACTCTTTGGAAAATGGGAGACTGCAAGAAAACTTTTGTATAGAAAAATGCCCCAGAGAGCTTTTTAGGAATAGTATGAATCACGAGCAAGGTGGGAAGAAAAGGGAGTAGGAGGAAAGGAGGGAAAAGGTTTTCAAAATAGGGGAGAAGCATATTGGTGTGGGAATGGGGTTGGAGGAATATAATGCATTTCACATTCTTCAATTGCTGTTGTTCTTAAATGTCATAAGCAATTGAACTAAAGTTGCTGAAATTGTGCCATACCTACTGATTGTTTTCTAATGAAAATAAAACCACTTTTTAAATTAACCTTGCAAAATGTTTGGTTAAAAAATGAGACAGCATTTTATATTGAAACCAATCCATGCTATCATGTAATCAGCTGTGCTGTTATAAGGTAACCCATATACTAATTTTCAGAATGTATTTTGAGTATAAAAACAATATTAGCTACTTGTAGACACAGCCTGACCATCTGTTCTGGGCAAAGCTGTGTGAAGGACCGTAACATGGTCTGAGGTGGATGTCCCAGTTATCCATTTGAGGCGTGATGGTTATGCAATAGCAGTAGTAGAAGGATTAACTGTGTTTCATTAATAGCAGGATATCACAGTTTTTTCCTTCCTAGCTTCTGTTAATGATCTTTCTCTTGATAGCTTTTCTTTTCTTAACTCTTTCCCTCCTGTATATGTTAGTTGTCCACTTGTGTCATTAAAATCCAATTACTGGTATACAGGAGTTCTGATTAGCAATGCTGCTCATCTGGTATTGCATTCTTTTGTTCCTAAAATTGGTTCAGTTTTACCAGAAAAGTGAAAATAATGAATAAAAACTTACAGCCTTAGCACCGTAAAGCTTAACCCCTCCCCCCATTTACCATTACTGCAGCAGTTTTCATATTATGTACTTCATTAAACATACAGGTTGGTGCATATGCTTTTTCTTTTGCCCATATTGCTTTTGGTGACAGATAAGCAAGCTTCAAGCCAAACATAGTAACTGCAACTTTAAGTTCTCGAAAGTCTTTTGAAAAAATACACCAGTTACAGTAGTAGGGAGTAAAATACTGTAATGCATTTGGTACCATAATAGATACTATCATTCAATCTATCATGATCAGTTGAAGAATAAATGGAAAACTATATTTTCAATAAATCTAAATACTCAATCTAAATTTGGCTTAGTTAGCACACCGTTCAGAACAATCAAAACTGATGAAGCAGTGGAAAGGGCTGGTTGAATTTATCTTGATTTCAACTTGTTTGCTGTGTAACAATCATGGAAAATACAGCACAGAAGCAAGCCATTTTAGCCCATCAAGCTAAACTAATGCTAGCTTTTCCAATAAAACTACTTTACTTTAATCCCAATTTCCTGTCCTTTCCCTGTACTGTTGCATTTTTAAAAAAAAATACTTATGCAGTTCTCTTTTACATGATGTGAGGCATTACTCTACATCAACAACAACAACTTGGATTTATATAGTGCCCGGTCGGCATGAAGGGCAATAAACAAACTCCAGTTGTTGTTATAGTCCTAACTTATTAAGTTATGTTTTGGATTCACTTCACAAGACTCTTAAAAGCAGCAGCCCAGGTGGACAAGGCATTCAAGAATTCAAATAGAGTCCTTGGCTTTATGTCCAGAGGAATAGATTCCAAAATTAGAGGCATAATGTGAAATTTATATAAACCTTGGTTATGAAGTATCATGGGCAAGTTGCTCTTGGCAAAATAATAATACCTTATTACTAAGCTTTGTCAGCATGAAACATACATTTTTAATTACATTAACACTGTAGATTGATGAAATTGTGTTAAGTGATTTTGTGCTGTTTTATTATTATGTATTTTGCCTATAATGGAAAATGTGAACATTTGCACTACTCTACCTTTAAGTGACGTTTTGCTGATGATTGTACTCGGGTAACTTGTTTATTTGCTACAAATAAATAGGGTCTGTCTTTTCTTTATCTAATTGCTCTGTCTGGTATAATTATGTGGGAAAAGGAAAGTGCATCAGGTAGCCTGTGTTATGTGAGAAGGAAGACAAATAAGTGGTGGCTGTCTGTGTGTGTGATAATTACGTGGTTTTACAAATAGATAAATAGATAGTCACTGTGAGGTGAGGAGTAAAAACAAGAAAATTGTATCAGTGAGCCAAACCAGATGGTCTTGTTTGTTCCTGTGTATAAATACAGGACACTCGCTAGCCTGAAGTTGGATCAGATCTGGGAAAGACAACAAGATAAGAAAAGAAGGTACAACTTAAAGTCGAAAACTGCAACTGTATACTCTATTCTCTGGTTCGGTAATTTACCTTTTTGTATCATGCACTTTGCTATATAAAGGTTGAAAAGTTAATTTTCATCAGTCTGTGTGAGGGTCCTGAACAACATAAAGACTCACAATTTTAGAGTCAATGATTTAATTTAAATTAAATACAAATAAATAGCCACTAGCAGATCTAAAATGGAGTTTAAGGGGAACTTCTTTATGCAGAGGGTGATGAAAATGTGGAATTGACTGCTGGAAGCTATGGTTGAAGCAGAAAGCATCAACGTAAACTTGATGCATACATGACAAGGGAATAGAAGGATATGGGAGAGGGGATTAGAAAGGGTGAAGGCTAATGTGGTTTATAACCACTGGCACAAATTAATTGTACTAGTGAAGAGAGTTTCTCCCAGTGTCTTGGCCAACAATACCCTAAATAAAATTGATTCACTTCATGACTGTTTATGCTCATGATGGGATATTGTTGCGCGCAAATTGGCTGCCACATTCGCTTGCAAACTACATACACTTTACAGTAAATCCTGTGAAGCGCTTTGCAACATCCTCCTGATGTGAAATGCTCCATAACAATTGCAGAATTAGAATTTGGGGCTGAATGGTCTAATTCTGGGCTGTAACCTTCCATGCAACTTGAATAGTCAGTTTCTTGTGACAAAATAATTCCTGTTTTGATAGCCCTCTCGATGTTGTTGCATTTATAATTCCTTACTAATACAATGTGCCTTAGAATGGGATACTTCTATGAAGGTGGTGGTTAAAGTAGCTTAGTGTATTACTTATCTATTTAAATTTAAACAAGATTAAGCACCCTAAAGCATATTAACTGTTCATTTAGATAAATGAAACAAAAATGGAGTCAATGTGTAAAGTGATGACCGAAATGTTCCGTGAGCTTGCCATTCTGTTGATATATTTCTGAACTTTGATATAGTTGCTGAATTCAAGTTAAAGTGTGGCATATGGCCTTCAGCAGACCCAAGATGTGTATGTGGCTTCATGGCTGGCAGCCTTTAAGACACCACTCAGCTGTCTTCACAGATTGCCTGGATAATACAGACTACAGTAGTTATAATTTAAATGCTGTATCCAAACTGGATACTGGAGATCCTGTTCAAGTTTAAATGACAAATAGGTGATAATAGTAAATAAAACATCTCCCTTCTAAAGAGATCACTAGGGAGTTAACGAGGGATGTAATAGTACAACGAAACTGTCGGTCGTTTATGAGATTGAATATTTCTTCATGCCTAAATATTCGTTAGTATATTGGAAGATTTCAAAATAAGGTATGTGCCCTCCTGCTTTCATTTCACTCAATTGACCTACTTACGTTTAGTGGAGTATTTAAAAAAAAGTGTACTTTGCATAGGACTTTCTGATTGATAATTTTCCTTTGGGAATCTATTCTCAGATGCAGCACCTGTGCCACAGTTTCTTCAGAGAAACCTCTTCACTAGAACGTGCTGTCTTCTACCATGTGCAGCTCTGGGCTGTTTTCAGTTCAGCTGGCTGCACTGGATACTTGTGGCCTTAATTAAATCGAAACCGACACAGAGAAAAAAAAGCCAGCCGTGGAAACATACGAAAAAATAATGAGAAAAAGGCGTAAAGACTTTTTAAACATAAGATTTTAAAAAAATACTAAAATAACAAATAGATAAAGTGACATTGCAAGGATAACTGACATGAGTAAATGCAGAAAAGATAATTACAAAAAAATACAAAGCTGAGCAACATAGTAAAGAAGAAAAGGAAATATGAATATTTAAAATAATAAGAAAATTAAAACATATCCATCATGTTTAAAACTATTGTTTTGAAAGGTTCTACAGTTTGATTCTACAATTATATTTAGTATCACTAATTAAGCTTAGTTTTACCATGTCAATCACCTTGCAATATTTTTATTTTTATTTCTCATTCATAGGTCTAGATGTAATGTATTTTTGGATGAGAGAGATTAACACAAATGTGATAGTGGGATTGGGGAAACCTCTTTATGGGGATTGCGGAGGGAAGTCTCTCAGAACAGCCCAAGAAAGCAAGGACTTTTGGAAGAAGTTAAAATCAGTAACTACATATACAAAGGGGCATTAACAGATTATGGAAGGAGTCACATTCATAACCTTGCCTAACCTAATTGGACTGATTGGGTAGCTCTTCCAAAGAGCCGGCACATGCAAATTGAGCCGAATGGCTTCCTTCTGTGCTGCATTATTCTATGAATCTATAACCTGTCTTTCACTGTCTGATCTTCACTGTTGTATGAACTTCATATGTTCATTATTTTCTGTTTCAGACAGCCTGCTTTCACTATTCAATGGGAATTTGTGCCACAGAAGCTAAGTTAATGTTTAACAGAAAGCACTTAAATTAAAATTATTGTTCTAATGCTGTAAGTTAATTAAGTTAAGTTAATGTTAAGTTAAGGCATTAAGTTAATGTTAAGTATCTGATTTGAGCCTGAGATTTCCTGCCCAGGAGTTCCCAATCTCAGGCAGTACTTGGTTTGGAAAAGTGAGCAGAGTTGAAGTACTTTTCTGAAGGACAATGGAAAACTGTAAATTATTGTCAACACATCACTGTCATCACAGAGTAGCAATAGAAGGGCCTGGAAGTAGATAATTGCCTGTTAACTAATATGTACAAATGTAATTACCAAGGGACTGCTTAATTTAAAAGTTGCAATAAACAATGTACCGATTATCAAAAAAACTTTTAAACATCACTTAAAAAAATCTTGATAAAGTAATTGATAAACAAATGCAAGAATATTTTTGAAAAATTTTCTATTTCAATGTGATAATAATTACATCAAATTGGTTATAAAACAACGCATTTTACACAACAATATTTGATAATCTTGGGATATTATGATATTGTGGCCCATGACAGCAACATTTCCAGATCTTAACACTCCTAGCCCAAGTAATAACTTAGGCATGAACTTGTTTTAAAAGACAATGTCTATTCAGAATAACTTCATTTAATTATTTTGAAGGGAAGGCACTGCATGGAAAAGTGTGAATAAAATCAAGCTAAACAGAAAGGGTTTTAGAATCGGAAGCGACTCTGAAAGCATCTGGTTTGTGGTAGAATTAGGTTCCTCATCACTGAATTTATCCCTTTGGCAAACCCCTTTATTCTTCAACATTTTTATGTGGTTTTCAGAATTCTTGCATTTTTGTTGTAGGCACTATATTGATCTAAATGCCAAGTGTCAGGATACAGCAACTCAGAATATAGAGACAAATGAACTGACACAGTTTAAGCAGTGTACATGGCATTTAGGAGCAGAAGGTGAGAAGCTAGAGGATCTTGTTGGATCCCCAGAGGTTTCAAATCTTCTGAATTCTCCCATAACACCCCCAGGGTGTCAGCCTGGCTCAGTGGTAGCACTCTCGCCTCTGAGTCAGCAGGTTGTGGGTTCAAGTCCCATGTTGGGGCTTGGAATTAATATAGTCCAAACTGATACTCAGTGTTGGGGGTGTGCTGAATTGTTGGAGGTGCCGTCCTGCAGATGAGAAGTTGAACTGTCTGCCTGTTCAAATGTATGTTAAAGGTTCCACCGACTATTCAAAAGGAGAAGGGAGTTTCTCTCTCCTGGTATCCTGCTAACAACCCCCAAACAAAATTGGTCGTTCCCTTGAAAGCTGTGTATGGGACATTGCTCTGCACAAACTGGCTGTCTCATTCATCCACAAAACACAGTTTACTGTATATCCTGTGAAGTGCTTTGAGACATCCTCCCAAAGTGAAAGGCACTGTATCAAATGTCAGCTAAACCTGAACATACTGAAGTAATGCAGATATAAACTTTTAATTAGGAACTCCAAATTTTCAGATGTTTGAATCTGAAGTTTACTTAGAGATTTCTTACCAATAGACAATTTTATTGTCAACATTTGGCATTCTGTGTTGTCCTCATGTGAATTGGCCTTTTTACAAAATTAATGAAACAGACCAAAATTAAAGGGAGCATTACTGTGGGTGGGAAATGCTTTTTCCATAAGATTCCTTCTTTCCAAAATGTACAGTATCTCCACCAAGTTGTCAATACTTTGATGCAGGATCAGGTAACCTGGTCCTGGCACAATGGCGCCATTAAAACGTTCAATGTGAAAATACTCAGGTCTGTTCAGGTTTCCCAACTGGACAACATCTTCTGTGATGATGAGCCACAGCCTGGGACTTACATTTTTAATGGTATTGCTTTGTCGGGATTGACATCCAGTACTTGGAGGAATGCCAACCAGCATTCATATAATGGCAACCGTCAGATGTGCCAATGCTGGGTCTTTTCCAGCCGTAGACTCACAGTGGCAGAGCTCCATCAGGCTACCTTTTGATGGGAGGAGAGGAAACATTTAAAACATTTTTTTCTTTCAGACTCGCATTGAGGAGAATATTTCAGATTGTTTCTGATCACTGACTGTACATTTTTGATTATTTCTGACACTTCTAGGATTGTGGAAGATGAGAGTTCAGAAGAAGTGGAGCAGAAATTTCTGGGATTAGAGCCTGACATGTATATAGATGTTAATTAGAATCCTTATTCTTTCTGTGTTTTTTCAAAAAATTGTCAGACCCTCTAAAAGAGTAATTGATATTCTGTGACTTTTTTAGGATTTGTTTTAGGTAGGTGTAATTCAGTCAAGCAGCTTAATAAGGCAGTAAACAAAGACTCGGAGCACCAGATGGAAGATGAGCTGCGAGGTAGTGAGACGCAGTGCGGGATGGGGCACAAGCCAGCAGTCAATAGGAGAATGCAGAAATGTGGGGAAGATGAAACTCTGGTGCAATTAAGATCAGCTGTTTTCTGCCTCCCTTCGCCCAGTTTAACTCATATTTGGACTATCACTAATACCTTGTTACATTAAAGAAGTCAATGTGCGTGAGGCATATTAAAAGTGCTTATCCTAGCCAGTTAGGTTTTACATACGATAGTGCATGTTTACTTGTTTTCTTATGGAATGGCAAAGTGTGCCTGCAGATGTCTCACGTGCATAAAGATACACAACAACAAAAACTCGCATTTATATATCACCCTTCATGCAAGATAGCATGTCGGAGCTCTTGACAATGGTGGAGCTTGACGAGGAACCAGGCAGCAAGGGGAAGTGACTGTCAGCACAATTGAAGAGAAAGGTCAGATGTGATCTGAAGACAAATAAGGGGGCAAGGCGGAGGGATTGAAGCAGAGTTCCAGAGACTCAGGGGTAGTGGCTGAAAGTAGGGCTGCCGATGCTGGAGTGGAGGGGCATGAGGGACATGCAAGAGACCAGGACCAGCTGAATGAAGAGAGTGGGTAGAGAGCGGTGAAAGCCAGTTGGAGACCTAGGGAGGTGCTAGGGCATGACGTGATTTGTACGTTAGTCTGAGGATCTTGAAATCGATCCATTCTGCAACAGGGAGCCAGTGGGTCCTGGCAAGAACTGGGGTGAGATGGGTGCAGAGGTTAGTACAGATGAGAATATGGGCGGCAACATTTGAATTAATTGGAGTTTATGAATCAATGCATTATATGCAAATTGTTGCATACTGGATTTGATACAGGGCTCTGCAGTATTAAGGCACTCTTTTAGGTTGCATTGTAATAATAAATCCTTGCATTTGATAATAGTGCCTTATCACGTCTTTGAGACATATCAAAGTGCTTCACAGAATATACTGTAAAGTGAATTGACTGTATATTTTGTGGGTGAAACGTGGCAGCCAGTTGTAGATTTTGTGATCAATTTGTTGTTTTTTTTGAAGGAATTATTACCCTGGAAAAGCGATCCGCCAATCTTCTTACAACCGGGTTCCTACTTACTGCTAGGTAAACAGAGAAACATGGAGTAAGGAAACTTGCCCACTGTCTTGCCCTGCTGGGAATCAAATGCAGGTCTCTGACTTGCGAGGCAAGTGCTCTAACCACTGAGCTACAGGACTCCGAATTATTACAAAATACAGAGTGAGAATTCAGTTTTTTGTTTTTCTCACAGCGCATTCATATATGTATAGGAATTTTGGAAGCTTGAGTTAACTACAATGGTAGCAAAAATAATGGTGATAAATTCATTCAGAAAACCTAACAATAGAATTTCAGCACTGAGATACATTTGCTTTTCATTTCTAATCGTTGGTCATGAGGTAATGTACCAGCTTTGCTTCTTGGGAATAAGAAATTTGCTTTACAATTGGCTGTGACCTGTTTTCTATGAATAAATAACCCCAAATTGCTATAAGCTTGAATGACTTATGAGATCCAGGACATAAGGATTGTATTTCTCTACACGAGTGGTGGGCAACCTTTATGGATGGCCAAGAAAATACATTTTCTTGATTGAATACTTGATTTATGTCAGAAATCAAGAAGTATTCAATCAAGGAAAAAAGTGAAAACACATACTACCGATCAAACACAGACTTACCTAGACTCGTGCAGATGTTAAAGCAGCTGCTTGACAGCCCGCAGGCCACAGGTGAGGCAGCACTGCTCTACACATTTCTACTCCTCAAGTGTAAGTCAACAAATTTTCAATTATTTAGCACCGTCACATAAGACGATATCTCAAAATGCTTAATAATGGGAGCAGTGGGCATGGATCAAGATATGGTAAACATTTAGAGGTGATTGAATATGCAGTCAAAGAAATGAGGGTTTAGAAAAACAAATTTGAGGGAGAGGAAGCACGACAAATTGGTTTTGAATGAAAGTTCTTGAAGACAGAGACATAGTAACTGAAGACTCAGTCTCTAATTGTGAAGTACAGGGAGCAGCAAGCTAGAGTCCTACTCCTAGGGTGGAGTGTGCCTATTGAAACAAAGCCTCGAAAAAGATTAAAGGTTGAGAATCTCAAAATCAATCTGCTGTGGGTCAGGAAGTATGATGAATATTAATTGTTGAATTTGATGTTGTGCCTTATACGGTATCAAAACGTCTCAAAGCGCTTCACAAGATTTTTATTGTGAAGTGGGCTTCATCTGAAGGATGGCTTGAAACTCACTTCAGGCTACAGCTGACAGATGCACACCACCGGATTTGTTGTGAGGAGGGGAGGTTAATAAACCCTATGCCAGAGGTACATAGGCACTGGCAAGAGATGAACTAGATGGCTTTAGTTTTGTCAGTGCAGAGCAGCAGAAAGTTGCTTCTCATCCAAGACTTGATGTCAGACAAAGACACAACAGTTCTGAAATCAAGGGTAGTAATAGAGAGGTAGAAGGTAATTGAAAGATAATTCTGTGCCATGTGAATGATGTGAATGAGAAATATGTCGCTGAATATGAGGAATATGTTGCAGATAATGTCGCCAAGTGGCAGGCAACATGTCGATGAGGAATAGGAAGGGATCCAGGAGAGAGCCCTGGGGTACACTGGAGGTAACCGTCCTGTTTATGCAGCTTGGTTGAGGCTTAGTTCCAGCTGAGTGATGCAACACATTTATGCTGCATCAGATATGCTGCACACTTAATACGGATTCCAGGATTTGTTCAAGAGCTGTGTTATAAGCTTGATAAGTTTTCTTTACTCCGATGCTTTCAGCTCCTATGCAGTGATGGAAGGAGAGTGATCAGTTCTTGGAAATGTGAAATGAAAATGTGTATTTGGAATATCCAGGCAAAGCACAGCATGTATTAAAAATAATGTATATAAAATGATAGTTTCCTAAAGGTGCAAAGCTTTGTTACAATTGTAATTCTCACTGTTCTACCTTGTTTGGAATTGAAGCCGCAACATCCCTTACTGGCTGACTTGCCACATTAGTACATTTAAAACGAGCCAGCTGGCCTTGTCTATGTACTTGGGTATTTCTTTTTCTTTGTGGCTCTTAAGAAGATTATTGCAATAATTTTTAAAAATGAAAAATGACAAGGAACAAACATTAGAGGAATGAAGTAGGCGAGACAGTACATTGAGCATCACAGAACCAAAATATAGCATTTTAAAAAGAAATCTAAAGAATTCCTTTTTTTTTAAAACACACAATTCCTTTTCCTTAGTCGTCTGGACTGTACAGTATTTGAAGTAATTTTTAGTGATGTAAAATGGGTGGAAAATTGGTGATAACTTAGTTTTAGTTTAGTTTTCTGAGAATCAATGTCCTTTTAGTTTTATACCATCCTTTTTCAGAATGTTGAAACAAGCAATATTGTAACATTAATTAGTGAAATTGGCAAAGCATCAGAAGAATGGAAAAGCAGGAACATTCATTTTGCTTTATATTTTCATATATATTTTTATATTCATTATGTTCGTTTTGTCCACAAAATACCCAGTCAATCGACTTTACAATACATTCTGTGAATTGCTTTGATGCGTCTTAAAGACATGATAAGGCGCTATATCAAATGCAAGGATTATTATTCTATTTTAACATTTTGATGTAATACTTAATAAAATATTACTCTTTAATTTCTGCTGTGAAAGCCACAATTTTTTTAAAAACAAAAGACAAATGACTTTTCAGATTTTCTGGTCAAGTCTGTGAATCTTTCCAGGAAGAAAATGGAATTACAAATTTGTTTTTTAAAAACATTGAAACCACTGAATAAATTCAGACTCCATTAGAGAAAATTGGCACGAGACCTGGCAGTTTACACATCTCGTTTTGGTACTTGTAAATCACACCTGCTCGTTTCGGCCACAAAATATATAGTCAATTCACTTTACAGGATACTGTAAAACGCTTTGAGAAGTCTCAATGTGATAACGCGCTATATCAAATGCAAGGATTATTATTATTATTTTGATCTCACTGCTTTTTTATCCTCTTCACATTTTGATTTAGCTATCTTCAATCTTCGGTCTGCAAAATAAAGAAAATATCTGTTTTATTTACGCGTTTTCTGTTTTTGCTTCACAAGATGTTTCAGCGAAAAAAAAACTACAAATGTTTATAGAATACCTCTGTACTTGGCAATAGTGCATAGAAAGTTTTCACAAAGAATACAAGGACAGAATTGTTAAAGGTATAGTTATTACCAAGGTAACAACCGAAGTGTACAGTACAGGGGGAACGTCCTTAAATCTCTATATCTAATTCAGAGTGCTTTACCTAGAGGCTAAAACTATATTTGTTTTCCTTCTAATCCATTGCAAAAAGATGATATTTTGAAGTAATCTTAGATTTGTTGAAAAAGACAGAACAATGCTTTCTAATAAGTTGAAGCCAGCAGTAACTTTAGATTTTTCAATTAAATGAAAATGAATTGAGTTGTTAATGTTTCTTTGTGTTGGTTAGTTTCCCAATTTTTCTTTGCGTGCTGAATGGAAACAGAAAGCTTCATTCATGCTTTGTTTTTGATGGTTTTAACGCTCTACAGTTGTTTGTCATACTTTCCGGAGAACTGTGCCCATTTTTTAAATTATATGAAATGATTTAATATAAAATTATTCTGGCAGCATTCTGCAACAGTCAATGAATTTAAAGAACGTTTCAAAGATTCTTTTGTCTATGTTAGATTCATTAATAAGGAGGATGAATTGCCTCCTCATCCACTACATGGCCAGCCTTGGGACACGGAATGCCTGGATACGGCACAGTGAATATTTTTGCCTCTTTTACATTGCCAGTTTGCTTACAGAGGCGAGCCCAGAAACCCTATTGAACAAACTTTCTGAATTTCCCAATCTGAGCGCTATTATTTTTTGGAATAAAAACAGAAGTCGCTGGGAAATCTCAGCAGGTCAGGCAGCATCTATGGAAAGAGGAAAGTGAGTTAACGTTTCAGTTTGATGCTTTGCCGAATACCTCTGGTCCGGCCGCAAGAGCAACTCTGAGCTTCCGGTTGCTTGCCACTTTAATTCTCTTTGCCACTCTGATCTGATCAAGGAGCATCACCTCATCTACCTTCCAAGGACTTTACAGGCCTCAACATTGATTTTAACCACTTCAGACCTTAGACACAGCTGCCATCTTCTCTCAACCTTAGCCCAACTCCCACCTCTTTTATAACCATTCAACAACAATAACACCAAAATTACATTTATAGAGCGCCTTTCACGTTGGGAGGACGTCCCAAAGCGCTGAACAGTCGGGTGTTGGGGCCCGAGCATGGGGGAGGGTTGGTGTAGGGGTGAGGGAAGGCAGAGAGGTGGGAGGGAGACCGAAGGCACAGTCGAAGAGGAGGGTCTTGAGACCGACCTCGAAGGAGGTAAGCGAGGCGAAGGGACCGTGGGATGGCGTTTCAGAGTGTGGGGGCAGAGAGGCTGAAAGCCCGGCCACCGATGGAGTAGGCCGGAGCCCGCTGAATAGAGAGAGCAGGCAGGTTGGTAGGGAGTCAGCAGGTCAGAGAGGTAGGAGGGGGCAAGGCCATGGATGGCCTTGAAAGTGAGGACAAGGAGCCAGTGGAGTCGGGCGAGGGTGGGAGCGATGGGGTCGTGGAGCCTGGTGCACGAGAGTACATGAGCTGCAGAGTTTTGGATTCACACATCCTCTGGGTCTCAGACACATCTTCTCTTTCTATAATCTCCCACTATTGCCTTCTCCCACGACAGCCCCTTCTCTACAACATCCCCCAGCTCTGACAAAAGGTCATCGACTTGAAACGTTAACTCACTTTCCAGCATCTGCACTATTTTGCGTATTTTTGGAGTTGGATTGTCTTCTGAGTCCATAGTGAGTTGCTTCTGTCTCCAGAAACAAAAGATTGATTCCCGAGAAAAAGAGCATAATAATATCCTGCACATGCGTGAGGCTTAGGCTAACATTGCAGAACTGCAATGCACAATAACATTGCAACAAAACAGCTTGCATTCCTACAATGTTCATCATACAGGGTAGTATCTCAGAGCGCTTAACAGTGGCGTACTTTGCCGGCAAGCTGGGGAGAAAGGAGAAGTGATAATAGGCATGGTCAAAGGGGAAAGTTCTCAGGTGTGATCTGAAGACAGGCAAAGTGGGGGCAGGGTGGAAGGATTGAGGCAAGAGGTTCCAAGCATATTGTTTGGGGAGGACAAGTTTGCAGGGCTATGGGGAGAGCGCGGGCGAGTGGGATTGATTTGGATAGCTCTTTTAAAAGAGCCGGCACAGACACGATTGGCTGAATGGCCTCCTTCTGTGCTGTATAATTTTATGTTTCTATCAGTGGGGTGAATATTTGGAAGAGGTAGAGTGACTCTGATGTTACATCTGTGTATTCAGGGTAACATTGAGAATAACATTTTTAAGTTTGCTAAAGTTCTTCCAGCTGAACATGAGTTGGAGATCATCTGGAAGGGTGAACCTTCCAATTAAGAGTGAGCCAGAACGCAGCCTTCAGGAAACCTGTCTGAATCTCAGCACACTTGATCTAACCATGAGAGAACATGAGTTAGTAACATCAAAAGGCGAAAGGGAAGTGTTAGATTTAGAAGCAGAATGTTTGTCCTTATGCCTATTTGCTTGGAGGCAAAAGAAAGAAGAAAAATACAAAAAATGGTGGGTTAATGAAACAATTCCTATCATCATTTCTTATAAATGTGAATGCCGCAGGATCTTTGTGGACGGTTCCCCAATTGTTTGTACATTTATAGACCTTGGTAGATAAGTTTCATTCTCTGGGCCTGTGATGTTCTTGACTATTAGGATCTGTCAATATTAATGATATTAATCTTTGCATTTGATATAGTGCCTCATCATGTCTTCATGAGGTCTTTGAGCTTGTAGAAGCAAGTTGGTTGGCTGTGCACATGTGCAGTGAAACCAGCTATTGCAACCTCATTATAAGGCGGAAGTCTCAAAGACTTCACAGAATATACTGTAAAGTGAATTGACTGTTTATTTTGTGGGCAAAACGTAACAACAATTGGAGAGTTTCTTCCTCAGTGTCCACAATGTATATATTGGCATTCAGCAATATGACCCAGAGGACTTTGAAGTTATCTTCTGTATGAATATTCAGCTTATGTGAACTGCCATTGCTGTCTTAAAACAAAGCAAGGGAGGTGGGGTTCCAGATCAATGCAGATGTGGAGAAGAAGAAAAATCATGCTGTTCGCTTGAATACTTTTGATTCGATACAATTTGCATTTATATAATGCGATTCATGTTGGGACAACATCTCAAAGCACTTGACACTGATGGCTGGGTACCCAGGGGTAAAGATGAGAAAGATGACCAAAAGAGACAGCTTTGAACGAGGGGAGGCAGGAAGCGAGCAAGTTGGAGGGACACCAGGATGAAGTTCCAGAGAGTAGATGTAGAATGGCTGGAGGCCTGCCCGTCAATAATGGGTAAGTTGGGGAGAGCCATGAAGCAGGCCATTGTTTGCTGAGCGGAGGGAGCGATCCGGTCAGTAGGATTCAATGAGGTCATGGAGGTAGGGTGTGGCAAGACCATGGCAGGATTTGAAGGCGAGAGCGAAGATCTTGAATTTGATCCACTGGGGATGGGGAGCCAATTGAGATGAACAAGGGTGTGGATGATAGGCTCGGCTCTGTGAAGTGGAGCATCTGAGGTGAGAAGAAACTGATGGATGCCAAGCAGGTGAGCCTTGGTCTTGTTGATGTTTAACTGAAGAAAGTTGGAGCTCATCCCAAACTTGATGTCTGGAAAGCAGTCAGTCAGAACAACAGTGGCCCTGAGCTTGAGAGTAGAGACAGAGAGATTGAGTTGAGTGTCATACACATGGGAATTAACCTCATGTCTATGGGTAATGTGAACACGTACAGAGACAGTCTCCTATAATTTATTTTCCTAATCTGAATAACAGAATATTTTTCACTTGGAGGCTAAGTATAGTGCATCCCCCATTATACATGCTATGTTAGAATGCTGGTCTGTTTATAATGTGAGTGGGATGTGGACCCATTCATAGTGCGCGTGCACAGCTGGCCAGCTCAATTCCCAGCCGGCTCCCATGCTAAATAATGGCCGACTTCTGGGTCATCAACTTACCTCCAACATCACTTCCTGTGATGCTCATAGAAGCAAATTGGTTAGCTGTGCACATGTGCAGTGAAACCAGCTATGGCAATCTCATTATAAGAAGGATTGGGATTTCATGAGGATGTGCGTGCTGAACCTGCATAACGCAACATTCTAATTCTGATGGTCTGGAAATTGGAAGTCAAATCAATAGCTATTTCCTTCCTCTTCCTAAAAAGAAACCATTAGTTGATGTGAGGCCTGAAATTATGGCAGCTGGTTGTGAACAGGGCTGGTGGTCATGTAGATTTAATTTTGCACTAAGGCAATGTTTCCTACGGGCAAGGGTACAGTTGGATGAGTGAACACTGATAGTAACAAACTATTGAGCACCAATCTTACTCACGCTAACACATAATTTTAGCCGTCTGGCACAAAGTGATCCTCTTGTGTTTTATCTGTTTTTCTAAAATGTATGCATGTCTCTAGCTTTTGAATCATTATGGTTTTAAAATTAATCACTTTTTGGAAAACATTGAATACATTTTGTAAACTTTTTTAGCAATTTGTTCAGCAGTTTTTGCAGCCCAAGCCCGATTGCTGTCAGTATCTCTGATAGAATCTCAAGAAATGAGTCAGTCAGATCAAAAGTGTTCTCATCAGGTACTCAGTGACGTGGAGGATTGATCCTTTCTTTACTCAGCCTTGCAACTATTTAGAGAGATTGTGTTCAACTTTGTGCTGTCTTCATCCAAGCACTGCTTCTTTGTTGAGTCAGGGGATTGCCCATTGCCATCAGTAAGCTGAAAAAATGTCGTGACTCATTAACCATGCAGGGTTCCTGCTGCAACTCTTTTGAAGTTCCTTTGCATTCAATAGTCTGAAAATAGGCCCCAATATTTAGAAAGATGCAAAAAAAAATTCAAAATATCAAGCGATTGGAACTAAATTATATTCAGTGACTTCATTAGGAAAATGAACTTTATAACTTCAAACAAAGTTATTTTAAATCTAACAATAATAAAGGTACAATCTGTCATCGCATTCTGATATCAGTAAATAATGTGATGACTGAACCATGTATGTCATCCATATGTATGTGAGTCTGTTCCATTCAGGCAGCAAGTTTGTCAGATTGTGGACTGCAATTCGCTGCCAAATGAGACTGCTAAAGATTTTTTCTCGAAAGAGTTGTGAGCTGCTATGGGTTGGGAGAGGTCCCAGTATATCACTCGAGTGCTACTTCTGTTTATCAGTATAGCTGTTCAGATGTTAGTGCCAAATATCCTGAAACATCTGTCAGTTTCACTGAACTGCAGTTTAGAATTTTACAGTGTTTGCGAAGCATCATTTTGCTGCTTTGCAAAATCGGACAACTGTTTTGAAATAATTTGATTCCTCGCACAAAGGGAAAGTATGCAGAGGTTGCATTGACTGTTCACGTTTTCAACTGAATGAAAAATCAACAGACATTTTAGCTGCTGCAGGGAATGTTTATCAAAGAGAAGTGCTATGAACGTTCCAGGGAGGAAGTCCCATGCCAGTGAGGCTATGATTTCCATTTAATTACAACTTAATTGACTTTTTTGGGTCCTTAGTCTCACATAATAGCAATAAAACATTTTCAAATTGGCAAAACAGAAAATAATAGCAAAGTAAATGTGTGGTTTGTGAAACCCTTTCAGAAAACAATTTGGTAAGGAATGAGTATGGTGCACGCTGAATTTGGTGCTGGTTTGGTGGACATGTTGGAAAATCACTCTAAATCGAAGCAGGCCAACAAAGAGATCAGAGGGAGAGTGAGAGTCTGCTGTATTGAGTTAGCAGTTTCTGCTTTTTTCTTTTTCACAGTTATAGTTGATCTTTCCAGTGAAAAAGTCATTTACACCATTTGAACAGGCTATGGACTGATGTAGGACTACAACAACAACAACAAGATTGCATTTATAGAGTGCCTTAATAATAATAATCCTTGCATTTGATATAGCGCTCTTCACGTCGGGAGGACGTCCCAAGGCGCTGGACAGTTGGGTCGGGACCCGAGCAGGGGGGATATGGTCAGGGTGAGGGGAAGGAAGGGAGAGAGTGAGGATGGAGTAGAGAGTTGAGAGGGGAGCTGAAGGCACGGTTGAAGAGAAAGGTCTTAAGACCAGCCTTGAAGGAGGAAAGGGAGGAAGGCACTGGGGGATGGAGTTCCAGAGCCTAGGGGCTGAGAGGCAGAAAGCCCGGCCACCGATGGTAGGGCAGTTGGGGCGGGGGATGTGGAGCAGACCAGAGCCAGAGGAACGGAGGGTACGGGCAGGTAGGTAGGGGGATAGTAGGTCGGAGAGGTAGGAGGGAGCAAGGCCGTGAATGGCCTTGTAGGTGAGGATGAGGATCTTGAATTCGATCCTCTGGGGGATGGGGAGCCAGTGGAGGCGAACGAGGGTGGGAGTGATGTGGTCGCGAAGCCTGGTGCGGGACAGTACACGAGCTGCAGAGTTCTGAATGACCTGCAGCTTGTGGAGGGAGGTGGCGGGAAGGCCGGCGAGGAGAGAGTTCCCATAGTCCAGCCTTGAGGTGACAAAGGCGTGGACCAGTGTTTCAGCAGCGTGAGGGGTGAGGTAGTGCTGTAATCTGGCGATGTTCCGGAGGTGGTGGAAGCCAGTGCCAGATGTGGCGCGGATGTGGGGAAGAAAGGACAGCTCAGGGTTGAACAGAACCCCGAGGTTCCTGACTGCTTTGAGAGGTGGAGAGTGCAGCCTTGGATGCTGATGCTGTCAGCGCCTGAGGTGCGGAGGCGCTGACATGAGCCAATCAGGATGTATTATACAGATGTATTATGCTGAACTCGAATATATTACGGCACAGGAATTGCACAAGTGACAGAAAAATTACAGAGCAAATAGTCAAGGTTTCTAAGTAAATAATTGAGAACTTAAATGTACTATATGCTTTCATTTTTGTATTTATATGCAATGTTTAAAAATGTATATTGGCATAATGTAATTGTTTCCCTGATCTCAGTGAGTCATGAGACCAAAACAGTGCTTACAAGTTCTCCACCATTGTAACCCTGTACTGGAATTCTTGAGTTCTACCTTTGCCATAAACAAAATACATTGCATGAATTTAGCAGTATAGCCCCCATGTATATGTATATAGCCATGATATTGAGGATTATTGGGATAAGCACATAGACATAATGGAATATTTTGCAAAATATTTGGCTCCTGAGCTACTGGAACATGTGGAGTTAATCCAAGGTAGGCAATCAGACAGGGAAAAATAATAGTGATGTAAAATTAGGTCTGCAAAATAGCCTGTTTTTTCTGATATCCCTTTGTGGGAAACAGGTAGAAACCATAATTAGTTGGGCAAAATTCATGATAATTTGGATTGAAGGAGTCTACATTAAGATTCGACTTGAAGAAGTTGATAACCTTTACTGTCTATTTAAACAACTCACAGATAGTAAAGTACAGCTTACAAGACAATTTCTGCCACTCTTCATTTGGCAAAAAGGCTTTCTAAGAACAGTTGTTGTCACTAACCATATATGTATACATATTTTGTCTTTCAACAAGAGTTTAGCATCTTGAAAGTTGAGATATACTCTATCTCCACCAAATGTCCTGATTGCTATTCAGTATCTTTTGAAAATGGGTTTGTTCAAACCTGCACGTGTCTTAATACTGTTCATAAATGCATTGTTACCTAAGTACACGTTATTAAATCTTCACAAACTTTATAGTGGACATCCTCTTACTGGGTTGTGAAATTCCTTTCTTTAGTTTGCACTGCATTCTTACTCTTAATACTCTTTAATAACTGGAGCTTTGTAATACTTTGGAAATCTTGCATTTGATATAGCAACTTTCAAGTTGAGCTGATGTCTCAAAGCACTTTATTTTGTAAGTGAATGAGAAGACAATGTCTACACAGCAATGTCCCACAAAGACATTGTTGACCAGGTAACCAGGAAAACAACCTTCTCTTTTTGAATAGGTCCTTGGGATCTTTAACGTACACCCAGCAAACAAGTTTAGGGTCAACACCTCCAACAATGAAATACACCACCAGCACTGTATTGAGTGTTATGCTTGACTATGAGTTCAAAGTCCTGAAGTAGGGCTTGAACCGTCAACCTTCTGACTCAGAGGTGAGAGTGCTGCAGCTGAACTAAACCACACCTGCTTAGATGTATAATAGATTAATTGTACAGCTGAGGTCCTTGATTTATGGAAAACTATTTGGGAAACCTAAACTTTAAATCTAAACACAAAGTTTGTTCAAAGACCAGCCTAAGGTAACATATATTCTGCCCAATGAGTTAGTTGAACTTTAAAGAAATAAATCACATAAGTTTGCAGGAACAGAAGTTGGAAGGAGACAAAATGATGAACCATTATATTTAATAAGCTCTACATTGCAAAATGCTGCTGGTTAGATTTGTAAATATGAATGTCTTGATATCACAGTAGCTTCAATGATGACCTAGAAGTAGAACAAAAATTGTAAAGTCCAAAATGAATTCCCAAATTACTTATATTCTGGATTTTCAAACAAGTCTCATATTTCCTTTTATTGCCCACCCAAATGTATGCTTATCTTTTCAACTCGTGTCTCCCCGCTGACCTTTTCACGTCTCTTATTTAATTTTTTAGTGTACACTTTTGCACACACAGTTGAAATTGTTCAGTTGAAAAGCGCTCTGGGAAGCTGCCCTAAGTGAGGGGCACTATATAAATGCAAGATGTTGTTGAAACTTCATAAATATCTCAATCTTTGTAGGGAAAGTTTATTTCTTATGAGAATACATGAGATTCTTATAAAGGAGAGTTTATTTTATTTTCAGAAAACTCACCAGAATAGTTTGTATTCAAACTTCAAAGTAATGTAGATTTGATAAACTGAACAAATAAGCATTTTGTGGAATAACTTGCTGTCTGATTTAAACTTTGATTACAATGATTATCGGATCACTAAACTCTCCTGTCACTTCTTTCTCTAAAATGCTGGAAAACCGAATACAAAAAGTACTCTCACCTCAAGGCAATTTATTCAACATTATGCAACATTGTCCAAATCAATGTTTGATACTCAAAACAAGCTACTGTGTCAAAATATATTAGTGGCATTATTAGTTTAGGATCTTGGTTTTTTTTGCTGGAAGAGGGGAAATACTAATAATGTGAAGGAAAAAACTCCATCAAACAGTGTTTTCTGGTTTGGTCTGGAGTAGAGAGAATACAGAACTAATAAATCCAAATGAAAAATATAGTTATTGAGACATGAGAGAGGACTATACCTCCTGAATCTGTGCAAAGGCACAACAGATGTAAGACCCTTCTGGTTTTAACTCATTAAGCAGGATTGAAGAGGCACACTGTACAGTAGATACACTTCAACCTAATCTCCCCAGGCAAATCTCATTCCTCATCTGTTGCAAACCTAGTTGCTATAAACATCCTGTTTTACAAGAGAATGAGGCTAGATCATCGAAAATTTAAAATGAGGAAGGTTTGACGAGCACTTTAATTTCTGAGGCTGATATGTCTGATTCGGACCTGATTAACCAGTCATCCAGATACATGTGGAATCATGGATGCCCAGAAACCATAGATGAGCTGCAATTTCTGCAGCTGCTAAAAAAATACCTTTAATTGCCTGATGGTCTGAAGCTGGACCAGATGGTAGAGCTTGTAGGGATAAAATATCCTAGTCCACAAAACCTGAAAAAGCTTGTTGTTTTTCTGTGTTGGAATGTGGAATAAGTGTCCTTCAGGTCCACAGAATACAGACATCGTCTGGTTGGATGACTTTCATAATTCTGCCTTGGGATACCATATTAAACCACTCTATTAGGATTTTTGTTTGGATTTATGATGTCAAGATTGGGGTAATAAGGTTTTGATATGTTGGAAATTAAGAAATGGCTAAAGTAAGAGCTTCTGTTCTCTAACATTAGCAACACTAGTAGTAGTCATTCATTTATCTACTACAGTTTCTTGCTTCTCCATTTAATCAACAACAAAATTACATTTGTAAAGCGCCTTTCACGTTGGGAGGACATCCCAAGGCGCTGAACAGTCAGGGATCAGGTCCCGAGCGTGGGGGGGCAGGGTTGGGATGAGGGAGGGCAGAGAGGTAGGAAGGCAGCTGAAGACATGGTCGAAAAGGTGGGTGTTGAGTCGTGCCTTGAAGGAGGCAAGAGAGGGAGCAAGGCAAAGGGATTGTGGGATGGAGTTCCAAGGGGTAGGGGCAGAGAGGCTGAAAGCCTGGCTGCCGATGGTAGAGCGGATCGGGCGGGAGACATGAGGAGGCCGGAGCCTGCTGAACGGAGGGTGTGGACAATCAATCAGTGATTGTTCCTCAATCATTTTAGATTCCTTTAATGAGAACAAATAATGCACACCAACATAGACTGTCTCAAACTCTTTGACATTTTGTTTTTGTACAGAATTCTGCATTAACAGTGTTGCTGTGGTTTAACGGTTCATTTAAAAGGCCTGCCTCCCATGACATTTTCATTCAAAAGCTGAAAATGAAGTTGTATATAGGAATCACTTTAGTTGCCCATAACTTGTAACCCAATAAAATGCCACATTAATTCCAATTGCTTAAATAAGTAATGGGCAACCAAATACTGGTCAAAAGAGTTGGAAACAACTAAGAAAATAAAATTACAGTAATGAAGAAGGTTTCATGTAAAGAATGACTTCATCACCAGAGTTTTACTTTTACATGTAATAAAATTTAGGATTCAGTGGAGCCTAAATGTTTTGCTAATTTTATGTGTATTTCTGAAGTTGCTAGCAATATATTATATTAAGTGGCCTTTCTCAGTATATAAAATTTCAATTATTTTTCTTGTGGAATATTTATTTTCCAGTGTTTCACACCTCCAGCCATGCTAGAAAGTGGTTTATAACAAATTACATTTGTATAGTGCCTTTCACATCGGGCGGATGTCCCAAGGCCCATTTTCATTTCACTTGTTATGGAATTCACTAATAGTTTTAGCTACATACAAGGTCCAAAGTCTTTGAGAAGGAATTCGTGGAATCAGGTATATGGGGGAAGAAACACTATTCTCCAAATAAACAGTCTCTTATTAGGCAGTGGGTGAAATTTGTGCACATACATACATAATGCATCCACATTCATTTAGTTATCATGCAGATTCCTGCTAGAGGCAGGAACCAGGTGCAGACTTTTCTCGATAGCATTGGGCAGACGGCTGAGCTCTGCAGCACTCATCTATCAATGTGTTAGAAATGGGGGCCAGCATGGTTGCCCATGGCAATGGCTGCCAGCATTTAGCATGGATGATGATCTCAGACTTTCTGCCTGACTTGCAGAATAAACTGGTATATGTGTGTCTAAGGTAGCCATAACCCTAGAAAGATTGAAAGAGCACCAATGCAGCTTGTGTTGCATTTCACAAATGCCTTTAGAGAGGACAGTTCAGCAGGTACAGAACTAAGCCAGTCCATCCTCATTCAACAAGCAATCTCCCATTAAGACTGAGAGTGTTGGTTTTGAAAAAAAAGCTCTTGTTAGGGTTAGGTGAGCAACAGAGACCAAGAAAGAATGTGTCCACTGTCCTCGCCTCCTTTTCTGCTTTGTCCCTGCATTCCCCCATTATTGAATGTGTTGGTGGTTACCTAAACTTGACCAGCCAATGTGTTAATCACATAATTGTTTGTAGAAACAGCAGAGGCTGCAAGTTTACCCATACTTCCCAAAAACTGCTTAATTGAGACAGGCACCCTCCTCAAATCAGTTAGAGTGACTGGAATTCATTGCCAATTGTGTGTTTTATAGGAGCCCAGCCTTGTAGAGCATTGCTACACTTGCCAGACATAATTATGGTAAACCAACAAGAATGCCCTACTATTTAAGATATGGGTACAACAACAAATTGCGTTTATATCGTGCCCTTCACGCAGGCAGCGACTTGGACACTGCATCTCAACAACACATTGCTGTATCTACATATTGTGGATCTGTTATCCTCAGGCAGTGTTTAAGATCCTTGTCCTTATCCTCAATCGCCCCATTCTAACTAAGTAATAATTTCCGGCCATTATCCTTCGCTCTTCTAACTCTATTGCTTGATCCCAATATCCTTCTCTTTACCATATGAGATATGTGTTCAGCTGCTATGTTCCTGTTTCTCTGGTAATTTCTTCAAAAACCAAGTTACCTTATAACTTATCAAGCAGACTCCTACCTTCAAACATCTCCTTAAAACATACACTCTTCAAGCGTATCCTTGGTCACCTTCTTTAAATCTCTTTATTTTTGTTCTCATTGTTTTTGCTAAGCTTTCAAGACATTATTTTATGTAAAAGGAGTTGTATAAATCTAAATTGTTTTTCAGCACCTTTGTGGTTTGAAATTATTGAATGTTTGAATTGTCTCATCAGAGAGGTATTAAGTCCTCTCCCTTTTTTAAAAAAAGTCCCCAGAGAAGGTAGTATCTCATAGTCTTCCTCTTTACATGTTACAATATGATAATTCTAATTGTTTTTCAATTCATCTTAAATTGAGTTCCCTTCACACTGGAAATAGCTTACATTTGGAATAGCTGTTTAGACAGTACGATTTCCTGTGATTAGCTCAGCCTTGTTTTTAAGTTGTTCTCGGATTTTATGTTGGGTATGAGCATGAGCTCTGTGCATTATGGAGGGTTTATGTTTTGTGGGAGGGTTTGCTACCCTGCTGTGAAAGAGCATTGCATTGAGTGCGAATTCTCCAATTCTCTGCAGGCTTACATTGTTTTAATTGGCTTTATTTTCAGATATCTAAAGTTATAATATAGTTGTGTGTGTGTGCATATGCATAGATAATGTGTGTAGGAAGGGTTCTATGGAGTTCAAAATTATCTAATTTAAAATTGCAATAATCAAACTTTTGTTTAATTCTAATTTTTTTAATTTGGGTGTAGTGATTTACACATACACTACTGGAGGACCATAATATCATGTGTATCTCCTGGTATTAGACAATATGTCTTCATCATATGTTGTTTGTTCCATGGTCCTTTGCATGTGGTATAATTAGTTTGGCTTTCAAAGTACAAATCTTTTTTTTTCTTTTAATTTAATTCAGCTTCTAGCAGCATGATTTTGTTTGCCTCCTGTTGTCAGAGAGTATAATTGGAGAAAACCACAGAGCCAATTAACATTTTTTCCCTCATATATAGTGTGGTGGGTTAATTAAACATTTATATTTTATGTTTAAACTGAGATGCTGTGGTTTCACTCAAGTGCTCAAAGTGTTAATGTTTTATTAATCTTTCGGGGGCAATACCTGCATTTTCTGATTCTGCTAGTGGCTTTGCACGCTGGCGCTTTATACCCTTCATGTGCATGATAAGCCATTGCTTACGCAATAAATGTGTTCGGAAAGGATTTAGAATCACGGAAATTACAACACAGAAGTAGGCCATTTGACCCATTGAGCCTGTGCTGGTATTGGCTTCTCCCAACTGGAGTTAAATATTCTAATCCCAATCTCCCTTTTTCTGTCCTTTTTTAATTTTGTTCACGTTATCAAATCCCTTTTAAATGATATAGTGTTATCTTCAATAGCCACTTGGCAAAGCACATTATGTTCTAATAACCTTCTGGAGGAAATAAAAGCTTCTCACCTATCTCTTAACTCTTCCAGTGACAATCTTGATCTTAAGCCCTCTTGTTATTGATTCATCAACCATCTTGAATGATCTTTCAATGTTTATCCTCTATTAGATCCTCTCTTAACCTTTTCTGTTAAACATAATTTGTTCTACCCTATCCTCATAACTGTATTCCCTCATCCTGTTAAACACCTGGTATCTGTCCTAAATTTGCCCTTCAAACCCTTCCCTGAAGTCCTCTTATCCACTGTATGTATCTGAGAATATTGTTCTTCTAATAAATTACTTGGTGTGAATAGTGCATTCTTGGAATAGGGCTCGCATTGTTGGTTTATCAGTCTATCAGTTAGAGCAGCAGCCTTGTACCATCTAGGCAATTAAGAGCAGATGTGGTTATACTTCCTTTGAGACTTTCTAGCATATTATCGACGTTTGTATAAAGCCTACTGTAAATTGTTGTTTATCACTTCCCCCGTCTGAAAGTACACACTGCATTTCTGCTGATGAGAAAGCAGCTCGGAGAAGGTGTCAGCTGGCTTAGTGAGTAGGCCTTTCTGAGTCAGAAGGTTATGGATTAAAGCCCCATGTTGGAACTCATACAGTCAATGCTGACATTCCATTGCAGTGCGGGGTGGGGGGTTGCGGGGGTGATCATTGTTGGATGTGTCATCCTTCATACGAGATGTTAAAGATCCCATGGCATTATTTGAAAAGTGAAAGGAGTTTTTCCTACTTCCTGGCCAATAATCTTGCAAATAAAATTAGATATTGACTCCATGGCTGTTTGTGGGCTATTGCTGTGTGCACGTTGACTGTCACAATCGCCCCCAAAATACATAGTCACTCCACTTATATCCTGTGAAATGCTATTTTATGTATTTCAACAACTACAACAAGAAAATTACATTTACAGAGCGCCTTTCATGTCGGGAGGACGTCCTCAACAAAAGCTTCCTCGAGATTTATGAATAATGTAAACAACTACAGTGCGCTGAACTCCACTAACCTTGCCCTCCATACATTGCAGCCAAATTGTTTTCCACAGGCAATGTTTTATTTTTAAAAAATGCCTATTCTGAAATATATTTTATACTTTCCCCTTTCTTTTATGTCTACCAGACTAACGCTTAGGCAGGCAAGCATCCTTGTTACAAATGTCTCCATTTGGTAGCTTTGCCGACAATGACCGAGATCGGAAATTTGCGTGGGGTATTAGCATCCCAAATCCTATCATTCCATGGCATGGAACATTGGAATCCCAACACAATATGAGTCCAAGCTATACTTAGTTTTAATATGTCAACACAGAATGATCTGAGGAAAGGATTTGGAATGCTGTAAGCAAGGATTCCTTGGAGACGACCTGGATCAATATCCTTAGGTTCTTGATCTGTAACCAATGGAGAGAAATTAAGATTCAATTAATACATCACTTTTGTCATCTACAAAAAATAAGATAAAATTTCCATTCAAATTGCATTGGCTTTGGCTTGGATAAAGGGAGAATTTGGCATGCATGACAAGTGTATTCCTACTGTTAATATCTTTTTATCATTCTCCCTTTGGCATTAGGCATCTTGTAGATAATAATAATAATAATCATAGTCAGCGCATTTAGTATTACTCCTTTCACCTTTCACTCAAAGCATTTCAAGGGATATACTGTAAAGTGTCTTGTGGGCAAATGCAGCAGCCAATTTGCGCACAGCAATGTCACACAAACAGTTATGAAGTGAATGACCAATTTTATTTGGGGGATTGTTGCTCTTTTTGAATAGTGCTATGAAATCTATTTACCTGAACAGGCGGACAAAACCTTGGTTCAATAATACTTGCAGTTTGCTATAGCACCTTATCAGGTTGTTGAAATGCCTCAAAGCACTTCACAGGATATACTGTAAAGTAGATTAACTGTATAAAGTCTCATCTGAAGGACGGCACCTCCAGCAGTGCAGCACAGCATTGGATTATCAGTCTAGTCTATGAGTTCAAAATCTTGATGTGGTGCTTGAACCCACAATCTTCTGGCTCAGATCCCATAGTACTATTTGAAAAGAGAGTGGAGTTTCTCTCAGTGTGCCGGCCAGCAATCCCCAAATAAAAATTGTTTTTNCGTTTCATGGCTGTATGTGGAACATTGCTGTGTGCAAATTGGCTGCCATGTTCACCCACAAAATACAATATACGTTCTCTTGATGTAAGGATTACAGGAAACTCTTTATAACTCTTCACTGCAACGGTAAAGGACCCAGTAACAAGTTATTCTCAGTGGCGATTTAGGCATATGTTTAAATACACAAATAAATGCTGCCAGTATATTGACAGCATGATGATTTAAGTGGTAATGACAAGTTAAGGCAGGTTGACTTATCAGGAATTTACTATATTAGAAATCCCTCCACAGGTTCGCCTCACTGTACCTCTGTGATCTCCGGCAATCCTACCAGTCCAGCGTCTCTCTCTGCTCAGCTAATAGTGACGTGCTTCATGGTCCCCACATGAACTACCTGACCGTTAGTGGCCATGCCTTCAGCCATTGTAACCCATCTCTGTGGAACTCAGTCCTGGAGCTCACCACATCGCCATCTCTCTGCCCACTTTTAATAATAATAATAATCCTTGTATTTGACATAGTGCTTTTCACATCTTCTAGACGTCTCAAAGCACTTCATAGAATATACTGTAAAGTGAATTGACTGTATATTTGTGGGCAGAAATGTGGCAGACAATTGTGCACAGCAGTGTCCCACAAACAGTCATGGATTGAAGTGACCAATTTTATTATTGTTTTTTTTCTTGAGGGATTATTATCAGGCGTGTGGAGTAAGGAAACTTGCCCAAAGTTTGGCCCTGCCCGGAATGAAACCCAGGTCTCTCGCTTGCAAGACAAGTGCTCTAACCACTGAGCTACAGGACTCCTGTAAACCCCTCCTAAAGGCTTTTTTTGACCATGCTTTTGGTTATCTTCCCCACCCACACCACCCACATCCTGCTCAGTTGCCTAATTAACTGTATGAAATGTTTGAGACATCCTCCCAACGAGAAAGGCGCTACAAAAATGTAACTTGCTGTATTATTGTCACAACGCCACCTGTGTAAAAGTAAAGAGACTTTCTCTTTTTCTCCCCGAACCCCCCATAGAGTGAGTTTATAATTGTTTACTCTGCAATGGGTGTGCTGAATGTGTCCTGAGGTACTTATTTCAGGTTAAACTACTAAGAGATGTAAATCCAACAAAAGAAAGTTCAGCTGATGATGTATGTCCATCTGGAGAGTTGGAGCATGACTGAGTGTGTAGTTTTAGGGGGTTTAGTGAGCTGAGCTGAACTACTCCTGATGGTTGTTTGACTGAAGGTTTATTTCACTAACATGTGATGCAGTTGAATCCTGATAAATGCATAACTAATTTGCCAAAAATATTCATGCTTGGATCAGGATTATACTTTGGTAAGGATTTCTGTAAACTGCAGATAAAAAAATACCCAATTTGCAAATCTTTGTACCACAGCCCATTTAATGATTTATTTCACAATTTATTCGTAACAAGCACTGCAGTAAAATACTGAACAAAATGTATATGTTACACTAAAGTCATTGCACCTCTAAAATGCACTCGTCTCTAGGTAAAAATTGTCAGTAAATTGACTATGCATGATGAGGATAATTGAAATGTTTAGCTCACGAATTCTATACTGTGGGAGTGAAGAGAAAAATATTTTGTGGATTGGAATAATTGGATGCATTTTCACACCGTATTCTGTTCATTTTCAACCAATGTTTGTTATCTAAAACAGGAAATTAAAAATGAATAGAATTCACTTCATAATAGGAAATCTGTTCAGAAATAAAAGTTTATTTAACTACATGAAGCTTTATTAGATTTGACTACCTCCATGTATTTAATTGTGGATTGTGTATCCTCTCCATGTAATTGACCAAATAATTTACAATTCGTATTTGTTATTTTACTTCTCATTTGATGAGAGGATGTTTATATGTTTCTGAAAATTAATGGGATCCAAAATATATAGTTTGACAAATGAGATATGCGGTATCCCATCATAAAATCATTATTATGTCTCTTAAGTGCTAATATAACAGTGTGACTGTTTATCCTTACTTAACAGATGCTTACTTAACCTATCACTTGTTCATCAAGTGGAATTCTACTGTTCTGAAATGTGCATTATTTCTGCTCTTCCCATTTAGGAGACGCAGAAGCTTGGGCTGGAATTAAGTGAAACTAAGCGCCGTTTGGAGCATGCCCAGCAAAACACAGCACAGGCAAAAAGTGAATGTCTAAAGATGACAGAACTACTGAGCAAGTCAGAGCACCAACTCCATCTCACCAGGTACAGCTAATCCTGTTATGTATAAGTGGCACTTTATAATGCCAATATTGAACTGCCTGTCACTACTGCGGGTAATAAAACATTTTACATATTTTTAATGTTTTGCAATACCAACTGTGTTCTTTTTTTACCTACTAATTACTGCAGCATTAACAGGTGATGCTATTAAAATCCCAAACTGCAGGTATGTAATTATTATAACCCAAATGCACTGAATAATCTAATGTATCTTCAGGGAAAAGCAGCACGATATTACTAACATATGGATGGATGGTGGGATTACCAGATGTTCTGAGATTTTGGTGTTTTTGAACTCTAAAATCTCTTGTAGTCTGTCAGTTTGTATTTTAATAATGTGGAAAGCAGTTAGCACAACTGCTAACAGTATACAGCATTGTGATAAATGGCCATAATAAGAAGATGGTGTTATGAAAGGATGAGTAAATAATTTGTATATTTCTTTTTATGTTTTCACTCATTTTCATTGACTTGGATTCTTCACATTAAACTCCTATCCAAATAACCAACTGCATCTCAAGTCGTGCTTGATGGAGTTAAATTATTTAGTACTTCTACTGATCTTATTTCAACTGTTTTAAAGGACACAAATGTTTTTAGCTTCTTTGAAAAAGAAAACAAATTGTTCACTGAACTTAGTGCCAATATACTTTTTCTACCAATTTCAGGTGCCTGTCATTCCTCTTGAAGTATGATTTAGCCATATGTAGTACCTGTCTTTACTCTGCTAGCTGGGAAAGACTGTCTGATAAAAAGCTGTTCTGAAGTACAACATTGCCATTCAGGATATTTTCAGGAAACCCAAGTTAAATAATAATAATAATCCTTGCCTTTAATATAGTGCCTTATCACGTAATTGAGACGCCTGAAAGTGCTTCACAGAATATCCTGTTAAGTGAATTAACTGTATATTTTGTAAATGTATAGTTGGAATCCGTTCACTGTTTAACAAACATCCTTGGTTTTATGTTCTAAGAGAGATCTCACACAAAATCTTGATCCACACATTCCAGTTCATCATTTCTTTACCAGATGATACCAAGCAGAGATCCTGTCAAGTGATTTGCAGCAGAGTCATGCAATCACTTTGAGAATCTAAGATCCAGAATTAGGAGACAGTACCAAGAAAGTCTAACTATGCTCATGAAATCTGAAACCCATTCAGATTTTTGTGTTAAAATTTTCCCTTCTATTTTCTGGCTTTGTTTTTTAACAGAAAAAATTGAACCCAGAAAACAAAGGCAGAAAATACCAGATTTCAATTTTGTGAATTAAAATGTATTTTAATTATCGTTCCTAACAGACCAAAATAAAGATTCTCAAGCATGGCGTCTTTCTAACTACAGTTTTCTTGACTACATTTTCTTTTCTTGAATTTTTCTCCTACTCTTTTGAGCTGCACAAGTGGGTATTGACTCATCATCTATTTTTTGTTTTTAATAAAAATCTGCTTCTTGAGTTCTGTTCAAAGGTGTATGTATTTAATTCTGGTTCCTCGCATAGTTTAGTTGGTGTCTCGGTTCTATATTTTAGCCCATGTAATGTTCACTATTTTACCAAGTCAATGATGATTTGTGGTTCATGAAAAATCCAGCATTTTGAGTAGGTTTTAGAGCATGGAAACTTTATTTCTAACAAAAACAAATCTGGACCAGTTTTTCCATTAAGTAGGGCAATGGTCATTCACAGAAAAACAGCTTCTGAAAGAAAAGAGAAACCATAGAAGCCATGATAACTTAAACAGTCTATCCTGACCATATTATCAACAGGCTGTAATCTGCAGTGCTCTAGATATAAAACACACCTTTTTATTGTTGCATTTTTATGGTGCTTTTCCAATGTGTTGCCCTTTAAAGAGAACAGATAATATAACAAATGTGTGTTTACATACATAACAAACTAGATAGGAAACGCAGTACAGAAATACAGGAAATGTAAGTTCTTATTTTACTCGCATCTCTTGAAATTCGATTGAATGTTTGATTTTCATTTTTTCTGTCGTTGGGGTGGAATAGTGGTGGTTCTCAACGAGATTCACTATTCGCAGCTCAGAGTTACGAATGGGAAGTTGTATTGGTAACTGGCAGTCCATTACAGATGACTTGCTCTCCTCCACAATGGATACTACACATACAATTGAAATGCTTGTTCCAAAGCATTGTTATTTATAGCATAGCAGATTGTGATACGCTGCTAATGGAAAGTCATTTCTGGATTATACTGTGCAGTTTTGGTCACTATAAATTCAAACAGAATATATAAGTTTTTGGGAAAGGCTTTAGAGGGAAGTCAGGATGATTCCAGATCTGTAGGAGCTTATTTTCACTGGAGAAAAAAGATCAATGATAGATCACTGCCTATGGAGAAAAATTGGAGTCACCACTTATCTTCTGCCTCTGGCAATGCTAACTCAAGATATGCAGTAACAACTGCATTTGGAGGTAGCGGTCCCTTCAGACCTATAATGCAGCTCTTGTTGAAAGCAGAACTGCTGATTAAATTTTAAAAAGATCCATCTTCCGAATTGAGATTAATTCCAAATTAAGATTGAATGTTCCACAATTCTGCTTAATTTTAAACTTTGGAATAAAATGATCTTTGTAGCTAGGACTAGGTGCTACTTCCTCACAGTACTCAATATCAGGTTTCTTTTTTGGTTAGCCAGGTGTCTGACATATGTGTAAACTCATTTAAGACAGAATTCCTCATATATATGACACCTACTTATGGAAATTGTCATAGAGTGAACACTCTTTCCGCAGAGTGATGCACACTGCTTGCCTAATTCCAGAGAGTATTAGTTGTAGTTAGGCCAGAGTCGAAGCTTAGGAACCTAACATTACCCAAACACATAGAGAATGTGTTTGGGTAATGCTGAAGTTTAACCAGTAATAGCGTTTGAGTGCATTCTCTGCCAAGGTTTGTCCATCTAGGATCACCTTACCTGTTAGGGCTTTGGCTTGTTGAGTTACTAGTAGCTGAGTGGACCAGTTCCTGCTCCCAATCTGCCCCTCAGAGTCCTATAGGTGAACCAGGCTGGCTGATCTGTCATCAGGGATGCCCTGAAGTACTGCAGACCGCCTGACTCGCAAACTGGACTACCAAGAGTGCCTTAGAAGACTAACTCTATTCTGACATTTGGTATCACCTTGGAGGCTGCTTAGCTCCAGCACCATCACCCCCCCCCCCCCCCCCCCCCCCGGGTTCGATTCCCGCAGGGTGAAACCTTTGGCAAGTTTCCTTATTCCGCTCGCCTGATAATAATCCCTCAAAAAAAAATTATAAATTGGTCATTTTCAACTCACGACTGTTTGTGGGACACTGCTGTGCGCAATTGGCTGCCGCATTTCGCCCACAAATATATAGTCAATTCACTTTACAGTCTATTCTGTGAAGCGCTTTGAAACGCCTAGAAGACGTGAAAAGGGCTATATCAAATGCAAGGATTATTATTATTATGAGCTAAATGACTTAATTTGTATCCTTTGTGAAGCTATTCCATACTTAAGTATACAGTTGTGGTATCTTATCAAAAATAATGTGGATTGCTGTATTCCTTTGCCTGTATAGTTCCTGCATTACCTGCTTCTGCTTTTTGATATTTGCATGACAATGCAGCTTTTTATTGAACTCAGCATGTTGTAATGTGTTTTTGATAAGACATGACTTAAAGTAGAAAGTGCTAAATAGAAGCATTGAAAACAGATGCATCTTTTTTAAAAATATTTTAAAGTTGCCCTTAGAATTAGCACTATAGATTCATGTAAGATTCTAACTGATTGAGAGCTGATTTTTCTATCATTCTACCTTGCTTCTACATGAAACTAGCAATTAACCTCTTGAAGATGCCGATGTTTTCAAATTGCAAATTGGATTTATTGCATAGTCTGGGCACATACGCACAGCCCTTGGGTATTACTGGAACAAGCACACAGTTAAATTCAGGAGGAAGATGTGTTTGCTGGCTTAGATGAACCAAGCCAGGAATTCCTGGGTATGGTTTCTGCATATCATTGAGGTCTTCTACACATTCAGACACTTGCAAAGGTTCTTTAAATTCAGATTTGTATTGGTATTTAAATATTCACATAAATATTCAATTGAATTCACAAAAACATTTTAAGTTAATTAATATCTTTAAATGCTCAGTCCCTCTGTTGCTAGACATTTCAAAGAACCATCTCTTGCCTAACCTTGCGTTAGCTTGCATTCTTGCCTCCTTGACAGTACCCTATTTCTGTGAAGTTTTCATTGGTCTGTGTACCTTTTCATAAAATCATCTACTCTCTGAAGTGGAGGCTGCCTTTTCCAGTTGTGCTGTATCCAGCACAACATTATGCCACTGCTGAAGGCAGGATGTATCTGTCCTCTTTCAAAGCCGGAGAGCTATTTCTTCTTGCCAACTTTTGCCACCAACCGCAACATTCGCCTCAGCTTCTCCTTCTTGAGCCAGAGCTCCAGCAGCTAACTTCAGAAGAATTCCTCACTGAGCTCTGAATAATAAAGCATTCCATTAGACGCAGCTGAAAGCTTCCTTGAAATCTGCCTTGGAAACCATTCAGGCATCCTCACCACTTTTAGAAGCTTTTGAGGAGAAAAGAAGTTTTCATTTTAAACAGTGCAGAATTAAGTCAATATCACTCTTTAACAAAATATATCATAGTAAAGTGAGATAATTTGCCACTAGATTTGTACACACGGAAAGGTTTTCGAATGTATTCCAATGGCCAGTGTAATTGTTTGAGAGTGAAGCAGCTAATAAAAAGGCTATTTGTAAAGGAATTTCCATTTCTAAACGTAATGTCAAACTGATAATAGCAAAATGTTCCTTCCCTGGCTCTGCGCCTGCTTGCCTGCTTGCTCAAGTGAAAATTCAAAAGATAAAAGGAAGTTATGATTGACCATTTCCAAAAATCACCATCAAAGCTAGCAGATGGCATTCCAAAAAATACAACTTTGCTGACTTAAAATTTGGGACGTAACCAAAACTGGTACATGGAACAGCATCATTTGTTCACCATTTAAAAGTAATAAACTGTCTGCAAGTTAGAAATGCTATCAGGATTCCTTCTAGATTGTTTCATGCCAGAGGTATTTTGGGAATAATAGTTTTATCCAGCATTATGCTACATTGATTATTGAACTCACTGAACTACAACTATCAATCCATGTTACACATAACCTATATGCATAACTTGCCAGAAAGTGCATTATTTTTTCTTGGTGAATATTAGCAACATTTTTTTCATCTTTAAGAGTTTGCTTAAATCCATTCCTCAATGTAGTTAAGAAGAATGGAAATGAGGTAAAATACTGAAACACGCCTGAGTCACAGAGTTAGGGCCAAGATATTTTTGTGCATTATTGTAAAATCATATAAGTGCAACCTTCCACTAAGGCTTACCAACATTTAGTACAACTAATAACATTAGTATGTATTTTTACAGCCTTGTACATTTCCCGTGGGAATGCTTTACAGAGATCCCTTTCAGCACTAAAATATTAAGTTCTTCCTCTTGGTCCACCATCTGATATCCCTCGCTCTGGACATGAAGGTGATTGATTTTCAGCATCGCATAAGACTTCTGCAAAACTGGAATAGCTGCAAGAGATGTGTCAAGGGCTAGCTTTAGATATTTTAAGTCAAAACAAACTGAATGACTGTGGCAAAAATCATGGGCTCATACGGAGATTTAAACCATTCTGGCTTAATTAGTAAGGACCCTCGTAATGCCATATAGATGTTCCTCTCTAATAAGATCAATTCCAGTCTCCACCTTTACTTCGGAATTGAGCTCATGAAAAAATGTAAGTACAGATGGAAAACATTTGTGCAAAGATAATGAATGGCATGCTGTACCTAATACAAAATAAATCCTGTGTTACTCACTGAATAAAAATAATTTTTCCACTTCATATCGCACTTAACAGTTATTTACTAGAAAGTACAGTGATTGTGTATTTTGCAAACAAACACAGCAGCCTATTTGCTCACTGCTGCATCCCACAAACATCCAGGTGGTGAATGACTTCTTTCATTCTGAATATCAGAAATTCATTGGTGAATTTGTGGACTACTCCTGTCCCCAAATGAAAAAGTGAATGGGTAGGATTCAGGGTAGAACAACAAAGTTAGAAATGTTGTAAGTGACTGAGAAATTTTAAAAAGCTTAAAAATGACTGGTAATTTCACAAGCAGTTTATATTACAGATGTTTTCACCTTTGTCAGCCTACTTAAACTGTAATTAATGTAAAATATTTAGTAAAATATTTGCACATTTAATTTTTATGAAACAAATTGCTATACTTCACAATTACTGCATATTTAAAATGCACAAAAATATGTTTCTGTTTCTCAACAATGTGCTAAGATTATTGCCAGGCTATTTAGCTGAATTGATTATAAATATATTTAAGCATTTTTTACATAATAGATTGTTGCATACGTTTGAAGTGTTTGATTCCAGTAAAAACAATTTTTTAAAGAGTTTTTAAAAAAATTATGCTGTAATTTCAATTTGTTGTTCAATTTGTTAAGCAAGTTACTAAAAAAAAACTTTTCATATAAGCTATGGAAAGAATAGTTCCTTGTAAGTTGTAATAATCTAATTGTGGAAACAGAATGAAGCGCAACTCCTTTGCTGAGAAAGGGTGGGAATTTGAAAATTAATAAAAAGTGAACAGATGCAGTAATATGCCAGAGGGAGATTAATGTGGAGAGTAAAATCTGTGTGCAACAAAACTGCAGCAAACATAGTCAGTGGGAGGTAGTTGTACAATCAGAACGGGGATAAAAGAGAAATTACAAGCAACCCTGCTCTTGTCAAAGTAGTAGTAATGAAATCCTGATTATGCCAGCAGCGAGAACCTGTGTTAGCTCTTTGGGGTAAGGCAAGTAGCTGGATGCCAGGTAGGAGGGCAGCATGCATTGCTGGGCAATAGCCATGTTGTCTATAACAGATGGCAGAGAAAGATGGCAGGGGAGGGGCTACTTAGCAGAACTAATCAGACAGTAACAGATAGGGCAGCTGGGAGGACTGACCACAGAGATGGGATCTGCTGGGTGACTGTGAAATACTGTGATGTTTACAGTGGTGCGCCTAGTGGCCTTGACTAAGACCTTGTCTTGTCTTTTCTGATCTTTACTTTCAATTCAAACTGCATATAGAAAATGTCTGCCATTCAGTTGTTCCTGTATACAACTTAAAATCACCAGCTATCGTTAATTACTGAGCTAACCCTTTGAGTATTCACACATTTGTAGGAACATGTTTCCATAGCAAAACGCTTTAGTGTATTTAATTAATTTTACAAAAACTAGCTAAAACATGTGAAATGCAAAAAATTATTTCCACATTTAATAAAAATATCAATTGTGTCTTTTTTAGGATGTTGTTGCATAGATACCAATCAAAGTACAATATAATAAGAGGTGTATGTATGTGGTGGGGGAAGGAGAGGGGTTTATTGCACCGAGAGGCAATGAACAAAACTGATTCTTTGTCCTGAAGGAAAAATTATTTCTGTAAATACTAAACCTGCACAATTGATCTGAATTTATTGGAATTTTTTTAAGTTAAAGCTTTTACAGAAAGGAAATATATATATTAATTCTCAAATATAAAATATATGTTGTGATAGCACATCCTTGTGATGGGATTTTCTGCATGCTACAAACAATTTTCTATGTAAATGGTTAGTAGACATTGTTTTTAGGAGTAGCTAACTGTTTTTATGCAAAAGATATTTCAATGTAACTTCACTGCATATAAAACCCATTTGGAGCTACGCTTATAGTCTCTCTAGAGGACTTTTGCAGATCTGCTTTCAATGCTCTCTTGCTGTCAGAACATTAGAACATAATAATTGCTGGACAAAAGAAGACCAAGGTCCATCCAGTTCGCCTTCCACCATCCTGGCAGTCACATGAACATGTCATGTCCCAAGCTATAAACTGTATCCTGAGATATTGTTTCCCAAAATGAATCTATCTAATTTAATTTTTGAAACAATCAACACTTCCTGCTTCCACTGTCTTCCTAGGGATTCTGTTCCATACATTTACTACTTGCTCACTGAAATAGTGTTTCCGCAGATTTTATTTGAATTTACTCCTCTTCAATCGCAGGCCATGTCCACTGATTCTACCAGGTGAACTAGTAGTCCACAATATGGTGGTGTCCAGTAAATCACTCCTCATGAAATGCCAAGCCTACATAGTCGCAACAAAACTTGTAAATGCTGTTTTTGAGAGTTAAAAACGGCTCATAAGTCACACATGTACAGATAGCCAACTGTCCTTTCATCTGTATGTTTGTATCTAGCCCTGAATGATTGGATGCAGCCTTGGGACTTAAACTCATGTGATATGGATTTGGGCAATTAATTCCATATATGCATGGATATCATGACAGAATCACGTGGAGTCCTTAACATTGATTGTTAATTACATAATTAAAAGAATTTGTATGCATTTGCACATGGTCAACTCAACCTGTAAATCAAACCCTAATATGTGCTGTAACTAATCTACCATTTGTATCTTTAATAGGAGACAAGATAGCATCTCTGTTGCAATTGCAACATTTGGCTAAAATACTGATATTCCTGCTACAATGACAATGCAATAATTTTTCCAAGTGGGTACAGGACTGGGAAATAAACACTCTTCAGTCTATTTACTGTAACCTTTTGAGTGTTGAATCACTTTTGTTCCTCGCAGAATAGTGCTATACATCTGAAAACTGTTTTAATTGTGATTAATATAACAAAGTCTCCCTTGTAAACGAAAGAAATCATCGCCCTGTTGTACATGTTAAATGGCACCATTTCTTCAAATAATTTATGTTGTTAAGTTAGTTTGCAAATCGTCACACTAGCTTCTCAAAGTTGACAGTAGGTAATGCAAATCAATTAACGACAGGGCATCTTATAGTGACCTTGAGGATCTGCACTACTGCAAGAAAGAAGAAGTAGCTCATGGTAAACAAAGTTCACTTCTGACAGATGGATTGAATGACAAAAAGATTCTGTGTGCCAGAATAGCCCTGGCAGAGGAGGAAATCTTTAGTGGAATCCAACAGGAGAGGAGGTGTGAACAGGTGCGGGACTGCTGACGGAAGGGGAACCAGATGGAGGGAGCCAGAGCCAGTTTAGTTAGAGGAAGGGAAAGAAGGAAAGGCTATGGAATAGATGGATAAATATATGCACAGAGGAGGGTAAATATCACAACAACCAAAGCCACCCGGGGGGAGGGGGTGTTGAGAGCTTAGTATGACAGAAATATATAGTAGGTTTAGTTGGATTAATGTTGTTTGTGCGATGGTATAAAAAAAACAGATGATTAAGGTGCAATGTATAAGATGCAGCCAAATCAACAAAAATAAAATAATTATAATAATAAGTTATAGTTTGAATCTATTCTACTTGCTGTAGTTTCCATTTGTGTTCATTAATGCATGGTGTTGGAAGCTATTGAATGCAATGCTTATTCCATGAAAGAAGGAATTTGTATAATTCTTAAGTGAGAAAGTAAAATAATCGTCTTAATCAACAGGAACCTATTTCTAAATACATTTGCATTTTGTGTAGGATATTAATTTCAATTTTTATAAAAAATGTATATGTAATTATCGTGGCTATTCACTTCAGTATAGGGAGTCTTTTATCCTTTTGTGGTGCAAGATAATTACAGTGTTTAGGGGTGGTTAGCATTGCAGAGTATATGACGGCATTAATTGTCCTTTGATTATGAAAATGGATCAATTGAAGGAGTATTAGTGTGTTGCTGCTTCAAACCGGACAGGAAAGGAAAAGATGTATTAGGAATTTAAGAACAGGATTGTGCTATTTGACCCGTCAAGCTCATCAATGTATTAACAATGAATTGATGAGCTTGA
Source organism: Callorhinchus milii (assembly GCF_018977255.1). NCBI lineage: Eukaryota > Metazoa > Chordata > Chondrichthyes > Chimaeriformes > Callorhinchidae > Callorhinchus > Callorhinchus milii. The sequence goes on along the minus strand of NW_024704744.1, from coordinate 60,760,549 downwards.
TGATTCAAACAGCACACTCCTGTCTGTTCACTTTCGTTTTTAGAACTGTTTGTGGTATACAGAGCACCCCCTCTCCCCCCCCCCCCCCCCCCCCACCCCGGAAAAAATGTCCTTGGGATTATTCTCTGAATTGCTTGCATAAATCTTGGGGCCAATCGTTTATTTCAGTTACCCTCGGATATTGTCAATAATGGTGTGTGAACTGTAACATTTAGTGAGTTCCTTCTGAAAACATACTAGGATTATATTGAGGTTGGTCACAATGGTTAATCAATTACAAGATGCAGGCATTTCATTTAAAAAATGTGCTATTTTCTCTTTGAAATAATTTTTTTATTCAAATGGTGGTGATCATAAACCTGGAATTAATGCCATACCGTTTAAAAGTATCTGATATACGATTGTAATCTTTGATATCTTCATCTGATTAATTGCCATCGTTATTTTTCCATGACTTATACTTTTGACCTTGTTGTCTTTCTCAGGCTGGAAAAGGACAGCTTTTTCCGCAGCCACAGTGATGATATCAAGGCCCTGGCCTTTCAAGCTCAACATCGAGAGCGGGAGCTAACAGAAAAGATGCAGCAAATGGAGGCCCAGCATGACAAAACCGGTAGGTGGTCGGCATAGATTAGAGCCAGGACACCTCTCTCGCAGGCCGAGCCCACACCTCACTGTGAAATGACATCAGGAACACCTGTAACCTTTGGCTGGCCAAAGGGAGCAGCTGCTAACTTCACCGGAGATTCCGAATTACATATCAGTTAGCGTTTAAAAGGGAAATGAAAACCGTTGCCCACTGTCTGTTGATTTCAGAATGCTGGTCTCACATCTGTTGCACCATCTGGATTATGAGTTTATTTACCTGTGTTAAGAAACTTAAAGCAGAGTGTTGCCAGCACAAAGTAAAGAACAAAGGGGCTTCTCTTGGCTGGATTTTAGGGCACACATGTTATATGAGAAAAATCGCATCAGAAGCTCAGCGGGAAATGCTGCCAGCTTATGGTTAAAACTCTTTGAATGCCATCTTGCTGTTGTCACACAGATTTTAAATAACTACTTTTGCTGCCTGATGACTTCAAATACTTCTGGATTTGGAATTAATCTTCAGGTTTTAGTCGTCACCTAATGTGCCCGAGCCATTAGATAATATAAATCCAAGCGCTGGAAAAGGTCTGCTTATCCCATTCTATATTCTTCCCACCTTTATATTTTATTTCAGTCATCATTTGCAGTGTCTGAAAGCCGCCTGCGTTATTTCTCTACAAAGGGTAACTGAAGTATCCACAGGCTTCCACGCTGAATGATAATGTAATGCTCTGCATTTCAAAACTCCAGTACTGTAGTACCGTTGGGAGAATGGAAAAGTGAAGTACTTTCTAATAGGGAGCATAAATATTGTTAAAATGTACAACATCTTGTGGATATAATTTGAGCACTACTACTGATGACTCCTCAGGTAGAGGTTGACTCACATAGAGTGCATTCATCTTATGATTTATTTTCTCTCTCAAGCAGCGACACCATATGTAGCCCTGAAAGAATGCCTCCAGCATTGCAGAGGCCTTTAATTCTCTTGTACTGACAAGTGAGAAATTCTGTTTCCAGAGAATGTTCTGTGATGTTGCCCTGGTACAAGAAAGAGTAGCTTCACTCTTAGTAAAAATGCCAAGACATCACCGATATTTGTATATTATTATTTTTCTCTATCCAGTGTTGAAACTTACCACCAGGTTCAAATTATACAAGAAAGAGTTGTGAGAATATGCTATTGACATGGAGGTGAAAATCCTGACTTTATGGACAAGCCCATCTTTTTCAGACTTGACAGACCATTCTTTCCCATGAGAGCGACCACTGTACTCCAGGTGCTGCCGAGGTAGAACACTACACTTGAGCGTGAATTCTGGGGATCTGAACTCAACTGATTTGATAATATACCTTTCTTCTTAGGTGTGAACCTTGCGCAGTTGGTGAAACTCTCACCTCAGTCAGAAGGTTGTTGATTCAAGCTCTACATTGGTACTTTTAGTTCTCAATTTAGGTTGGTGCTCCAGGTTAGTGCTGGAGGAGTGCTGCATTGTTAGAGGTTCCATCCTTCAGATGATGTGTTAAACCGAAGTCCCATTTGCCTGTTCAGGTGATTGTTAAAGATCCCACGGTACTATTCAAAGAGAGAAGGGAGTTTCTCCCAGTGACCTGGTCAACAATTCTCCCATATAAAATTTGGCATTTACTTTGTGGCTGCTGAATTCACCTACTAATCACTGAGTTATTGCATTCCACAGTGAAGCGCTTTGAAATGTTTTGACAACACGATATATCAAATGTAAGTGTTATTATAATTTTAATGAAATATTTGCAAACTGAATTTATGTTGATTACCTTTTTTGGTTTAAAATTGTTGGTTTGAAAATATCAGCTTGCAAAGTTTATGGTCAGTGATCGTGAATTGCATACCATATAATGCCAGCCAGTAAAATGTAAATGTATTTTTTGTGCTGTTTTAAGATTGCAATTCACCCGCCATGAATTTCATAATCCAATATTCACAAACCAGAAATCACAATTAACGCAGCAAATCTGATTTGGGAGTACTGTGTTTTACGTACCATAGTCTTATATTTCAGTTCTATGGGTAAATAGCATTGGTATTATTTTCATTTTATTTATATAGTGTTTAAAAATGATCTATGATAATTGATTATAAGGCTGTAATGTAATCTAGGGATCACATAATGGCTGCAAACTGTGAGATTCATTGTCCTGGTTTATAGAGGAATCAGAATTTCTAGGGTTGTTATAGATTCATCACTTCAAGTCAACTGTAATTCCATGTATAACGATGGGAACAGATCCTCTTTCTCCTACTCCTCTACCCTATTACAATACAGACAATGTGATTTATTCTTTTACAGCATTTCAATGTTGCTAAGGTTAGATGAGCAGTATTCTTGTATATAAATAAAGGGAATTTGCACTACATGCTCTTCAATAACATTCTGTTGCCATTATGATCATTGTTCTAATTGGCTGCAGTGACCTGACTTATAATATCTTTAGAAAATTCAAATTTACAAGTTAGTACATTAATGTTTTGATTTTCAGCTTTACTTTGTCCGTTGTCTCATTTTATTTTCTGAGTATTATTTTTCTATTTTCTTTTTAAAATTCACTTCCATTTAAATGCCTTTTTTTTAATAGTGCAAGGAAAATAAGATATCTAGTATACCAGGCACATTTCAGAGTATGAGTGTGTAATACATTGGTGAGAAAGGGCACCAGTTCATCTTTTCATTCCTTTGAGTATCTAAGCTGAGCTGTATTGCTGTGGAGAGATCAAAGGACAGGGAGACAAAATTTGACAATACATTTCTTCTCGTTGGCACCCCAGCCCCCATCACTCCTGCATGCCTCCCAGTGGCCAAATGTGTGAATGTGAACCTTGCAAAATTTGTGGGGCAGGGTTATTTCCTAGAAATATTTCTACATGAATAAATTCCACATTCGACAGCATGTCAGTGAGATTTATACTTTCTGACTGGCCAGGTGGACTGCAAAATTAAGATAGAGAATAGTTTTTTCTAGGCTCATCATTTATATATGGATATATATTATATTATATTTATATCCTAGTAAGTGATTACAATAAATAATCCTATAAATACTGTTTAATCATTAAAGATTAACTAGCTCTAAAACTGTTGACAAATATGGGAAAACCCACAATTCTCCAGGTTAGTTTTCCACAAAATTTGTGGCTGCTTGTGGGAACGTGCTAGCCCAGATGACTGCAGGTTGACCAACAACAGTAACTACACTTAACTGTGATTATGTAGAAGCATTTTGGGATGATTCAATATTATGAAGTGCTATAGCAAATGCAAATCCTTTCTTTATATCTCCCTGAGCGTTTATCAATACAATTGTAACACTCCAAGTAAGCCACGAAAAATCAGGAATAGCTTTATGGCAATAATGTGAATCCTAAACTATTAAAATAAATGCATGTTACTCTTTTTTAGCATGTTGTGTGTGCTCTTTCAGAGTCTTTTTTTCTCCCCTGGTCGTTACTCTCTATCTTAGATTTGTAATGTTCAATGTTATTTTTCCCTACTGAACTTTTTTAACTCTACCTAAGCTTGTATTGCCCTATTCTTCCTTCATTCTACTCTCCTACTTGGAGGTAGGAGCAACATTATTTTTAAATAAAAGCACTGAGGACTAAGAATATTTTTAAGCAGGCAGTTTTACAACTGATTATCAATCGAGATTCTCGTGCCTAAGTTGATCACATCATAGATTGTAACTGTGTCAATTCTGACACTGAAAAGGTAACCAGCAAACATCTTCCTAGATATTGAATTAACTCCCTCAGAACTCAGAAAGTTAAATACAGATACTTTTAATATCCACATTGGTAAACAATTTAAATAATACACTTCATAATGTTGAAATCAAATAGTGTATCGATGTTGCACTATTTTAGTAAATTGTTTACAAAGTTGAAGGCTGAAATTATATTTATGGTTCCCAGATTTTGAGGGCTTTGTTTTCCAAAATGGTTATATTGTTAAAAAAACTTGTAACTTTTGTATTGGTTAGATTTGTGCTACATAATATCTTGATCATGACACCCAAATATGATCATTGGGAGCTTAGAAAAGAAAGTTGCTTTTCTATTGCCCTGTGAATTTCTGTTAATTAGTTTGCATTCATCCTGAGTTCATCTTTCTAGTTTGTGTATATACTTCACAAGCTGTCACACAGATGTGAAATACGTTTTTAATTTTTAAAAGAAAAAGCTGATCAAACAGAAAGTTATTGTTGACTGAAATTTGTTCGAGGTTTAAAAATAAATTTGTGGCAAAAAAAAGAGTTGGATGGGGTAAAAAAGAGATACTGTAAGAACCAGATCTTAGAGCAACTGAATCTCATCATCTGGTGAATATCACACAGGCTATAGGAGAACAGTGCAACGCAGGGAAAATGTAAGTGCCAAATACCATTACTTTAGACTACACAGATGATGGGAATACATTTGCTGCATGAATATATGTGGCGAAATTCTAAATTAGCTTAGCGTATAACCATTTAACTAGGGACCCAATTTATGCTCTTCAAGGCATCAGTGTTCTACATTAGAATTAATAACTTTCAATATTATGCAGAAATATACTATGTTTTTATCTTTTATGTATTTTTTCAATGCAGTGAAAGCTGGTAAATGCTGGGTCTCCGTTATGATGTGAACCTAATTACAATCCATATTACAGTGAAAGACAACTGTATTCAGTACTCAGTGTGTCACATTTTTCACTAATGGTTGAAGTTGAAGGATCTGAGAGATTTTCAACAGTCTTAATTCAAGTGTTTCAGTCTGGTTCACTTCCCATTCTGTGAGCTTTTTAAAACATTTGTTAACCCATAGAATGAGAGAACACATTGTTGCAAATGATGTGCATATTAAAACATTAAAATGAAAAGATTGCCACTTTGTGTACAGTATTAGGAATGTATTTCTGACTAAAATGTTTCCATTTGAGATGGTGTGAATTCATTTCCACCTGTGTTTCACAACTAAACGTGTCCATGTGAATACTGTAGAGATCAGCATTCCACTTTTTGAGATTTTAAAATATAAGAGCCTGAATATAGATGTTTTTGCTGGTTTGTTAAGGAATTTTATTTTTTGCATCTTTGGTTGATATCAGCCATTAGCTATTGGTAATGTTTTGAAGTGTTACTTACAGAAATGGAACTATATAAATGTACATAAATTGTTAGTTGATCGGCGGATCGTTTTCCCGGGGGTAATAATCCCTTAAACAAAGGTTTTTTTTTAAAAAAATAAAAAATGTGGTCACTCAATCCACGACTGTTTGTGAAACACTGTTGTGTGCTGCCGCGTCGCCCACAAAATATAGACAATTCACTTCACAGCATATTCTGTGAAGAGCTTTGAGACGTCTCAAAGATGTGCTAAGGCACTATATCAAATGCAAGAATCATATTATTATTATTACATTGTTGTTTATTTCTGATCTATACTGACACAGAGTTCCAAAATTAAGCATTTAAATTCTGGATTTTATACGAGTACCACTATTACAAAGTGTCATTTTTTATATTCCCGTACATCACTTTATTTACTTTATTATTCTGAGAATAACAACAGCAACAACAACAAGATTCCATTTATAGAGCGCCTTTCACGTCGGGAGGACGTCCCAAGGCGCTGAATAATATTTAGAAGGAGCTTCTTAGAAAGTTTCTTTTTTTACTTGACAAATTAAATGTGCCTAACCTATTTGTATACCATAGTCATTAGTTTGAATGATTTATGCATGACCCACATTCAAATATATTGAGCCCATAAAAACTGAATCCTCTTTGTCTAGTTCTCTTAACAAGAAACTGCTCCTACAGACATTAGCACTGTATTTTATTGGAGTGCTGAATATGTTAATGCTTTGAACACTGTATTTTTATGCACAGATCTAATTACACATTTAAGTAGACAAACTTGCTGCAATATGAACATGATACTGTATCATGCAAATGTGTGTATGGCTTGAGGATTCATACAAGTGTAGAATATATTTTATATAGGTAAGAACATTGACCTTTATTTTGTTAATCTTAAGATAATTTTACTTGACCCATTTTAGTATACATATAGTACTAATCTTATCAATATAGGTCATTTACGCATGCCTAACTTAAATGAGCAGCATCCACATCAAGGATAACCCATTAAGCAGCAGAACTGTCAGGTTATAACAAAACTACTTCATAAGAAAATATTTTTTTAGATTCTGTTCTAAAGGTATTATTTTGTCTGTTTCGGTGATATTTTGTACCACATCCTATAGGAAAGCAAAATGCATTTCAAAATATTCACAATATTATTGAACTAATGTTGCATAAATTAGAATATTTTAAGTTATAATTATTTATAGGTCCAAATGTAAGCCAATTCTGTTTGTTTTTTCTCCCTGTTGTATTCTGGGGTAGGAGCATGATTCAAGAACCAAAGATTTACTGAATGTGAACAAATCTCACACCCAGTAAACCACAGAGATGTGAACCTCTGGTACCATCCACTGTAATCAATTAGTTGCTAAGCACTTGCACACTAGTGAAACTAAATTCTATATGTCCTGTGGTATTTTAAATGCAGTGACTTAGCACAGCTGTTGGTAGTGTTGAAATCCCAGCTGGAGGGACAAGTTTCAATCTAAACCTCAATTAAATATTCAGACTCGAATAGCCTCATCAAATGAGTTTACCTCAAATATCCATGAGTTTGTACAAAACAAAACAGTATTTCAGAATGCACAGAACTCCAGGTAAGGGAGCTACATGGAAAACAAGAACAGGTGGCAGTACTGCCTGTGTACTGGGCAGAGAAAATTTATTTATTTTGGGGTCCATCCTATAACTGTAAGATAACAACAGAGATCTTTTTGTTACAACGTAACAATGGGATTTTCCATCTTTAAGACTTTCTGAAAAGAGCTGCCTATAGCAATCAGCATTATATAGATTCCGTTGTCTCAAACAAAAGTGCCTCAATAACACCAAACTTGTCAAATCTTGTCTTTATTCCAAACTCCCTTGGTGCTTCTAGCTGGTAGAGAGTAAATAATAATAATCCTTGGATTTGCTACAGTGCATAATGACTTTATCAAAATATCTCAAAGCGCTTCACAGGATTTACTGTAGATTGACTGATTTATGGGCAAACTCGGCGATAGATTTGCCCACAGCAATGTCCCCAAACAGACACGAAGTGAACAACCAATTTTATATGAAGAATTGTTGACCAGGAAATTGGTAAAAACTCTCTTCTCTTTTAGATTATTATTATGAAATCTTTAATCTCCACTTGAACGAACAGACAGGACCTCAGTTTAACAACTCATCTGATGGGTGACACTTCCAACAATGAAGCGCTCCCCAAGCATTTTACTGGAGTAAAAGTAAAAGTGAATAGAAATGCATAAAGTAAAAAATGCAAAATAACCACAGAGGTTATAACCACATGATCTAATTGATGCACAACAAACAATTAACACTCTATAACCTTTGCTTCTATTTTAGTTACAGACCTGGACACGCTCCTTAGTTCCCAGAATACACTCATAAACAAGCTGAAAGCAGAGTGTCGAACTTTAAACTGGAAACTTGAACAAGTTGCAGGAAAAAACAGGTAGGAGTTACTTCTGATTCTATTAATTGCCATCAATAAGTCCATGTTATGAACATTTCTGTGGAACAATCCAGTCATTCAAAAGCACTACAACAACAACAAGATTGTATTTATAGAGTGCCTTTCACGTCGGGAGGACGTCCCAAGGCGCTGGACAGTTGGGTCAGGACCCGAGCAGGGGGGAAATGGTCAGGGTGAGGGGAGGGAAGGGAGGGAGCGAGGAGCGGGTAGATAGTCGAGAGGGGAGGTGAAGGCATGGTTGAAGAGAAAGTATTACAGGAGAAATATGCTGGTATCCACTGACAATCTCAGTGCGGTTTCCTTAGGACATTAGTAATTTTAATTTATAGAAACCTGAAAATTGAAACAGAACAGTATAACAACAACAACAAAATTACATTTATAGAGCGCCTTTCACGTTGGGAGGATGTCTCAAAGCGTTGGACAGTATGATGTGTGTCTATATTTGCTGGAGGTGCTCATTCCTCACTTCTTCTATTCCATCAGTAGTTGCTAAGGTTTCTACTAAGCTCCACTCTTAAGAACTCTGCCCCAAATCCCCTCATCTAGTTTCGCTCCAAGAATCCTCTTCAATTGAATTTATTGACTGTGCTTTTGATCAACATCATAAATGTTCCTTCTTTCCTTCCTTGCTTAGTTCTCTCTTTCATCCCTGTGTAATGTTTCAAGACATTCATCCTATGTGGAAGGCCCTTCTGTACATCAGTGCATGCTGTTGTTATAATAGTCCTGCCTTTTTACAGGTTCTTTACTCATTCCAATGGCAGCACATGTGAATGTACATTAAAATTACACTTCCTCAGATTTTTCACTTAGTGGTCAAATGTGATATTTGAAAAAGACACTTTCAACAATGGGAATTATGCTCCACGGGAAGGGGAGCTAAGTGGCGCCCCTTTGGGCCTGAACTAAATCATAGAATCATAGAATTTTACAGCACAGAAGGAGGCCATTTGGCCCATCGTGTCTGTGCCGGCTCTTTGAAAAGAGCTATCCAATTCAATCCCATTCCCCCGCTCTCTCCCTATAGCCCTACATACTTGTCCTCCCCAAATAATTATTTACCACTTCAAATAATTTTCTGTAATTATCAAATAATGTCCTTGGCAATGGAATGTCTGAATCAAGAAGTCTGTCTGCTACCTCTGTAGTTTCCAAGTTTAGTGCAGCCATGAGGTATGTGAATCCTCTGAGCCACTGTTGATAACAGGAATTTGAGGGGCAGATCAGTCACTTGGGGCAGGGATTCTTCCAATCAGCTCTTATAACCTGAAAGCCAAAGGCCACTATGTTGGGTGGTCCCAGCTGGCCCCTTTCCTGTTAAGTATATTTAACCAAAGAATTTCAGACCACAACTTGAGCTGAGATACTGACTCAGCTACCTTGTTCATCCACAAAATACACAGTCACTCCGCTTTATAGTATATCCTATGAAGCACTTTGTGACGTCCTCTTGAAGTGAAAGTTGCTATATCAAATGCAAGGATTATTATTATTAATTAATTATTAATAGATCTTAAGGGGTGAAATTCTGCCGGTCTGTAATTTGCTTAATATGGGCATCAGTGTGCATTGTGCCAAGGTCATTAACTTAACCCACTTAGTCCCAGACCAGGCAATCATACAGGGAGATTAAGGATGTAATAACTATGCAAATATTTGACTGTATCTTTCTCTTCCCCCCATACCCCCACGCCATGTATTATTTCAGAATCGTACACAATCAGTGGATGAGCAGCTGTACCAATATGATCTTGCCCCACTATCCCAGATTCCACTTGTTCAGGAAATTGGAAGGACTAGGGCATGGAATAAACCTTATAGCCTCCAGGTGGCTTTGACAGCCATATCTCTCAGACTTTCTGGTCTTATTCACAGAGAGACCGTCACTTTCCCTTCTCAACATGAGGCGCCTTTTCTCTCAGAGAGTCTGGCACCAAAAAACATCCAGCCTCCAGCTGCTGGCTTGGCTGTTGAACAGGGCTTATGAAAAGAGGTGATAGAGATCATCATAGCTGCAAGGAAATCTTCCACACAGTCTGTTTATAACAGTAAGTGGAAAAGGTTTGCCATCTGGTGCCAAGATCATGGACAGGATCCCGTGCTGTGTAGGATCCTTGTGATTCTCGACTATTTGGGTATTCTGGTAGAACCTGGACTGAAGCCCAGTTTGATCAGAGTGTATGCAAAAGCTTTCTATACAGCCATATAAAAGGTCTGCTGGGCACTCATCTTATGATATTTTACAAAGAGATTCAATTCAGAACTTCTCATGAGCCTTGTGCTCTCCAATGTGAGTTCAACTTGATTTATTTGTTTGTTTTTAATAATTGATTTGATCACGTTTTCCCTTTGTAAAGTTTCCCAGTACTGTACACCTTTCTGAGCCAAGAGGTCCCTGCCGGTACCTCTCTACTGCCAGCAATAAGATGTGAGGCATGGCCTAAGATGATTAATCCTTTCTTCCTTTTCTTTACTATGGCTTCTGCTCAGTGCACTGGTGGATTCTGGAAAGGATTGGGCACTTGGAGAGTCATAGGCTTGAGCCTATCACTTATCCTTCTGTAACTCAAAACATCAGATCTCCAATTCACTACACTGCTCAGTCCCCCAAACCTGAATCGTTAAATGCTCCTGTAAACCACACTTTGATTCAAAAAGATTGAGGGCTGATGAATGGTGAGTGTTAGAATCTGATCTGATTTCACCTCCCTCCACATTTACCTTCATATATTTAAAGATTGTCCCAGCTTGTACCTGGGTTCGATTCCTGGTGGGGCGAAACCTTGGGCAAGTTTCCTTACTCCACACGCCTGATAATAATCCCTCAAGAAAAAAAACAATAATAAATTGTTCATTTCAATCCACGACTGTTTGTGTGCAATTGGCTGTCGCGTTTCGCCCACACAATATAGTCGATTCACTTTACAGTATATTCTGTGAAGCACTTTGAGACATCAAGAAGACATGAAAAGCGCTATATCAAATGCAAGGATTATTATTATTATTATTATCTTCCTGCCCAGAGTGACCTCTTTTTTTCCCTATTGATCCACTTGAAGGAATGACTGTCCATCCTTCCAGTCATCATTCAGTTCATCGTGGGCTCAGATAAAATGATTCCTAAGTTGGAAATAGTTAACATGAGATTTGCAGTTTTTCTTTGACAGTTAATTAGGTTGGTTGATGTAAGAACTGGGTATATCCCACTGGTACAGTAGATGGGATTCCTCTGAGGTTCAACTCAATGTACATTATTGAGGTAGTTTTACCCTACATCTAATCAGTGCTACACTTGACCTGAGATAATGAAAATGAAAGTGCTTATTTTTTCAGTACTGATATCCTTCAACTCAACAAACAGAAATCCCCCCCCCCATTCCATTTAAAATGAATAGCTTAAACAGTATAGTTGTACATGATGGAAACATCAACACCTTGATATACCCTGGAAACTTACATCTTACACAGAGGTTGAATGAAGAGAAACACAGGTGAGCAGAAAACCCTTTACATGTATGCTGGCATTTTACCAGCAAATTAGCCAATTCATGGCCTAATCTGAGCATTTTAGGTGAGCATTTTTATCTTCCCAAGATAGCAAGATTGATTACTATCCTCCTAGGGTGAAGTACACGGGTCTCCTTGAAGCTGAACTGGGTAGTCCACAGTACTCCAGGGTACTACTAATGACATAGCAACCATCCCGCAAGTCAAAACCCTAACAGGTAAGATGTCCCAGCTGGACAAGCAATGGAAATCTTACCAGACGTTGCTTTCAGTGGCAAGCTATGTAGTTTTAATTGGTTCAACTCTAGCAGTATCCCAACACACATTCTGGGGTCCTTAAACCTTCTTTTTTGCCAACCTGTGCTTAATACTTTCTAGAATTGGTAAGCAGAGTGTACCCCACCATGGAGAGAATTTGTATTCTATTCCTGAGACAGGAAAATTTCCCTGTTTAGGTGACATACGAATGTAGAACTTTGATCCGGATCCTCTTAAGCATGGTGATGGGTTTTTGCACATGGCAGACACCTGACTGACCAAAGATTGGTTCAAATGAAGAAGTTCCTTTGGCCCATTTGATCTTATCTTTCAAGAATTCCCAATCTATCGTCCTTCCATTACAGCATCAAGCTTTTTCTTAAATAAACAAAGTCCAGCATCCTGACTTCAACCATTCTTCCTGGAAGTCCATACAGTCGGTAATTACCCTCTGAGTAAATAAATACTTCCTGGTATCTGTTTTGAAATTACATAAGAACATAAGAAGTGCTAGACGGAATAAAGACAAGGTCCATCTAGTTCACCTTCCGCCTTCCTGGTGGTCGTATGTACATATTGCCCAAACTACCTAAATTGCCTTTTGCTACCTTGTCACATTATTCTGCTATCCTGCTATATCTGAAAGTATTGTTCTGTATCTACTTTTCCCATCCCATTTAAAATCTTATAATACACCTTTACACAGTCCCTTCTCAGACGTCTCTTTTCAAGACTGAAGAGCACTAACTTGTCTAATTGTTCCACATGATGTATCTAACATCATCTTCATTGGTTCCTCTGCACTGCCTTTAAGGTCTGAGCAGCTCCCTTATATTTCTTGACCAAAACTGTATGGAGTCACGTTACCGTGTGAAAGGAACTATAGAAAAGCAAGTTACTAAATTCCGTATGGAGTCTGACCAGAGCACTGTGAGCTTGACTAATGAGGGTCCAGACTGAACTGATTTGGCAATATGGCTTGGCATCCTGTTTGTCTTGTTTATTGCTATCTCACACTGTTTGACATCGTTTCACATTCAATAAATCATATACTTCATTAGACAATCATAACCGTTCTGATAAAATGGGAACATATATGATGGGTTTTCCATAATAGGTGGAATATAACAGGTGAGAAAAAAGGATAGACTAATTACTTTATTAACCCTTTAAACAAATAATAATCTTTACATTTGATATAATACCTATTATGTCAAAACATCTCAAAGCACCTCAATAGGTAGTTGCTGTTAAATGGAGTGATTATGGAGGTTGAAATTCCAATTGGAAGACATTGCGGGAGTTAATTATACTTTACCAGATTTTTAAGGATATTTAAGGATCACTAAAAGGCTCAGTCACGTAGTAGTGACACGAGGAGTGGTCGTGCCAGGCTGAAGAGCTGATTCATTGATCTCACCCAGAAAACAACATTTATCAGCTCATGGATATGCACTGTTTCATCCAGCATTTATATTCTCAGACCCTTATTTCACAGTCTTGTATCACCAAACTCCTCTCAACTATGTCAGTCTCTGGCACACTATCACTGAATATTAGCCGAAAGTGTAAGAAGAAACAGATGGTTAAATAGGGTCATATTAGACATTATTACATTTCAAACAGTTCAAAATCATGAAACATTTAATTGGTCCTGCCAATATAAATTAAACCATTACCATAAATATAACATTGCATAAATTAGGTTATTAATACATAAGTGTCCTTATGTTAGAAAAGGCATTACAAAAAATATTAAGAGAAAAAGTAGAATCATATACAATAGCAAGGTGAGATTACATTATAACTACAAAAGTATGGAAATAAACTAAATAAGGATATTGGAATTACATTCACATTTCATAAACTGTAACTGCAGCAGAGCAATAACGGCACAACACATAATGTGGAAGGTACTCTATTACCCATATATCAAGTTAAAATTCTTCCACTGAGAAAAGTCGACCACAATCTTGGGAACCAAATAATATAAAACTGTTTCAGCAGGGCAGCATTCTAGGCTTTTTACATCTTGTATGTCCATTTCAATTAGGAAGGTCCCATTCTCTCAAAATAAATCATCAACTGCAGGCTACGTGAGATGTAAGGCACAGCAGAGGCTCATTTGAGGTAATCTTAGATGTTTTGCTGTTACTTGATAGAGAAATGTGCTAGAATGTCTTCAAAGCTATGTATTTTGGTTTCCATGTACGCCCAGGCTTTCAGAGTGCTTGGTAATTCAACCGTTGCTCAAAGTTACTCTTCTCCTGACACTTGCTGGATATTCGGACTTTGTCCAGTGGTGGTGTTCAAGGAAGGCTTGCTTGTTTCACCCCTTTGAACTTGCTACTGCCTCAGGAGACATCATATGCATGCTTGAAGGAAAGCTCCAAGAGCTTCCAAGGATACTAGGGCTTTCCAGATCACCAAATACAACAAGGCTGGAAGCTGTACGTCTTCTAAATTAGCACTTCCTTCAGCCTCAGGATGAAGGTAAATTCAAATGAATGCTGGAAATAGAACATAGAGCAAAGGAGCAAGAACCGGGAAACCAATATATGCTGAGGATACTAAAGTTGTCCCAGATATTTTGAGTCTTGCTGTAGCTTTTCTTCATAAATGTAATAATTCTTGCACTTAAGAACATAAGAAATGCTAGACGAAAATAGACCAAGATCCATCTTTCCACCTTCCTGGCAGTCACATACACATATGCCCCAAACTACCTTGTACTACATCCAATAATCTTATTTCCTAAAAGAAAACTATCTAATCTCAGTCTTGAAAAAATCAAGACTTCCTGCTTCAACCATCTTCCTAGGGAGCCTGTTCCACAGGTTCATTATTCGCTCACTGAAATAGTGTTTGCGTAGATTCGTCCTGAATTTCCCCCCCTTCAATCACAGGCGTGTCCTCTGGTTGTACTACTCTGGACAAGTTGAAACAGCCTGAGATGATCTATATTGTCCTTTAGCTCCTTTCGAATCTTAAAGACAGCAATCATGTCGCCTCTCAATCTTCTCTTTTCCAGCGTGAACATGCCCAGTTTACTTAGTCACTCCTCATAGTTCAATTCTTCCATTCCCTCAATTATTTTGGTTGCCCTCCTCTGTATCTTCTGATTTCTGCAATATCCTTTTTGTACTGCAGCAACCAGAACTGTACACAGTACTCTAAATGTGGTCTCACCAATGATCTATACAATGGCCGGATTACCCCATTATTTCAGCTTGCTGTTGATCACGCTGATCTTTTGATCGACATCTAGCTGACACATCCCAACAACTTCAGTCATATGTATAGGAATTGATTTCATCTTTAGTCCCCATATATAGTACTTTTTTCCATGTTGTAATATATCTTTAACATGCTGTAGAGTTGTCTTCCTTCGAGTTGTAAATTTGTCCAATTTGAAGATAAATCTTTTTGTCCTCATCAGCTTCTCCTAGGCATGAGCTAAGATTCCAACATACCAGGCCTGTCACATTATTTTAAGAGATGTTCTTAAAGGGAAATGTTCCCTGTTGAAAAAGATGTTGTTTTCTGTACTTGTGAGATTATACATCGACGTGGACCATCTTTGCAGCAGCCACAAGCTTATGCTGATTTCATACCTATCCAAAATAATAAGATTCAATGTAAACTTGTGTTTCTTACAAGATACCCCATTACTGAGGTCCAATTAGTCCTGGATCTGTGGAGCCATATTTATTTTTTCATTTGAAAAAAAATTGAATTATATTCAACATTTCAACATATTTAACACAGCGTGAGCAAATTTACTCTCCTTGTTCCATCCTTTACTCTAGTGCCATAACATTGGAATTTTTCCCTTTATATTTGTAGACAAATGCAGCAGCTAATTTCTGCAGTGCAAGATTCCACAAATAGCCAGTAAGTGAAGTACCAATTTATCTGGAGGGTTGTTGGCCAGGACATCAGGAGAAACTCCCTCTTTTTCAAATTGTGTTGAAATTATATCTCTTGTTTTCGATCCCCCTATCATAATGAAGAATGACCATGTCAGTTCTTATTAATAATAATAATAATCATTGCATTTGATATAGCACCTTATCAAATTGTTGAGACGTCTCAAATAGCTTCACAGAGTAAAGTGATTTGACTGTGTATTTTGTGAGCAAATATCACAAACAGTCATGGAGTGAGTGAGTGAATTTTTTTCTTTTTTTGTGGGCGAGGGGAGGTTGATTATTAACAACCGGGTTCCTACTTACTGTTAGGTAAACAGAGGCGTGTGGAATAAGGATTTCGACCTGCCTGAGATTTGAATCTGGGTCCTCTCACTTGCAAGGCAAGCATGCTAACCATTACACTAGGGGACTCCACACTATTTTGATTTTGTTTGAATATAAACAAAAGAACTTCACAAGTTCTTATTATTATTTCAAACACTTCAATTCGATCATCCCCTTAACCTTCAGAGCTGTGTGGAATATAATCCAAATTTGTCCAGCAACTCATTATAGCTAAATCTCTACAACTCACTGAAGCTAAATCTCTACGTATCTCTACATCGTCACTCAATACATTCGAAGATATCTTCCCTAAGGTTGGGCACCGAAAGGTGAACACTTCAATGAGGTCTGACCAACACTCGATACAGTACATCAATTATAATCCAGACCTTTGTTATAAAGCCCAGCATCCCATTAGCCTTTACAATTGTTTCTCCTAACTGTAATATTGTACTTGGACTAGAGCAATGCTTTGCTTTTTCTCAGGTCATTCAGGTCAACTGTCCACAGATGCTCTAATTTCGTACAATCTATATTTTTAGTACAACAACAACTTGCACTTATATAGTGCCCTCCACGCAGGATAGCATCTCAGAGCGCTTTTTCAAGTCCCGCAGGAAAATCTTCAGGCGGGACTTAAAAGAGGGGAGAGAGGGGACAAGGCGGAGGGATTGAGGGAGAGTGTTCCAGAGTTTTGGGGGCGTAGTGGCTGAAAGCAGAATCTCCGATGTTCGGTCAGAGGGTGCGAGGGATGAGCAGGAGGCCGGTGCCAGTCGAGCGGAAGCGCCGGGTGGTGGATTGGGGAGTGAGGAGGTAGGGAGGTGCCAGTGATTGACTGGATTTGAACATTAGTGTAAGGATCTTTTTTTGTGGAGTCCTGTAGCTCAGTGGTTAGAGCACTCGCTTTGCAAGCGAGAGACCTGAGTTCAATTCCAGGCAGGGCAAAACCTTGGGCAAGTTTCCTTACTCCACACAGAGCCTAATAATAATCCCTCCAAAACCAAAAACAATAATAAATTGGTCATTTTCAATCTACGACTGTTTGTGGGACATTGCAGTGCGCAATTGGCTGCCGCGTTCGCCCACAAACATACAGTCAATTCACTTTACAGTGTTCTGTGAAGGGCTTTGGGACGTCCTCCCGACGCAAGGATTATTATTATTATATTATTATTATCTTGAAGTCGATTTGTTGGTGATGGGGAGCCAGTGGAGTCTGGGCAGAACTGGTTACGGTGTTTGGTCTGGGTCAGTATGTGGGCAGCACAGATTTGAATGAGCTGGATCTTGTGAATGGTGGAGTGGAGGAGACCGGCGAGAAGTGTGTTGGAGTAATCCAGGCGGGAGTGACAAACACATGCATGGTGGTTTTGGCTGCATTTGGGGTAAGATACGGTCGGAGGCGAGCAATGTGTCGGAGGTGGAGGTCCTGGTCAGGGACCAGATGTGGGGGAGGAAGCACAGTTGGAGGTCGAACCGGACGCCTCGTATAAAACCTGTAGAATCATGGCTGGCATCTGTGCCTAAAGTAAAATATCACAATATGTAAATTGAGAAGGAACAATTGATCTGTTTCAATGTTTCAAATGCATGCTGACATTTTACATTTCAAAAATTGAGCTGCATTGTTCCTTTCAACATCAAAATGCTCTATTCATTCACTTCCTTTTGTCACATTCCAGATCATTTGGCATTTTCTTCTGATGTCTTTCCCTCCTCTTTGATAGACTGATGAATGCTGCAGGGGAAGTTTGCCTTTATTGTTGCACCTATGTGGCAATGAGAAAAGAATCCAAGTAAGAGACATTAGCCAAACTATCTGGCTAGTAGCAAAATTGTGATCTGCTGTCCTATAAAACGAGCAATCTTTAGGAGCTGAGCTTTTTTGGCTGCAGTATGTTGCCTTTTTCTAGGCTATATCCGGAAAATACAGGCAGACCCAGAAAAGGAGATCGATAATTATCTGTTTGAATTTATATAGTTTTTGTTCTAATACATTTTTATTTGATGTTTTGAAAAAAATGAATTTCTCACCTTTAGTAAATAATGTTTTTTTTAGCATACTTTAATTTTGGAATGCATTTTGGATAGCTTTCTATGAGCTCGTATACTCTTTAAACGTTGTATCCAGATATTACTACTCTGTAACTGAGGCATCTGTCAACTAAACAGCAGCAGGAGTCAATCCTGAGTTAAATAATTCTGAATTGATTACAGGACATTTTTTTTCTTAATGTTATTGCCCATACAACAGTTGTGCAGATGTCTGCACATGTGGCGTTGCAAATGATATGTAGCCTATTGCACACAAGCTTACCATAATTTGTTTCATCGTGAGTGTTGCCAGCTGTCTTTAGGACATGAAAGAAATAGATTTTTTTTACAGGAATAATTTTGTTACACTTTGGCCACACCACATTCATAAAATCACTATATTTCCAACCTTCAGCTCAAAATAATGGATCAGATATTTCTGGCACCAATATTTACATCTTACACATTTAACTCTTCACCAGCATTTTCCCTCTAATCCAGTGGAATTTTATAGAAAGCTATCCAAAAGATAACTTAGGAACATATGAAAACACGAGCAGGAGGAGGCTATTCAGCCATTAAGCCTGTTCTACCAGTTTATTAGATTCTGGCAGATCTTTTAATCAGAGGTGCCGATAAGCGCCTCTGATATCGCTTCCTTCACAAAATACCATAAGCCGTGTCCTGGAAGTCAGCCGTGTTGTTGTGCTTTGTCATTACGCAGCCTTGGAGATATTGGATCCAACCATCTTGTAATGGGTTTGTTGTCCACTGTCTTCCCATCACACAGAGGCTACAGTTCGAGATCCTGGTTCTCACCTTCAAAGCCCTCCATGGTTTTGCTCCCCCCCTGACCTCTGCAACCTTCTAACCCCCTACCATCCCGCTCGTTTCCTCCACTCAGCGGGCTCCGGCCTGCTTCATGTCCTCTGCCTCGCTCGCCCCACTATTGGCAGGCCACTCTGCCCCATCTCAAGACCCTCCTTTTCGACCATGCTTTCGATCTCCCTGCTTCCCCCCTGTCCTCCACCCTCCCTGACCCCTAGCTCAGGTCCGATACTCTGTCTGTCCAGTGCCATGGGACGTCCACCTGACGTGAAAGGCGCTATGCAAATGTAATTTTGTTGTTGTTGAGTCAAGAAAAAAAATTAAGTGTAATAGTTCATCAAATACTGTATCATCATAGTAAATAGCAAGTGTTGTATAGGAAAATAATGTCTTAGGATCTATAAGTAGATCCATCCAGTCAAAGAAGGAGAATTGATCTGAATAAAGTGTTGGGGAGAATACCTATGGTGTATTTTGTGTAGTCATCTTAATTTCTGAAAGGAATGGAAAATGGATATAGAAAGACATTGTGTTTAAAACTAGTTAGATTAACCAAATCCTTGAAGTCAAGTTTTAAAACCAAAATGAGAGAGGATCTGACTATCAGAACAAGTTGTGTAATACCGTGTCAGTGACTACTTGAGGTACAGTCGTAAAATAAAGTTTTCATTTCCTTTATCAAGCAGTTTCTGGCATTTACCAATAGCGATCTGGACAATCCAGACATTGTGTTTTTGTTCTTCTTTGGACTTATATTTTCATTTTTTATTAGTCATCTGTATATCTGTAGTGAAATGCAATGTTTGACATAACTTGTCCAGCACTGCACATTAGGGATTTAGCTCACAGGACAGAGGGCATGGCTGTGTTTCATGTCTCGCTGATGAGATGTTTTAAGCATCAACTCCTTTATTACTGAAAACTGACCTCCTTAGATTACTGCAAAGCCTTTTTAAAAAATAGGAACATCTAAAGGCTCAGGGACTCAAACCTAGACTTTTCAAATTCCAATGAATTCATTCACCCTTGGCCTTTAGAGTTCCAAAGTGTTCAAACAACTGAGCTACTCAGGATGCTATTCATGTTGAGAGATTAGATAACTGTACTGCTAAATGGACTTCTATATCTAGTAACAACAATAAATATCACAACCGCTATCACATTTTGATAGCATACAATGGAGGAGTAAAGATTCAATCCCCACACCTCATTTATGCAGCTATTTAAAGGTGCCAAGCAGAAGCCAGTTATCTCCATTGAGGATAAGAACAAATCCAATGGGAATCTCCACATGCACCTACCTTCATGCACCTCCTGGTGGGTGTTTGATAGTGGAATTCAAAATGGCTTGGACACACAATGGATTGCGATTAGGGAAAAAAAAGTTGTGAAGGTTCATAAAAAGGTATTATAGCCTGTGAATGGAAGACTCTCAGACTGTCTTTAAAATGACTACTGTCAGATTCAACAATGTCATCACATCTCTGTCTTGTATTTCCTAGAATTAAAACAGAACTGGGCTTGTAAATTTATTTTCAAAAATTATTAATTTATCTCTTTGTCAGCATAGAGCTGCAGAATCTTCCTTTCTTGCCCATCTCTGATCTTATTTTCTTATTATTATCATCATCTATTCCAGATCGGATGTTGGTCATCTTTTCCAGGAGAAAGAATACCAACAGGAACGGCTAGAGAAATTGCAGAAGAGAAATGATGAAATGGAGGAACAATGTATCCAGCATGGTGAAATGCACGAGAAAATGAAACAAAGGTAGGTCGTACAACCAAATTATTCCTCATTTGATCAGATGTTGAATTTCATCACCACCATGTTTTCTATTCGAGTTGGGTATAAGTGTTCCAATCCCACAGAAGACTAAAAATGTCCAGTGAAGACGAGCAGAACTGAGCACACTCTGTTCTTGCAAATTGTATTTCAAGGTCACTCTGGGAAATATCTCAAAAATATTTTCATTGATTTCTTGATTTTAAAAATATTCCGGAGCCAAGGGTAGAATTCCATTGTGCCATTTACTCAGATTGTAAATAATTTTGGGGTCAAGGAATAATTCTTATATGCATAGACTCAATCCAATCATTAATATTGTTTAATTACCTGTATGTATTTAAAAAATCTCTTTTTATTAAAGGTAGTACAGTACTGAATTTGAAACTACAATCAGAAGGATACATATATGCTTACATATGTACATACACATACAGTACATGGAAGGATGTATTTATACATGTATTGGCAGCCTATGTTTACAGATGATGAATCTGATGAGTCACCACTGCAATAGTCAGGATAGGGTGCTTTGCTTACGTATTTTTTTTTACAAACCACCCACTTCCAATATGTTCTCTGTTAATCTTAAAATGTTCAAAAGTTTTTTTTTTAAAAAATGAAATAGAATTTCAATTACTTTTTTTTGTTAATTTTGGGCCACTTCACATGGTGTTTTGCGCATCACTTTACAGCCTCACACTCCATCCACACTAGTGTATTTGCCTGAGAAAAAGAAAAACAGCAAAATGTTAAGTACAACATTGACTTAAATTGCCCAAACAAGATTTGTTCAAAACTCAGACCTGTTACAGAAACAGAACAGCTATCCGGAGCCTGTGTTTATGGACGTAAATCATTCCATATTATTGCTGACAGATTTCATTTGCCCCTGTGGCACGCATAGCTTCAACATCCAGCTCCTCTCAATAGATTATTTTCCTCAAGCCGCCTGGTCCTCATATGCATTCACTATTTATTACAGAGATAATGAGCTTTGCCTACCAATTCTTATTATCTTAATATTGTCAGTCTAACATAACATTGCCTTTTACACAATAGAAACCTCTTGAGGTGTCGTTTTATATGTGTTTTCATTCAGATTTAGTATAAATAATGAAATGGAATGATGCAGAAGTATATGTGCAAGTCGTTTTTTTGTCTGTAAGCATTCTGTGAATATCCTTATCTAAGCTTAACCTTACCCAAGCATAATTTTACTTGGCAAACGTGTGATTTGTTAATCAAGATTCAATACATCTCTATTAGTGCTAAGGTAATTCACCTTAATTTAGGCGTTCAGTCCAGCTGGATCAAAATAGACACATATTTATCAAATCAGAAATCTGACACAAACTGCTAATTCTAAATTTAAATTGAGAAGCATATAAACATGTGGAATTGTCTGCTTAACTTATCATGACAAACTGCAGCCCAGTCCACTTCTCATTCAGATACGCACTAAATGTGTTATCCACCATATTTCTAAGACGAGATTTTGCAGTTGGAAAAATGACCAGCTAGTGGGATCTATTCATATGTTGATCACTACAAGTGCCAATCTTCTCACTACATATTTATAATGAGAAATTCTTTTCCATTAGAAGTCACTCAATTTCTGAAATAATAAATTATAATAATCACGTTTAAATTCCTTTTATCTTTGACTGGTTATTTTAAAAATTATTTACTGCTGGGTTGTTTTATAATACTCTAATTGTGTGTTGCTGTTAATACCTTGACATTATTGTTATAGTATTACAGTCCATTTAATTTTTCCTATATCACATATTAAATTTACTTGTAGGTAATTATAACCTTTCCAGTTACTTTAGCCTGTGCCACATGTTTTTCTTACTGTCATTGTGTGAAAGCTTGATTGTTACCATTATCTTATTATCCCTAAATTTTATTTTTAAATATCTGTTTTTTTATTTATATATTCCGATAACATTGTAGTTACATTGCTGTTGAGTTTACTATCTTATTTATGTTAATACTTCAAATTCTGCATAACCACCTGAAATATCCTGTCTTTCTTCTTTGAATGTCTAAATCACTTACCATAAATATAATGCAATACAAAATTACCTTTGTAAAGCTCTTTTCACGTCAGAAGGACGTTCCAACACACTGGGCAATCAGGGATTTGGATCAGAGCAGGGGATTGGGATCAAAGGGGGTGGAGGGCAGGGAGGGTAAGAGGGTGGCCGAAGGCGAGGTTGAAGAGGAGTGTCTGGAGACTTGCCTTGGAGGCAAGGGAGGGAGTGTGGCAAAGGGAGTGTGAGATGGAGTTCCAAAGGTTGGGGGAAGAGAAGCTGAAGTCCCAACTGCTGCTGATGTCTTGTTGCTGCAAATCATTTTTACTTGGCAAAGCTACAATAAGATACAGTATATGAATCTTTATGGAATGGTGGCTGCTGCAAAAGTTGCACAATATTCATTCGTAGTTATGTGCTTTGTCAATAATAGTATTAAACAATTCAGTCCCCTTAACAGAAAAGTAAGTGCTGCATTTCAATCAAATATTTGTTCTCTTTAAGCTTGAGCTCCTTTAATAACTATAATAGTACTTGATAGATTCCTAAACCACTTTTACAACCAGAGATTACTATTACAACTAGAGAATTGCTGTACGTTTCTTTGCACTGTTCATTCAGATAACGTTTAAAAATCTTTGTTTACCTCACATGTAAAGCAATCTTTAAATATGTTGCTAGTGATGCCATTGTTCAAAAATAGTCTTGTGTAACATTAGATCTATATTTGAACAAATTAATGCAACAAACAAACCTACACAAGCACACCATAGGGCAAACATAGTGATATGTTTGGTGACCTTCAAGAGTCTGTTACTCAATGGGCACTGGCCTGCTTCACATCCTCAGGCCGCTTGCTCCACCATCGGCAGTCAGGCCTTCAGCTTTTCTGCCCCCACCTTTTGAAACCGCATTCACGCCCCTACGTCCTACCCCCTCCTCATTGCATCCTTCAAGGCGAGTATCAAGACCATCCTCTTTGACTGTGCCTTCAGTCATCCTCCCACTTCCACCCCCTTGCTTTCCACCTCTCTTGACTCAGGCCCCCAGCTCTGGTGAAAACTCTTCACGTGAAAACCCAACTTGAAAGGCCCTTTACAAATGCAATTTGTTGTTGTAACCTTACATGGTCAATAAAAGCCATTTAAATTTGCTTTAAACCAATATGTAGTCAATGAAAGTCTAGAGGCACAGTGCACTGAAACACTATACTATGTCGCACTTCCGATACACTTCACAAAATGTGCAATTGTAACTATAGATTAGGATGAATGAGAATCAGAGACATGCACCTCTCCCTAGTTAAGCAGGGAAAAGATTAGAAAATTGATTACCTTTTGTGCACTTCCTGCCTACACACTGATATTGACACAGGCGTGAAAGTAAGTTGCTTGCCCACCATCTCAGCAAGGCATGGAGAACAGAGGGAAAGGAGAGAGAGAAAAAAAGGGCAATAATCCAAGAATAAACTAACAAATACAAATTAAATTGTAATAAGTGTGAGATTAAAAACTTTGACTTTTCTGTACAACAATATGGCTGCTACTTATTCTGTATTGTGCTGCCTGAAATACAGAATAGGCAGAAACATACTGTTTGCTGCTTATGCTGTATTCCAAGCGTTGCAATACAACATAAGCAACAGACATATTGCAACGGTTTTTACATCTGTAGTTGCCTTTCTACAAGTGGCCTCTCCATGTTTGTATACAAACACATTCCTATCTACTTTTTTGTTGCTGGTAAGGTCAATATCCTGACCTTGCCCTGTCTGCACCAGTTTCAATCTTCCTTGAACCCCTAACTTCCATTACCCCTTAGAGAGCCTAATGCAGGATATTTTTTGCCAAGAGCAATTATCTCGTATAACCACCATTTGGCATCATTCCCATTTATAGTCCTCAGCCCTGGGAGCTTGCCAGGTGGAGTATTTGTTGTCACTGCACAGAATGGATATGGGTATAACAGTTGGCATCACAATGGCACCGTGTAATAAATGAGTTATAACATTTAAAAGTGACTCCAGTAGAGCCCTGTTATAACATAGTAGTTGGGATACATAAAATTTCAACCACAATATGATGGGGCTGCAGTAACTGGTTTAACTGAACTTGCCCACAACCCACCAACCAGCGGTCTCCCACATGCTTAAAGAAAATGGATCTGGGTCATGAGGTGCTACTGATGTCACTTCCTATGCCCATGGTATGGTTGATGTCAGTGACCATCTTATGACCTGGAAGTCAGCCATTAGTAGTATGGGATCAGCAGCGTGCTTGACAAGGGGCAGCCAGCTGCTGTGTCCATGTGCAAGGAATGGGGTTTGTACTGCATCAGAGAACCAACGTTATAATGAACCATGTTATCATGGGGTCTACTGTATACTGAAAATTGTTTATAATGACCACCTTAGATTCGATTCAAGTGGCCTGAATTCAAGTACCGTAGTTAGCTGGTTTAATGCAAATCAAAATCAGAACCAACTGGAAACTAACTAATGGTTAACTGAATATTACTGATGTATATATAGTAAACTCCTGCTCTATCGTCACTCCAAGGGAGAAAAGCTCAGTGACTATATCCCGGGAGACTATGTAGCAATGAGTCCTTCGGGGCCTCTAGGAGGGGCTACGCATGGAAGCATCTACCCCCAGCCATACTGCGCCTGTGCAGAGTGAACGTTTCCGCAACTGTCAGTAAAACTTGTTTAAGTCAAGTATACGTTTATGTATAAGCATATGTATTTGTAAGTGCACTTATTTTCTGTTCCCTATCACTTATTTCTGTTACTGTATTGGAAACTGCATTTCTGTGCCAGTAGTTCAATACTGTTTCACAGAATACCAATTGAGTTAAGTCAGTGACCTATTTTTAGCTATACTCGAATGATGAACTCCATGATCAGAAACAGAAATGGAGTGGAAAATCGTTGGGCCCAATCATCGTGCTGAGGCTGACAGGTAGACATTGTCTAGGAATGGATGGCAAAATGTGACATTTCAGAATAGATTTTGATGTTCAAATCTGTTATGAAATGTCACATTTTAACTCCACTGTGTATGTCTCTGTTAAACATAGAGATTTCAGCTGGCTTGCTCCAGTGTTTATCATCGATGCAAAAAAAAACTAAATAAAACATAATCTGCAAAAATAATAATTTTTTTAAAAAATAGGAAACTCGCAGCAGTAACAGTGAATGATTTGTAAAGCTCCCCAGAATTGTCGGTAAGACTGAAGTTACAAACCCAAAATGTTTCCTTCCCAAAATTCTTTTTTTTCCCTTGTTTCTTAAAAAAATATAAAATCAGGTGTGAAAAGTAAATTCCTGCAAAAATATTTTTTGAAAATTGAAAATCAAGAACACTATGTTGTTGCCCATAACGATCAAGACTCAATAGATTGTAGTTGCTGGTGCTCATGAAGCATGTTATCTTCAAAGTCTAAAATCAGGAATGGAAATTGACCCAGTTTGTTTGTCCTCCTATTCTTCTTGAGTCATAAGAGTAAGACCATGCCTGCCCTTACTTCCATGATATTACTGATTAAATAGAGCAAGTTTTTAATAGGCTATACATCAGCAAATGCAGCAACAAACAACAAAAACTTGCATTTATATAGCGCCCCTCACACAGGGTAGTGTCCAAGAGCGCTTGACAGTGGTGGAGCACAATGCTGAACCAGGGGTAGTGGGGGCTGACCATAGGCACAGTCGAATAGGAAGGTCTTCAGATGAGATCTGAAGATGAGATGGAGGGGGCAAGGCAGAGGGATACAGGAAGAGTGTTCCAGAGTTTTGGGTGTAGGGGCTGAAAACTCAGCCACCAATCGTGGAACAGGGGGCACGAGGGACATGCAGGAAGCCGGAGCCAGTCGAGCAGAGTCGGCTGGTTGTTGGGTAAGCAGGTCAGAGAGGTAGGGAGGTACCAGTGCATGTAGGGATTTAAAAATCAGATTGAGAATCTTGAAATTGATCCATTGGCAATATGGAGCCAGTGGAGCCTGGCTAGAACTGGTGTGATGGGGGTAAGGAGTTTAGTACGGGTGAATAGTGCTGTGATGAGAATTCTAAAAATTATAATCGGTTGAAACAATGAGAAAAATAAAAATGGGATAAAATAAAGTAGTGCCTTCCCTCCAATTTCCTCCAATTTCTGTGAACACCTGCATAATTATCATTTTGCCTTCAAACAATAGTTGGGATATCTTCTATAGTTTTTCACATGTATATCGGATGCCACAAGATAGTGCAACTATATTGATGATAAATGTTTCATGAAATTGACAGAACAAGGAACAACCGAGAACACTGTACCATGTAACAGAGCCGTCTCATAGCCTAATACATTCGTCAACAACCTTGGTTCAGCAGGTGGTGGGTAACTTTGTGTTTGAGGTTCTGCATAAGAGGTGAAGAGTTCCATGTGACAACAGTGCCTGGGAGAAAGTTCCACAGGCGGCAGAAGTAGTGTATAAAACATTGTTGCTTTGAATTGACACTGAATATTAAAGCCCAGCTGTAGCAACTCTGCAAAGGAGCGAAGGTGGGGGGGAAGAGAATTTCTGAGTATGGAGAAGAGAATGTTGAAAATGCAATGAAATTGGGGAAAATTGGAGGGAAGGACCCACTTTATTTTATTCAATTTTTATTTTTCTCCTCATTTCAAACCCTGAGTATAATTTTTTTAAATTCTCATCACAACACTGATCA
The DNA here is from genome assembly GCF_018977255.1 of Callorhinchus milii. Taxonomy (NCBI): domain Eukaryota; kingdom Metazoa; phylum Chordata; class Chondrichthyes; order Chimaeriformes; family Callorhinchidae; genus Callorhinchus; species Callorhinchus milii. The sequence continues at coordinate 60,732,894 of NW_024704744.1, read as the reverse complement.
CTGATCAGTACCTTGGAACTTCAATTGCTCCTCGGCCTCAACCAGTGTTAATCTTGAGCCACCTATGTGCCTGAGAATAACTTGTGACTTTTAATTCTTTGCTCCCTCTCTTGGAAAAGCATTTCCTGACTTTGCTCTACTGTCCCTGATGGACCAACAAGATTGGGAATTTAATGTGGAAAGAAAATTTGGCTTCAAACTTGTTTCCCATCATATCAATGTATAAATAAGCAATGAAACAGGAGATTGTTTTGCCCACAAAATACACAGTCAACCACAGTATATCCTCTGAAGTGCTTTGAGACTTCTTAATGATGTGATAAGGCTCTATATTATTATTATCTTTTCTGTTTTCTCTGTAGAAACTTTGTAGAAGGCTTCTATTAAGTTTTTGTGTTGTAACATGTTATAGGGTCTGTGTTGAATTAACAGATTTTTTAAATTAATACATTTTATAATAGATTTTTTAATTAAGAAATGTGGAAGTCCATGACATCAACTCACCGGAGTGCAATCTCTATTTCTGGAGCAGGGTTCCCTCGATTTGATGATATGCATAATGTACCTTCAGTTACCAGAAGGAATCTCCATTCAGATTTCTTGATGATAAATTTGTTTAAAGACTTGGCAGTTCCAATGCCCTGCTCATTGCCTCCCAAGATCTATCCCCCAGACCATTCAGAACTCTGCAGCCAGCATCCTTCACTAGGCTCTGTAAGCCCATTGCCTCCATCCTTACTCAGCCTCCATCCTCCCCCCAGCCTCCAAATCACTCCTTTCAAACCTCCCAATTCCTGCTTTATGCTGCCTGCCCACCCACTCTCCCCCACCTTTGGCAGGCGAGCTTGCAGAAACTTTGACCCCCCACCTCCCGAATCTCTCTTCCAAAATCCCTCAAGGCCTCGCTCCCTCCCTTTCTGTTTTCAAAATCTATCTAAATACCTATTTCTTTGCACCTTCACCACCTCCCCCTTGCCCCTACGATCTCCCTCGAAGCTTGGGTCTTTGTAAAGCATTTTGAGACATTCTCTCTAGGTGAAAGGTGTTGTATGGGTGAAATTTTTTGTTATTTTATTGGGATTGGTTGGACCTTTCCCTTGTGACAATGAACAGCAGAGAACAAGACTGATCAATAACAAAGACGTTCAGTCATCGGATGCTATGGTGTAATTGATGAATTTTGGAATGTATCAATGCCCTGAAAATAGCATTTCTATATTAATGCTTTGTAATACAGTATCTTAGAATCAATATTTTAGAACTGAATGTTTGTCATGTATACTCTGGGAACATGAAATCTGAGTGGGGACTCCTTGCATTAACTGGAAGTGTACGATATGCACATCATTGAGTCAAGGGAACCCTGCTTCAGTATTGCATTGAGTTGGAAAGGCGTTCTTGTGAGTTGGTGTCATGAACTTCAGATTTCTTAATTAAAAATCTATTAGGAAATACTTCAAAATAGCCCCATAAAACGTTACAGCACAGTAATGGGCCCTTTCAGCCCATTAAGTCTGGGTTGGTATTTTTCTCCATCTAAGCCTTATATCCTACTCTCCGATTTGTTCCCTTTTAAAAGAATTGATTAACCATTTTTCTGGCAGTGAATTCCTCAGTGTAAAGACTATTTTCCTAACCCTTTTCATTCTTTTTGTGATTATTTTAAATGTAGCCCATCTCACAATTAACTTGATTCACTTCTTCTAAACTCTTGCTTTTTCTTGCTGGGATTTTTGCCAGTTTTTATAAGTAATCACAATGTCTGAGTACGGGAGTCTGCATACCTTGCAAATCTGTGTATAAGCGGGCTTTGTGCAAAAGCCTTGATATTGATCTGTTTGGAACTGACCTGTCCTACAGTATTTCAGTTTCCTCTAATTATGCGAACATTTGGGAAATCCATGCATTCCTTAAACTCCAGATGTTTATCCTCAAAGGGCTCTGTCTTTAATTTGATAATTAATACAAAAGTTTAAAAAATTACATTTCAGATTAAGCTGCATCTAAAAGTTGCATCTCACCAAAATAATCCCAAAAAGAATTTAGTTTGAGCTAGTCAGAACACATCGCCTGTTACACAGTCACACTCTGCCTCAGATATCACACATTTTACTGAACAGATTGTAATTAAACGTTTTTTACCTTTTTGGAAAAACATGCTGCATCCCTTTATAAAACATGCACCTTATGCTTCATTGAAATCTCGTCCAGTTAGTTCCAGTTTCTTTCAAAATAACCACAACGCACTCAATTTATTTGCAAAAAACAGCTCCTGAAACAGAATTCTGAATGGTTTGTTCAAAGAGTGCAATGATGTCCACAACCTGTTCGCACTATAGCAAATGGTAGTGTTCTTCAACGATAGTTTTTCATTAATGTACATTTTATTTCAATTATGCTCTTAATTTTTTGACTTGCTCACAAAAATATTATGGGATGTTCCTTTTCGTCACCCATGTATCACCACATTCCTGAGATATGTCTCATTAATTCAAATGGCTATTCTGAATGCTACCACTGAGTAACATCAGACATTTGAGTGTCACCTTAGCTCAATCGTTTTGTGGATTTAACACCCAAGACTTGGAACCCAGTATAAATTGACATCCAATGCAGTTCTAGGGTGTGCTGGATTGTCAGAGGTGCCATTCTTCAATGAGACATTAAATTGAGATCCAGTCTCCATGTTCAGGTGGATGTTTAATGATCCCATGAATTTATTCAAAAAGAGAAATACATTTCTCACGGTGTCCTGGCCAACAGTACCCCAAATTGTTCACTCACTCCACGGCTGTTTGTGGGATATGAATTTGACCAAGCCTAAGGTCACCTCCTTCCTCTTCATAATAGTTGCAACCTTCTGGTTATGCGATTCCAGCTAACCTCGCATATTTACAGTAATTACCAACGCTGTTTATGCCCCAGATCATTGCAGATTCACATGATGTAAAAGCAAGATTACCATCTATCGTTAATAGAAAACCATTTGTTGATTATCCTGTTATCCAGGTTCATGAAAGGAAAATTAAATCATCAATACTGTTAATAAATCTGTAGAATTAGATTTTTTTTCAAATCAATATGTACCAAACCCATTTGGATATTGATCCTTGATGTTCATCTACAAAAAGTTATGCCTAGTCACTACATTTTGAGTAAATCCTGAAGTGGTTTGAGGCAATCCCTATATCAAATGCAGCCAATTTGTACATTGCAATGTCCCACAAACAGCCAGGGAGTGAATGACAATTTTTTTTTAATCGGAGAATTATTGCCCAGGACATCAAGAGAACCCATTTCTCTTTTCGAATAGTGCCATGGATTTTTAGCGTCCACTTGAATAGGCAGACCTCAATTTAACATCTCATCTGAATGATGGCATCTCCAATAACACAGCACACTCAAGCATTGCATTAGAGTGTCAGCCTGGTCTATGAGCTGAAAGTCCAGACAGAGGTTTAAACCCATAATCATCTACCAACTGAGCTGACACATGGAATCTTGGAATCCTCATTTTTTTTCAATTTTAAGACGAGGTGAACTTTGTGATCGACTGTACATCACATGAAATTTTGATATAGCGATGATAAACTTCAGCCAAAATTCATCCCCCAAAATGTCTTCTTTATTGTACCAATACATCTTTGCTGCTTTACCAGATCTGCAGATCAGGACATAAATGTGTGAAATGCAACTTACGTCTATTGTTCTTACTTATAGATCATTGATTTGAAACACAGGACTAATACAGTACTAATTGATTTCTAATTGGATTTCTTTATCAACCAACAAGGCGGGAATCTGGTACCAGAAATGTCATGTTAACCAGAACTCTGCTTTGAAAGTACATTGCATTAGAGCAGAGTTCCCACAGCTCAGAATAATGTACTTCTGATTTCCTTATTAAGGAATCTTGTTATATGTTGCTGCTTATTAGATGCCATTGCTTAGCAATATCCCTCTGTCATCTACAGTAATAAAATGTCAGCCAGCTAAGGCGCTATAGAGAATAAGGAATTATTCTCTCTCCTCCTCCCAATAACCTACCCGCCCCCAGTCTAACTGTAATGCACATATGTAGGTGAATAACCTGTTGACATTGAAAGCACACCACTAAAAAGCTACATTTGCTTTTGAGTAAAACTTTTATAAGATCCATTTAACTTAATTGATTATATCATGGTTCAAATTGCATTTGTTCCAGCTGGTTGGTGATTTTTTTTATTGATGGTGTTAGTGTAGAATCTTGCATGTTTAAATTCAGTTTTCTGATGTCCTTTAAAGGAAGTAGAAAGTCTGATTCAGAAAGTGTTTGGCAAACTATTTTGTTAAACAGTGATACAATGATGCAGTTCACACTGAAGCACATATTTGTGTTATGTAAACTTAGCCAGAGTGACACTGATCAGCTTTCTGTGGTCTTCTCTCTTCTATTAAAGGCAACATGTTTGGTCCAGAGCCATTATAATCAGTGGAGTGAATTATGATCTACAAACTGTTTTTTTGAGGGGTGGCAGCGGGGGGAGCTGACAGTTGAATTGAAGAAAATAACTTACTGTACTGCTGGTGTACCCTGCATGCATTTTATTTTCATGTGATAATTTGAGTTCGAAAGGTGTTAAGATATTCCTGACAGTTGCAATGCAGGAGACTTACCATATGGTCTTGCGCCCAGACAGCCTATCAATCTCTTTCCATACGTCAATATCATTCACATTAATGGCTTATTAGTAGTTACTGTCATTCCACTTTAATTACTTTGTTAAAAAAGATAACGTGAAGAGCAAAACCAGCATTTCTTTCTATAATAAACTTTCCATGTTGCACAAGGTCAGATTTATTTAAAAGAATTTTCCCTTTTTTTTGTAAGGTTGAAAATCTATTTAGATAAATCTATCAATCCAGTCCAGATTTATTAAAAGGATTATGATGTACAGTCTAAATTTGAGGTAAGAAGTATTTTTTAAACAGTTTACTAGTTCACTGATTCAAGTTATGCAACACTAAGCTCTTAAAACTCACTAGATTGCAAACTGATCATACTTATTTAATTATTTTAAATATATTTAATTCCTACTCATGTTGTTTAAAATTGACTGCTATACACAAAATGTAATTTTATTTATGGATTGCACAGCACAGTCATATTGATTTAAACCATAAGCAATGGAATTGATATGTATTTTGATGGGATATTTTCTCTCCTTTAGCACCCCTTCCTTTCTTGCAGCACCACATCCCAGCCAAAAACACCCTGCTCATAGGTAGAGAATAAATTAAACTAAAATTGTTTTCAGATGTTTAAACCCAAAATGTTTTTTCATATCCAAATTCCTGGTAATCTTTTCAATAGTTTTTAACTGTTGCTTTATATTCAGTTTTTATTTGTTTCAACTACCTTTTGCACACTATAAGAACATATACTATTGGTTTATCTAACCCATCCAAAATACCCGCCTACCTATTCCACCCTCCCACGAACATTGCCATGAACTCTAAATATCTATCCTTATAAACTATTGAATCACAGGGGAAAAAAACTTTTAGAAGGAAATACATAAATACGTTTGGTTTTACATGAATGCAACACAATCCCATCAGAATCCCCCGGGCCAGCTTGAGTGCAGGTTTGCTTAGAGCGTGGGTATACTACAATGCAATTTTTCAATACCCCAATGCAGTGCTGGGGTGTGTTGCACTGCCTGAGGTGCCGTCCTTCGAATAAGATGTTGAAGCGAGGTCCCGCCTGGCTGTTCAGGTGGACATTAAAGATCCCATGTCATCATTAGAAAAGAGAAGGTGTTCTGGCCAATAATACTCCTTAATAAAAATTGGTCATTCACTCCATGGCTGTTTGTGGATCATTGCTGTGTGTAATTGTACTGCTGAGATTGCCTACAAATACAGTCACTCCACTTCACAGTAAATCCTGTGAAGCGCTTTGAGACATCCTTCGTGATAAGGCTCTATACCAAATGCAAGGTTTTTTTTATATCGTGCCTTTCACATCAGGAAAGCCGCTCAAAGTGTGGAGTGTTTGTAGGAAAGCTATGTAACACAAATAACAGCAAAATAAAATTGTGAACAACCAGATCTCTTTAGTTTCTTCCAATAATGCGTTGACATCATTCCAGTAATAAAACCTGCTTGTTATACATTATAATATTCAGCATTAATAACAACAACAACAAAATTACATTTCTAAAGTACCTTTCATGTCGGGAGCACGTCCCAAGGTGCTGGCCAGACAGAGTTACTGACCCGAGCTGGGGGTCGGGGTTGGGGAGGGTGGAGGGCAGGAGGGGAAGCAGGGAAATCGAAAGCATGGTCGAAGAGGAGGGTTTTGAGATGGGTCTTGAAGGTGGCAAGAGAGGGGGCGAGGAGGAGAGACTGTAGGATGGAGTTCCAGAGGATAGTAGCAGAGTGGCGGAAGGCTCGCCCGCCAATAGTGGGGTGAGCAAGGCAGGGGATGTGAAGCAGGCCAGAGCCCACTGAGAAGAGTCCTGTGGAGTCCTGTGGAGTCCTGTAGCTCAATGGTTAGAGTACTCGCTTTGCAAGTGAGAGACTTGAGTTCAATTCCAGGCAGGGCGAAACCTTGGGCAAGTTTCCTTACTCCACACGCCTAATAATAATCCCTCCAAAACCAAAAACAATAATAAATTGGTCATTTTCAATCTACGACTGTTTGTGGGACATTGCTGTGCGCAATTGGCTGCCGCGTTCGCCCACAAATATACAGTCAATTCACTTTACAGTGTGTTCTGTGAAGCGCTTTGGGACGTCCTCCAGACGTGAAAAGCGCTATATCAAATGCAAGGATTATTATATTATTATTATAAGAGGGAGAAGAGGGGTAGAAAGGATAGTTGAGGGTCAAACAAGACCCTAAGGTTCCGGACTGGCTTAGTGAGGTGGAGTGTACATCCATGGATGGTGATGCTGTCAGCGCCTGAGGTGTGGAGATGCTGACGGGAGCCAATCAGGAGAGCCTCGGTCTTGTTGACATTCAACTGGAGAAAGTTAGCTCTCATCCAGGACTTAATGTCTGACAGACATTTTGTCAGGACAGCAGTGGTCCTTCAGGTCGAGGGTGGAGGCAGAGAGGTAGAGTTGGATGCCATCCAATTGGATGCCATGTGGAGGTTGACTCCATGTCTGTGGATGATGTCACCAAGAGGGAGCATATAGATATTGAAGAGGAGGAGACCAAGGACAGAGCCCTGAGGAACGCTGCACGAGACTGTCCGGGGGCTAGAGGAGAAACCATTTATGGAGATGAAGGTCAAGCGATGTGAGAGGTACGATCTGAATCAGTCAAGGACAGAACCATGGTGAGAGAGGCAGTGGATGAGGATAGAGTGGTCGTGGTGTTGAAAGTAGCAGAGAGGTCAAGGAGGACGAGGAGGCAGAGGGAGCCCTGGTCGCAGATGGACAGAATGTCATTTGTCACTTTGACCAGGGCTGTTTCTGTGCTGTGGGTGGCACAGAAACCCGATTGGAGGTTTATAGGTGGAGTTAAACTACTTAATCACCGATATGGTTAAAAATGAATGAGGAGGTTAGATTTATTAAATGATTTAGATGAGTAATTATTTTATATCAAATATCAGAGGTTAATCATTTTAAATGGTTTGTCTTCTGACACTTCTGCGCCTAACTATAATAATTAGCATAAAATAGTAATGGAACAGTCCCTTATATGATTGCTTATGTTCTATGATCTCTGTTGTGGGTGAATATCAACACACAATTCAGCTTTTTTGGGTTATGAAGGTACCAAAAATTATTAAGTAGTTGCTTTCTGTTTGATTCCAATCTCTTCCCCCTCCTCCCTTCTCTACGCCCACCCACCCACAGTCCATTTGAAACTTACCTCCTGTTTGATCTATGACTCAAATTCACCCTCCCACCTGCTGCCTTTCAGTGTCAATCTCCACCCGCTATTCGGCTGTTCCTACATTTCCCTCTGTAGCATATGTATCTGCTTCCCATCAGCTTCAGCCTTGCAGAAAGGTGTGCAACAACACACCGTATGGGTGTGGAGCTGTTTTATGTTTCCAGAGTGAAAGTAAGTGGGATACAGTGATTCATTCTCCATCACAAAAAAGTAATGAAGAGTAACTATTTTAACAATCAGCATGAAGTGATGTTTCAACAGATTATTTGACCATGGGTGGGTATCACAGGTATCTCCTAGGCCAAAGAATTTTATGACTATGCATGCACAAATTCCATCATGAGTTACTGGATAGCATCCAGCAGCAGGAATTCCAGCTGATTTCCGCCCTCCCGTCTCTCCTTACACTAGGAGGAGTGGTGTCTATTTTTTACACCTCCCCACCTTACTGAGAACAAATCAGGGACTTCCCTACTTACGTACTTTACTCAACACCAGATAGTATGTATGTTTCTCTTCAACCGTGCCTTCACCTCCCCTCTCGACTCTCTACCCCCTCCTCGCTCCCTCCCTTCCCTCCCCTCACCCTGATCATTTCCCCCCTGCTCGGGTCCCGACCCAACTGTCCAGCGCCTTGGGAAGTCCTCCCAACGTGAAAGTCGCTCTATAAATGCAATCTTGTTGTTGTTGTTTGTTAGAAGCCTTTGAGTAGCCATGTATCTATCTATCTGTTGAATCCAAGCTTTGTGTATTACGGTAAATGTCTTTCTTTAAAGAAAATAGTAGAGCAGGATAAAAAAATTTGAGTCAACTTTATTGGACCACAGTTAATTGCTTGACACAAGACAAAATGACCATGGCATTCTCTTAAATCAGAGACGTAAGATGCAGCTAAACTACAACAACAACAACAAGATTCCATTTATAGAGCACCTTTCACGTCGGGAGGATGTCCCAAGGCGCTGGACAGTTGGGTCGGGACCCGAGCGGGGGGGAAATGGTCAGGGTGAGGGGAGGAAAGGGAGGGAGCAGGGAGGAGGTAGAGAGTCGAGAGGGGAGCTGAAGGCACGGTCAAAGAGAAAGGTCTTGAGGCCGGCCCTGAAGGAGGAAAGGGAGGAGGCGGCGAAAGCACTGGGGGATAGAGTTCCAGAGCTTCGGGGCTGAGAGGCTGAGGGCCCGGCCACCGATGGTAGGGCGGTTGGGGCGGGGAATGTGGAGCAGACCGGAGCCAAAGGGACGGAGGAACTACCAGGAACAGCTTGTATTTAATAGGAGGGGAGGGTCCCAGAACTGAATAGGGGAAATGAATACATGGAGCAAGCTTGATTTTATCAGAATTGCAGTTAAATGAGATCATTTACGTTTAAGAACAATGGTCATAAATATTTATTGTTTCAGTAGTATTACCTCACTTTTTCCTTCGGTGTTTTAATTATGATTCTGTATGAAAGGGTGGAGATGAAATTTCCCATTGAAATTGCTTGCCCCATTTAATTTTATAATTGCTTAAAATCAAAGACCATGTTTCTGCTAATTTATAAATCCACAGTGGTTGCACACGGCAAAGGGACAAGTTAACAGATTTTAATGCACACACATATATTTTATATGCATGCTAATATGCAGCTTGCAAAGTGAAATGGAAATGCTGATTTTTCTGCCATCACACACTTTTTTGCGAAATATTTATAGTATTGCCTCTCCTTCTGGAATTTTGTAAGCCTTATGTAATATCCCCTTTGGCCAGCTGTTGATATCTCCATATTTCTTCCCCCACCACCCTCCCGCCCATCACCATTCATCCACTGTAAGGCCTTGAGCAAATGATGAGGTTCAAATAAAAGCACTTGCACTGCCAGTCTGTTTTTGTTCAGCACACGGAAGGAAGGAATGAACAATAAGAACAACAAAATTACATGTGTAAAGTGCCTTTCACATCGGGAGGACATCCCAAGGCACTGAACAGTCAGGGACCAGGACCCGAGCGTGGGAGGGATGGAGGGAATTATCATAATTTCTGCTTAAAGTACTCATGAACATATAACTAACGGAGGATAGGATGATGAAATCACTCAAAAGTTTCCAACAAAATTTAAATTCCTATGTGTTTTGATTATTTTACATCTTCATTGTTGCATTATTTACTGCTAAATCTTAATTAGCCATGCTGAGTGAAACCAGTGGAGACAGAATGCTGACAATGAATTGGAAAATGATTTGGAAAATTCTATGTTTACACTCATTGCTATATGAGCTTTAGATTTTATGTTGATATTTCAATCCTCTTGTACTGAAGGGACTGTCTTAACTTTTAACTCATGCACTTTGTTTATCACAATGGCATACTGCATCAATGTATAGATGAGGGATGGAGAGTGTTTGCTTGTTTCCTCTCATTCAATGAAATCCTGCCTTTGGGGAGACTCACACCGAGGTATGGATGCTCACCCAAGAAATTAAGATGTGGGGGGGAGAACAGGAATGAAAATCAACAGAGGGCAATTTTGCTCCTCCTAAAATTGCTTCAAGAGCAAGCAAGACATTGAAATAAGCTGCCCACTTTCTTTACAAGTCAGGGGATTGGATGTGACCTGGTTAAGATCTACAGTGTGGGAAGAAAATGGGTGGGGAGAATTTGTAAATAAATATACACAGTATTATCTTACAACAAAATTTATTAGTGTACAAAGGTAACGATGGATTTGTTAATTTTAGGTTGCAACAATAAACATAGCTGAATGCTATTTCTTAAACCAGTGTATTCTCTGAATAAGCCTTTTAAAAAATCTTAGTTTTTAATTTACAAGGTTAATTTGGTTTTCTCACCTGATTTCCATATACAGGGTGAGTAAAAAGTTGTGATACCTACCCTATTATCTAAAAAAAATTATTTCTTTAAGGCATATTACGCATTGTAATAGTATCATGATCTGGGAGTCTTGTTTGATCCTCAACTGTCCTCTCTCTACCATATCCATGCCATGACCCACTCTACCTTCCCCCACCTCTGCAACATTGCCCAACTCCGTCACTGCCTCACCCCTCAGGCCACCGAAACCCTCGTATACGTATTCGTCAACTACTGAAACTACCCCCTTGTCGACCTCCCCAACTCTTCCCTCCAAAAGCTGCAGATCATCTAGAACTCTGCAGCTCGTATCCTCTCCTGCACCAGGCTCTGTGACCCCATCACCCCCACCCTCGCCTGACTCCACTGGCTCCCCGTCCCTCAGAGGATAGAATTCAAAATCCTCATCCTCACTTAAAAGGCCCTCCGTGGCCTTTCTACCTCCTACATCTCTCACCTGCTCACCCCCTATCAACCTGTCCGCTCCCTCCGTTCATTGGCCTCCAACCTGCTCCATGTCTTCCACCCCACCATCAATGACCAGGCTTTCAGCCTCTCTTTGGAACTCCATCCCACAATCCCTTCACCTTGCTCCCTCTCTTGCCTCCTTCAAAGCACGACTCAAGACCCTCCCATTCGACCGTGCCTTCTCTCTACCCTTCTATCCAAACCCTACCCCCCGCCCCCCCACGCTCAGGTCCTGATCCCTGACTGTTCAGCAACTTGGGACATCCTCCCAACATGAAAGGTGCATTACAAACGTAATTTTGTTGTTGATTTTGGTCACCGTCACCGTGTACATACGCATCTACCAAAGAGAAGTTCAATTACCATGCAGAGGTTTTGTAGGTGTTTACTTTTATGATAAGAGCTTGCTCATTGAAACATTCAGCAAAATTAACCTGTCTTTTAAACCTAGGGTATTCAGAGTATATTACATAGGAACATAAGAATTGCTAGACGAAAAAAGGCCAAAGGTCCATCCAGTTCACCTTCTGCTATCCTGGCAGTCGCATGCACATGTCATGTCTCAAACTACATACTGTATCCCAAGATATTATTTCGTCTAATTTGCTTTTGAAAGAATCAACACATTCTGCTTCCACCGTCTTCCTAGGGAGACTGATATTAAAATGAAGTTAAGACGTTGTTAACTGCGCTGAATATTTAATTGACATTAAATACAGCAAATTCAATATTAGTTTTTTCCTTTTTTTTCTTGATCTTCTCTAGGGTTCTCAGCAGCCAATGTAAAAATGCTGAACTGCAACAGTCTTTACACATAAATACAGCAGTAAACATTATTTTCTACAAGAATATTTTGTTGCATTGGCAAAATCTAAGTGAATATAATTCTTTACAGAGGTGTGTGAAACATTCCAATACGAGAAATAAAATTCTTGAAACATTAGGTTTTCAAGATGAGAGTTAGTTATTCTACATCACTGCATGGTAGTCAATGTAATTTTGTGCCGTTTATATATATTTATATATATACAGTATATATATATATACAGCATATATATACAGCATGAATAAGTCAAACAACAGTTTATGTCGCACCACTTTATCTTTGACAAACTTTGAGCCAGAATATTCTATGAAAATGAAACTGCACTAAAAATTTAGCCTGCTAGTTTGTATTATCTCATAGATTAATTTGTAAAATATTTCTTATTTTACTTTGTACTTCTGTTGTGAGATTTCTTCAGTATTTTTCTGTCAAAATATTTTCCGTAACACATTCTCATCTTCATTGTTCACACGTTTAAAAAAAAGCTGCGCTCCTTTAAGGAAAAAAGTAATCTACAAGCAGATGTGCTGCTAAATCTACAGGCTTCTGCCAACCATATGGCAACTTAAAGAAAGATGGTTAGAGCGTCTGGATTAGCAAAGAGTCAGAATGGAGAGCCATGTGTCGTTTTGGTACAGGCAGTTGTTTTAGCTCTCTGCAAAAGGCTTCAGGAGATTGTGTAATGGAACAAATGGCACTCATAGCTATAACAGCCTTACCGCTGTTGGAGAGTCAATGAGCCCGAGGCGAGTGCTGTTTCATCTGGTTCTGTTATTATTTTACCTAAGAGAAAACTACAGGGAAACTTTTGAAATGTGCAAGAAATTAGTATTAGTACTTTGATGTAATTTTCCATTAACATCTAGCAAGAGGTCAGCAGTTAACAGTGAATTCATTTTGTTAAATGTAATAGACCTGTATTATAGCAAAAGATTAATTAACTTTATCTGGAATTACCTTCATGCCTTGTGAAATCTAAGCATTTACTACGCCGGTTGTGAAAAATACATTGTTTTTCTTTTGGTTTTCCATTTCTTTTGGGTAATTTTGTCATTTTCAGTAAATTTGACTTTAGTTGTAATAACTGGAATGGAAATATTTAAAGGAATTTCATTTTTCCAGATAAATGACATTACAAAGCAAGCTTCACCCTTGCTTGGTGCCACTTACCAAAATTTGTAGTACAGTAATAATTTTATAATACATCAGATAGATTTCCCTGCATCATTCTCCAGTATACATGAAGTATTTCAGCTTCCACATTCAATTTTCATGATATCGTGCCATGAAAGGTCTTTCTTGTTAGTGATGCCCAGTTTGTTCATTGAAATTGTTACTATAACTTGTAAATATCATGACCTTCAGACCATGGAATGATATTCTTATATTTTGTTATCTCCCGACGTGAAAGGCGCTATACAAATGTAATTTTGTTGTTGTTGTTCATTACTTGGTAGTATCCTGTTTTCTGTCATGGACGTTTGTTCTGCTATCAGTTTTGTATTATTTGCCTTAATTAACCATTGAAGAATTGATAAGATTTTTCAATAAAAGATATGCACATAATATCCCCTGTAACCTGTCAAAAATGATTTTTGAGAAAAAAATCTAATATCAAATTAAAGTTAAAGCTTAAAAAAGTATACAATCAAGGAATAGTTAAAAAATAAATTGATTTTATTTAAATGAATTAATACCACTCACAAGCATTTTGTTCAGTTGGGTCAGAAGGGTACTGCACTCCTTTAAGAGTTGCAAATACAATGCCATGCAGAAGGAGGGTTGTCTGTACTTATGTATTTTGGTAGAGATGTATTAATCTAAATATTGCAGATGTGATACATTTTATATAATGGTATGTCCCATTCAAAATGCTTTGTTAGTTTTTTGGTTAGTAATTTTCCTATGAAAGTTTAGTTTTGCACATCACATGGGTGCAATTGTAACTGTGGCTCCCATTGAAACTCCAGCGTCTCTCCTGCTCTTACTGCAGAGGAGATAGAATAGTGTTAGTTTGTAGTTACAGACACCTAGAGATATATAATTACGCAAGTTAATAATAATAATTCTTGCGTTTGATATAGAGCCTTATCATGTCTTCGAGACATCTCAAAGCACTTCACAAAATATACTGTAAAGCAAATTGACCGTATATCCTGTGGCAATACGTGCTTAAAGTTGTGCGTATTATTTAACTATGTGTCAAGGAAACAAATGCCACTTTCATTGCATGTTTTCTTCAATACTCAGCAGTACAGTCTTCTTTTTATAGGCATTACCCTTGACTTAGAGATACTAGGGACTGAACCAATCGATTGTTTCTTCTGTCAACTGTTAATCTTTTGCTAAAAATTTTTTTAATATTAAGGACAGCTAATTCAATTTTTTTTTCATGTAACTGAAAGAGGCAAGTGACTTTTTTTCCCACTAGGAATCTGAGATCAACATTGTGAAGACAGTTGGCGGGGAAGGCTTGCCGATAAACTTGGTATTGCAGTGCTTGAAAACAAGTGTATACGAGCTTAGGTCCCAAAGAGCCAAAAGACTTGAGGAGGAAGGAATTCTCTCCTTAAGTTGTTACATTTATGAAACTTGGGGGGGTGAGTTTATGATGGATATTCTGTATGTTTTTGCAAGCCAAATTTACCCACCTTCAGAAAACCCTTGGACCTTAAAATGGCTCTTCGGCAAATAACAACAACAAATTTGCCCTGGCGATTTAATCTTCAATAAAATAAACTCTGATTGAACTAATAATAATAATCCTTGCATTTGATATATCATGTCATTGAGGCGTGTCAAAGTGCTTCGCAGAATATATTGACTTTATTTTGCGGATGTATTTTATGGGCGAAAATATGTTATTCTTCCCCAATTCTGATTGTGCACCAACAAGTCTTTTGCTGTCCTGCCCCTCATAGCACATTTAACTCTTTCCTTGCATATAGTTCCTGAACTGTTAGGATCACGAAAATGTCACACTTTTGGCTGTGGGTCAAAGCAGAATGATGTAGGAGGTAAGGTTGAATATTCTGAAGGTCCTCTCAGTTAAGTCGGGGGAGTGCGGGGGTGGAGTTTTACAGATGGCTCAGTGAATTCATCCAGTCGATGCCTGAGTCATGTGCAGGAGGCAGCAGTTGGTGATCTAGAATTGATACCCTGTTTAAAAGTTTAGGGACAATAACATTTTGAGGGTTCTTGCTCCTGATCGCTATCGAAAGACTCTTACTTGAAGCTGTTAGTCTTTTTTTTAAGTTTTTTTTTGTTAGTCGATTGGCAGATCGCTTTCCGGTGGTAAAAATCAAAAATCACTTCAAAAATAAATAATTAAATGATGATAATTTGGTCTTTCAATCCACTACTGTTTGTGGGACACTGTTGTGTGCAATTGGCTACCATGTTTTGCCCACAAAATACACAGTCACTACACTTTACAGTATATTCTATGAAGCGCTAATATAAAATGCAAGGATTATTATTATTTCTGCTTGTATGGGGATTTGGGGTGAGGATAGATGACATTGATATCTTTCATACATCGACTCAGTTGTTGGCATTCCCAGTCAAGACTCACACGTGAATAATGGCAATTTGGGTGAGATACCAAACAGTGGGTGACCATTGTATATGGAACATTCATTCTAGTGGAAGCAAAGTAGGAGTGAATGCCTTCAGAAGAAGGGAGGAGAAGAAATCAGGAGAGAAAAGCAAGGCAAAGCAAGCCAAGTTGCACTGGGAGATATTCCAGATGTGGGAAGGAACTTCAGTATTACAAAATATTGTAAAATAGATTTTGGTCCCCTCAAGATGAGGAAAGATGAAGGCACCCTGTGGTATTGTTTTCATACCAGTGCGCTGTGCCATGGAGCAACAGCACACAGGTTTATAATTGTGATTTCCCCGCACAATGAATTCTTGGTTTCCGTTGACCCACTTCAGCAAAGACCAACTATTTCCCCATAGGAGGAGAAAATATGTCAAAGGGCAAGTCTGCCTAGCCATCTCTCATGTATCATTAAACAACTGGAATTGAGTAATGAGGTAGAGGTCTGGGAGCTTCCCTTCCCAATGGGCAGGGAACAGTGTCGAGATTTCACCCCCCCCCAAGGAGAGGGTGGAATTAATGAGCAAATATGAAGGGAAATTATCTTTTTAAAAATGTTCTAAAAGAAGTTGCATATTATCACATACTACCTGCACCCGTTGCAGCTACGCTTGCAACCAGTGATCCAAAATAGAATGTAGATTTCAGTGATACCGCTCACAAACCATTTTACATGGTATAAACCTTGTATGCACACCTTAAGGAAAACTGCCATGCATGTGTGATGAGCTTGTTTAGGTCATAGCCTCTCAACGATAGGAGATACCCCCAAAAAAATGCCCTTGACACTCCCTGATGCAAGACCTTTCCGATGAGGTCTAAATCATGTCTCTATGTCAATCGGTTATTCAGTTCTTGGCTGACGGACAGACAGACACACAGACATTATGTCTTTATTAGTATAGATGATAGATACAGCAATATGAAGTGTTACCTATTTCCAAGTTTGTAATGATTGATCTTGCTAACCATTGACATTTTTTATTATTAGACTTTCACTGAATTTCCTCTATTTATCCACCTCCTCCTCTGAAAGTTCTGTCACATGTCTAATTCCACTTGTACTTTCTAGAACTTCATCCAAATGACCATTATTCATGCAAGGGCTAGAAGTGAGTGAGTGTCTGAAAGGTTATTAAACTATGGGAAGCACCAAAGCCAATCCTGTTCTCACTCAATATTTCCATGTCACTGGATAGGGAGCAGGAGCAAGAACATGGCTGATTTCCTGTCCCTGACTTAGGCCCATTATAGCACTCCTCCTCTGGCACCGGCTGAGATCAGCGAGCTCAGCACAGACTCGCGATCAAATTTGATATCTCTCTGGCCCGTTTGGTTCCATTTCACATTCGTCAATCCTCTAGCAACTGAGCCTGAATTGAGTTTTTTTCTGAAAGGAATTAAGGAGCTTAGCAGTTATAACAAACATTGAGTGTTCAGAAATCTGAAATATAATTTTTGATGCTGACCCCTCAGAAACCATTCAGAGAATTTAAAACTAATTTATACTGTCTGGATTTGGCAAACCTGATTATGGATGGCGTTGAAAACCGAGATAAAAATAAAGGGCTCCATCTGTTGCAATAGTGACTTTTACAACAGTATGAATCACAGCAAACACAGCATTTTCAGCAGATTCCTCCTAGAATTCAGTGCTTAGAAATGTTAGTCATCTAATATTGTAACAACATCAACTGAGCAGATTTTTTTTTGAAAGCATCTTTCCTAAACCAGTAAATTAGGTTATAGGTAATATCCATGGGACTTGCACATCTGCTGTAAAAGCCACTTTGGTAATGATAAGGATTGTGTAAATATTTTATGTTGAGGTATTTACTTCTCTGAACTATTACTTCTGAAGTCAAAGTTAAGATAGTTGTATGTTTTTTAAAAAATAAGCTGAAAAATGTAACTATGGGCCAAATGGTCTCCAAAGTGCTTGCATTTTTAGGTTCTATATGTAGAAATAAATGAATCCTAATGATGGATTTACATTTAAAAAATAGTTGTGTATCAACAGCTGTTTTATGTATAGGAAAGATTCGGGTTTGAAACCCCGATGGTCCAACACCTTGGGACATACTCCAGACATGAAAGGCAGTATAAAAAACATTTTTAACAAAATAATTTTTTTTAAAAATTCTGTTCTTGCCTTGTCATTCTTTCCAATTTTTTTCTTCTCATCCTGTTCACGCTTATACTTTTTCAATCTTTAACTGAACAACATTCGAGATTGATTTTATTAGTACTCTAACAGTATAATTTATCTTCTGCCTTTCTTTCTCCAGACTCCCATAATCTACCTTAAAAGAACATTATTATTATTATTTTAATGAAACAAGCAAGTTATTAACAAGCACTACACCTACAGGTCTGGCTATCAGTATGGTGTAGTATGAAGTGAGGTACAGTTGTACCACTGAGATTCCCGATATGACAGCGTAAACAGCATTAGTAGAGGGCAGGGAGCACACTGCTGGTCTGTCTTACCTTAAGGGATTAGTGCACAGCCCTGGGGAATACAAAGCAAGGGAAAAAACATGCAATTGCTGAAAGGGCGGTGTCTAAATCACTATTTTTTTTAAAAAGGAAACTTTGTCACACTGGTGATGCGCCCAGGAACAGGCTTTTCACTCTCCACAGAAACAAAAAGGAGACAGGCACATCAAAGATTTCAAATTCATGTTGTCTGACTGCAGCCCCCAAACATCTGCAGACAGTTGTACTAATCATTATTAATCTCATCCGGAAGGTCTGTTCATACCTACATTTTGTGGACAACATTGAAATGCAAAGAAATCTCACTTAACAGTATTCCTAATAAAGAAAACAAAGTATTTGAACAAAATACAAATTGGATACAAACATAAATTAGTAAAAACTGGAACCTGGATCTCGCCCCGTGGTAATGACACTAAAGCCCTTAACTTCATGGCACAGTAAGAATCCAGCGATGGTGATTATCAGTGCTCTGCTGTATTGTAGGCTTCTCAAACCTTCATTGTGTTTTGTAAGCCTTTGAATTTTTGGGGGTTAATTTTTTTTGTAAATCTTTGTAAATTTGGAGATTCAGAAGAACTTTGAAAGTTGGAGAGGAGAGAAAGGGTTAAACCAGTTTCTGTTTTGTACTGAGACAGAAGGGATCCCATCACATTTCAGGGCTGCACCCACATACACACCCACACGCCACCCACACACACACACCTACACACCACCCACCCACCCACATACATACCCACACACCACACACACACACACACCCACACACCACCCACCCACCCACATACACACCCACACACCACCCACCCACATACATACCCACACACCACACACACACATACACACCCACACACCACCCACCCACCCACATACACACCCACCCACCACCCACCCACCCACATACACACCCACCCACCACCCACCCACCCACATACATACCCACACACCACACACACACACACATACACACCCACACACCCACACACACACACACCACCCACACACCACCCACCCACACCCACACCCACACACCACCCACACACACACCACCCACACACCACATATACCACCCACACCCACACACCACCCACCCACACACACACACACCACCCACACATCACACACACACATACCACCCACCCACACACACACACAGACACTCACACACACACCACCCACCCACACACACAAACACACCACCCACACACACACACAGACACTCACACACACACCACCCACCCACACACACAAACACACCACCCACACACACACACCAACACTCACACACACACCACCCACCCACCACACAACACACCACCCACACACACACACCACCCACCCACACACACACACACACCACCCACCCACCCACACACACACACCACCCACCCACACACACTCACACACACACCACCCACCCACACACACAAACACACCACCCACACACACACACCACCCACCCACCCACACACACACACCACCCACCCACACACACTCACACACACACCACCCACCCACACACACAAACACACCACCCACACACACACACCACCCACCCACACACACACACACACACACCAAGGCTGGCTTTGTGTGTCTCTTGTTCACCCTGGAGCCTCCCAGTTTCTTCTGCCATCGCGAATCAGTCAGCACAGAGATGCCATGGTGCACTCTTGTGAAAATGTTAATTACTTTGGATAGCATTTTACACTGGCGCTCCGAGATGTTTCAGTTCAACTTCTTCCTCCTCCACTTACTAGTATCGATGGTGTCTGAAGTTTCTTAGCATTAAAGATGGTAAATATACTTTCAACCTAAAGTTCCCTCCTTAATATTTTTGAAAAAGATTTCCACGTGTGTCAGACATCCGGCTAAGCTAACCCCCCCGCGCCCCCAAAAAAGTAAAAGGTAAAGGTTTACGTTTTGTCCCGTCTGATAAAACAGTCAGAAATTTCAGGCTTTTTTTTCTGAGCATTTCAGCACCAACCAGCAATCTTCAGGACAAGTCAGTGCCTTGTTTGACTTAAATTGTTCCCCTTGGCTCGGAGAAATACATATCATCGGAGGTTTATCTTAGATGTTCTTTACATTTGAAAGTCATCCAAGGCTCCCTGACACCAGACACTAAAATGTTGCTTACAATTACTCGGGTGGGGGGGGAATGCTCTTCATATAAATTCCAGGCTATTTTCTCCAGTTCTCTCACTGAAGATGCAGGAATTTTTGATGTGGGAGCAAATGTGATCGGGAAAGGCTGTGCCTTTTCATTATTAACTGTGACAAAATTATGAAAGATGGTACGTATTAGTTAGCAATATACAGTAGTATCACAATTGGAGGGTTTCCACTCTTTTTCCTGCTCTGTTCCTTGTCCAGAAACATGTTTAAAATTACACGTGAGGGAACATTTTGATAAAACGCCAGTGGTGAGCCTGCTTCCCTGAAAACTTCCCCACCAAATATTATTCCCTTTTAACTCTTTCCAAAATAAATATTCCAGATTAATTTGAAACTGCCTGGTTTACATTGCAGGACAGGACAACTATTAAGAGGACAGGCAACCTAAACAGCATGCACGCAAAACTGACTACAATGCGATTTGCATAATGCCACGGTGGACTGATTTTCCTGACTCTAATCCCCTTGCCAGTTTACACTGCAGGGGAACCTCAATTATCCACACCCCAATCTATCCGCCTTACCAATTATCAGGAAAGTGAATAATCCATGGGATTTGTTTTGTTGTCGGGTCAGAAAGAGAGCTCAGTAACAAACTGGTACCAGCAAGCAGTGGTTGAAACATTATGATTCCCCACCCCGGGACTTTTCTCTCTAACCATAGATTAACATTCCTTAAACTAGTCATAGATTGGATGATAGGGTGCCATTGTGTTTGCAGCATCTTGTCCATATTCGATATTGCTACATTTAATAAAAATTATAATTGTTGGAGCAATTTCAGTTGGGATCAGGGAGGGAAAAAAAGCCAGAAAAGGGTTTGTTTTATTACTAAATGTTGTACAATATTAATGTAAAGTACATTGTGATCCCTGTCAAAAAATAAACAGATTTGGTGGTTGTATGACCAATTAAATTTACTCCCCTTCAGATAGAGTATATGCATTTACTTACTTTGGCTTCGATCAACCTTAATTATTTGTTTTCAATTGTTCACAGGGGCAGTCCCCTTTCCAAGGGATTATTGATAGCAAATTGAAATTAAGGGCAATCAGTTCATATATATTTTAATGCTAACCTAACCTTATCTGCAATCCAAAACCGCTTGTTTAAATTGTACTTAATTTATATTCCAACTCTGAATTCCTGTCAGCTGTCTAGCTAACAGTTTGTTCAAAGATCATTTATTTCTACAATAACTGAATGCTGAATAACAGTTCAGCATTTTATATCTGAAACTCATGAGCCATTTTAGTCTGCGGAATTAAAGACATTTTTAAGATTAACACTGTAAAATTTCATCAGCAATAATTGCATTCAGCTCAAACAGAACTAGCTGCTTAAAAAGCTTTAATAGACTATGTGTGCAGTCTATGCAGTTAGCCGTTCTGAATTTAATTTCTACCTGACTTCCTAACCAAATTAATAATAAAAATCCTTGCATTTGATACAGCACCTTATCACCTCGATGAGACATCTCAAAGCACTTCGCAGAATATACTGTAAAGTGAATTGACTGTATATTTTGTGGGTACGAAACGCAGCAGCCAATTGCACACAGCAGTGTCCCACAAACAGTCGTGGATTGAGTGACCAATTTTTTTTGAAGAGATTATTATCCCCAGAAAGCGATCCGCTAACAACAACAACAAGATTTCATTTGTAGAGCGCCTTTCACGTCAGGAGGACGTCCCAAGGCGCTGGACAGTTGGGTCAGGACCCGAGCAGGGGGGAAATGGTCAGGGTGAGGGGAGGGAAGGGAGGGAGCGAGAAGGGGGTAGAGAGTCGAGAGGGGAGCTGAAGGCTAATCGATTAACAACCAGGTTCCTACTTGCTGCTAGCTAAACAGAGGTGTGTGGAGCAAGGAAACTTGCCTAAGGTTTCACCCTAGCAGGGAATCGAACCCAGGTCCTCTGGCTTGTGAGGTGAGTGCTCTAACCAATACACTACAGGATTCCAATGAATTATTATGATAAAAGTGAGATTTTTCGGAACACCTTCAGAATATGAATGCTGCAGTATGACAGTCCCAGGTATTTTGTTTTTGGGAGACATTTATACAATGGATTCGCTCTCTGACTATACGTTCCTTTGGTCATTTTCCATTCGTTATTTGGCAGGCACATTTTATTTAGTGCAGCGTTGCTCCTTATTAATCTGTGTCCTGACATTTTGCAACTATGCCTTTATTACCTGATTTGTTACCAAATTTACAATGTCTTTCATTTGGTCAGATCTTTCCTTTCTATTTGGTGCGTAATTTGACTTGTAGCCTTCAGTTAGCGTGGGAACCACCAGATGGGGTCCTTTGACAAAGGTCAGCAGGGAGGCTGCTGCTGTATAGAGGAGGTGGAGCCGTGCACTGTGCTTTCAGGAATAACAACAACGCTTTGTTTGGCCAAGGGTAGTTATCAGCTTTGCTGTATTAAAACCTAATTAAGATGTGTGCCAGTAAATGGAGGGCAGTTATTGGATTTGTTAGTTTAGCTGTTGGACGTTGATATAATTTAATCAGCCCCCTATAGTGAACTCTGCCTTGCCGAATCTGTGTGTGCGCGCGGGTGCCTAAGCCAGGCTTTCTTGACAAACAAAGACTATGTATAAATTATAGCTTTAACGTTAAAAAAGTATGTCAATCACTGACAACCATGGGTGGGGAAGAACATGACTGACCCTTGAAGTACTGGATTTTCTTGGTTCTTTCCAATTTTGAATATGAATCTCAGAACTGACGAAGGGTCGTGGACCTGAAACGTTGACTCACTTTCCTTTCTTCATAGATTTTGCCTGACCTGCTGAGTGTTCCTAGCGATTTCTGTTTTTGTTAAAAATATAGACTTAGGTAAAGGTGTGTTATGAATGATCTGATGTAGTGGCATTCCTTGGGTCACTCACTGTTCCTGATTTTTCACTCAACAATTAGTCAGTGCAATATTGGAACCCCACTTGCTTTCAACTCAGGGAGGGCACACCTTCAAACTTAAAACAAGATTGAAGGGTTGCCCATGGTTTTTCTGGTCGCCTTCACAGTGCAAATTAAAATAAAATGGGAAATTATGCAACCACCATGTTTATCGAGATATTGTAAATATATAGAACTTTATTTACAAATGCTAGAGAAAAATGGATATTTATTTTTCATGTTTATCTGTTGGAATTTAATTATGCATCAATATTTTAAAAAGGCCACTTTCATTGTGCATTAATTATTTTAAAAAAAGTAAGTTGTGCACAAGATTTTTAAAAAACTTTTTTTCTATTATTACTCTATGGATGTGACAGCAGTTTCCTTGGTAGCTAGCTCTAGGCTACCAGCTCCTTCACAGTGATTCCTGTGTACATTGCTGCAGAGTAACAGGGAGCAGCCAAATCCTGGTGTTCCTGCTGTGTTAATGAACCCCGGCCGTGGATTTAGTGAGGCATAGCACGGGAAGCCTTTCCCCAGCAGGAGGCCATGTTTGCACAAGTGTACGACTAATAAACAATATCTTACAGGAAACAGGCAGCAGAGGTCTGAACACTATTATATATCCATGAATAAACAAGTGCTGACCAGAGAATGTTTTTCACCAAAGACATCTTCCACTTGAGTCACAGTGTGCGACTGTTTTAGTTCAAAGGAGCAAAGTTGTTTTTATTTGGGAATTTTTATTTCAAGGATTTGGGAAGGAGCATTAAGTATTTTAGTATTTAATATTTCACCTTTATCACATAACTTTTGTATTTTACCAATTGTGTGCCCAAATGGCATTATTTTAAGTCATATTGTAGACTAAAGTAATGTATTTTAACCACCAATTGTTTTAAACCCTGAGAATATACTGCTCATTTGGCCATAAATGATGTGGTATAAATCAAAGTTGAAGGAGGTGGTTTCAGGGCCAGTATCATTGGTATCCGCTGCATTGTGTGCCTGGTGTGAGTCCCAATGGGCTTGTTTCCCTACTTTCAATGGAAAGCTTCCAGGTGGTCCAATTGCCCCCAAGAACTTTCAAACAGACCATTTTGTAATATTATTTAAAGAGTTGGTTGCATGCCAGCTTTCAAATCATATAAACAAAACCACCTGATTTCAGTGTTCTGTGCATGCATGCAGAACTCCAGAATTAGTTGTTAATATCTTAATGGTATTCCATTTAGAGCAGGAAGTACAAATCAGACTTCTCACTCTCCGTAATATAAACACAGTACAATATAAGTTTGATTACTATTACCTCCCCCCTTATTTTTCTCATGTTGTCCCAAACCAAGCAGATAACTTGCTGCTGGTCTCTGGTAAAGCAGCTCCACCAGGGACCACGAGGGGGAGAGCAAGAGCAGCTTTAGATTGATGGTCCCTTGGGTTGGGCTCATGGCCTGACACAGTGACATGGCTGGGACTGGAAACACAGCACGAGGGGGAGGGGAGAGAAGCCTGAGTAACATCTTAGCTGCTTCAATTTGTTTCTAACATTCTTCGCTCTGACCTGTACACACATTAACAATACAATACACAATACAAATTTACATTTTCATGTCATGTTGGCTGACCAAAATGATGAGTCACATAATTTCTGTGACTAATGCATAGAATATTCTCCAGCATTTCTAGTAAAGAAGCACTACTGTCATGTGAGAAGAGCCAGATGTCCCTTGATTCATTTCAAGAGACAATTATGTATTTTGACACCTTTTCATGAAATAATAATAATCCTTATATAGAACCTTATCAGTTCATCAAAACATCTCAAAGTGATTGACAGGATTTACTGTAAGGTGTAGTGAATAGTCTATGTGTAGAAGATTTTTATCTCCAAGGAAAGATTGAAATAACAAGAAAATGGAAGCTAGATAGCCCACTGAAACATTAAAAATAGGCATCTCAACTTTGCTCATTGACAGATGATACTAGTTGGTATACTAATTAAAACAAAATAGGAAATTATGCAGCCATCATGTTTGTCGAGACAGACCCACCCTATCCATTAGTGTCAGACAAACTACGGCACAAAGCCCCCCCCCCACCCCCGACACCTCGAGCATTTGCACTGGATTTGGCGAATCTGTTTTGGATGGGTAGTACGTTTCCAGGCTTTTCTTGATTGAATATTTCTTGATTCATTGCACTGATTTATTCCATAAATCAAGATATGTTCAATCAAGAAACTTTATTTTGTTGGCCGACCAAAAAGATTGGTCATCAATGCTTTAGAGCTTCCTTTGCAGGGTTGAGAGCATATCTTACAGCACTTAAGTCTGCTTTAAATTACTGTGGGTATGCCTGGCTTTAATTGTCAGACATATCTAGGCACAGGCAGTTCAGAGACCCTGCTTCACCTTTCACACTCTTTCTACCCCTTACCCCAATATATGATTCAGACACACATTTCATTTTATTCAAGAGCAGAGTGTAGCGGCTAAAGGCTCAACCATTAATAGTCTATGGAGGAAGTAAAGAACGAACTACAGCCACAAGACATTGAGGCTAAAGAGAGAACCAGAAGAAAAAGAGCAAAGGAAACTAACTGAAGGAAACCTCTTAGTTAAAAGGGTTCGTCATGAAAAGTGTCTGGCAGTTACTTATGGCTGCCGGCAAACTTACCCAGACCAAACTCTGTACCCGCATCTCACCGGTTCTGGCCAGCCTCCACTGGCTCCGCATCACCGAACGGATCAACTTCAAGATAATCCCTCAAGAAAAAAAAACAAAATAATAATTTGGTCACGCAATCCATGACTGTTTGTGGGACACTGCTGTGCGCAATTGGCCGTTGCGTTTCGCCCAATTCGCACAGTCAATTCACTTTACGGTATATTCTGTGAAGCGCTTTGAGACGTCTAGAGAACGTGAAAAGTGCTATATCAAAATGCAAGGATTATAAGATCCTCACACTGGTTTTCAAATTCCTTCACTCTCTGCCACTTCCCTACCTTTCCGACCTCACTCCCAATCCACTTCCCGGCACTTCCACTCGTCTGGCACAGGCCTCCTGCTCATCCCTCGTGCCTTTCGCTCAACCATTGGAGGTCACGCTTTCAGCCACTATGCCTCAAACACTCTCCCACCTTGCCCCCACTCTCCCCTTTTTCAAGTCCTGCCTGAACACCTTCCTTTTCGACAGTGCTTAAGGTGACTTCTCCCCCCAACCCCCACCCAGCTTGGAGTCTGTCTCCGCCACTGTTAAGCGCTCTGGGACGCTACCATGCATGGAGGGCGCTATATAAGTGCAAGTTGTTGTTTAAGGAAGAGCTTTTAGCATGTATCATGATGGGGAGAGGAGAAAGAATAGCAAAAGTATAGAGAGAGTGAATGTTAATTAGCAGAAGGGAAATAAAGAGAAACAAAAGCCTGATCGATATTTTTTAAATAGTTATTTTCAATTTACTTTGTTTTAAATAAAATAGACTGTAATGTAGTTTTTGATAGAAAGGAAACCTGCTCTAGCTCTTCTGGGCTTCTAACCAAACTTGCACCGTGTGTGCTGCCTACCCCTCATCCTTTTCTCTGTATCCATTATTCTCAATGTCATCCTTTGCTCTTCCACTCCTGGCCTTCATTTCTCTCTTGCTCAACTCTTCCTAATTGCTTCCTTTCTCTGTGTATTGTTACCCCTCTTTCTGCCCCTCCTCATCCATTCTTGAACCTAGTTTCTTCTCGACAGATCGATCTCTCACAGTCACTACCAGTAAAGTAAGGAAGTAGGAGCTGATGTTCATTATAGTATTGCAGACCTGATTCACCTCACATCAAACCTTTGCCTGTAATCAAATTTTCCTCCCTCAGCATTCCCCATCGGTCCCACCACACAATATGTACACACTAATAGGAAAATAGGCTTTTAAGAGGCTCCCTTTCTCTTGCAAATGGAGCGTGTGCAATAATTGATGCCCTTCTAAGTGACCATCACTGCAAAGTGAAATTGGTATTAAACACAAATATTTACCTCAAGGCTGAACCAAATTGATTTCAGAAGGTGGTGGGTTGATCCAAGAGTAGTTCTTATTTCCGTCCCTTTAGGCAGACACTCGTAAATGCTTGCATCTTATAGCAGATGGTTGATTGATCAACTTGACCACAAGGGCAGCATTCCCTGTACAATTGAGTCCTCTTAAAATTGCACCATCAAATCCTTTTGTATCACAAATTCAAAAACTCCCAACTATATAAAATCAGTGCCTCAAAACCACTTGTCCAAGAATGACCAATAGTTTCTCAATGTTTAAAACATGCAACATTTATTTACTTACTTCAGCACTCTGAAATGACACCGAGTGTCAGACTGCCCATGAAGTGTGCGCATAATAATAAAGTGCTAATGTGGATTTCATTAGCTCTGAACAGCCCGCTTCCCTCAAGGAAATGTTGCTTTTCCTCCCCAAACCCCCACCCCCCCAAAATGAAAGGGCTGCTTTCTCCCCAGGCCAAGGGGTTTGTTAGCTTTCTGCGAACAGTTGTTCACAGTAGCTAATTTAGCTCCATGTATAGGCTGTGTGAAGGAGTGAATATTTTAAGCAGAAGGTTTGTCTACTCAAACACGTACATTGTAATCAGGTTATACAAGTATGTAAGTGAATTGCTGAAGCATGTTGACAATGTTTAATAGAATTTACAAACCGCTGTGCTGTACATTCGTTCTACAAAAGGCAGGGTTAGATTGTGGGTTTCATTGCTCCAGATTCACACAGGTTGAATTCCCAGTTGAGGAAATGTGTCTAGAAAGGGAGCAAGCAGAGACTTAGGACAGTGAAGAATGGGCAATGTAAGAGTAACTCGTCCATGAGTAATGCCCTCACTTCTTAGTAGCTATCTCAACAACAAAGGCCTTGGATCAGGGTGCCTGATTGGTGATGTTATGGCTAAGAAATTATATGTAACATAAAAAAAACTTAATTTTTTCATTTTGAATTTTCTAAAATCACTAAAAAATCTGAATAATTTCATGTTTCTTTGCCATTTGTATTGCTTTTTTAATTTAATTTATTGTAGTCAGTAAATCTCATCTTGTAAGCACAGTTGCTTTAGTTGTCTTTAGCAAGCAACTTTGTAGCTGTGTGGGTGTAAAGGAACATTAGTTGGATAGATTACTGATTCTAGATAAGACTGATGCTTTTTTTAAAAAAAGCTAAGAAATATAAGTAAAAATTGACAAATATTGTAGATTTGTTGTGATTCCAGATGCAAATCAGTGGCTAGTTCCTTCAATAACTCATAGATGATGTTTCTATAACATGCCATGGAGCTCAGTAGATTGAGCACTGTGCTTGGGATGAGAAGGTTCTTTCTCCTGCATTCACTGACCACTTTGAGATTTATAAATGAGTTGTACTAAAGGTAACCATGGTCCCTCTTGCATTGAACTATCTCATCTGCTGGTCTTGGATTGGTGCAGAGGAAGTATACAAGAGTGATACCAGGGATGAAAGACTTTAGATATGAGGAGAGATTGGAGAAGTTTGGTCTATTTTCATTGGCAAAGAGAAGTTGAGAGGGGAACTGATGGAAATGTACAAAATTAATGAGCAGTTTTGACAGGGTTAATAGAGGGAAGCTAGTATGGGTATCAGTGACTAGGGGTCATAGTTATGTTAGTCACAAGAAGAACTAAAGGAAAGCTTAGGCAAAATATTATTCCTGAATTAAAATTCTGCTCTGGCGTTTTACATCTGGAACAGAATAGTGTGTGATTTGGAAAACTGGAATTGCACATTCAGGCATTTATTTACAATAATCCTTGCATTTAATATTATAATAATAATAATCCTTGGACAGCATATATAACGCATTATAATAATATAATAATAATAATCCTTGCATTTGATATTGCGCTTTTTCACGTCTTCTCGATGTCTCAAAGCGCTTCACAGAATATACTGTAAAGTGAATTGACCGTATAGCGCCTTGGGACGTCCTCCTGACGTAAAAGGCGCTTTATAAATGGAATCTTGTTGTTGTTGTTGTATATTTGTGGGCGAAAAGCGACAGCTAATTGCACACAGCAGTGTCCCACAAACAGTCGTAGATTGAAAATGACCAATTTATTATTGTTTTGTTTTTTGGAGGGATTATTATTAGGTGTGTGGAGTAAGGAAACTTGCCCAAGGTTTCGCCCTGCCTGGAATTGAACCCAGGTGTGTCGCTTGCAAGGCAAGTGCTCTAACCACTGAGCTACAGGACTCCGCATTGTCAAGACATCTCAAAGCACTTCACAGGATATACTGTAAAGTGGAATGATTGTATATTTGTAGGCAAAACGCAGAAGGCAGTTGTGCATCGCAGTGTCCCACAAGCAGCCATAGAGTGAGTGACCAATATTATTTAGGGGATTTATTGGCGAGGACACTGGGTGAAACAACACTCTTTTCGAATAGTGCCATGGGATCCTGAACAGGTAGAAGGGATGTGAATTTAACGTCTCATCCGAAGGAAGGCACTTTCGACATTGCAACATACTCCCAGCACTGCACTGAAGTGTCAGTTTAGACTACGTGAGTTCATGTCCCGATGTGGGGCTTGAACCCGTAACCTTTTGACTCAGATTCGAGTGTGCAATCACTCAGCCAAGCTGACGCAAGAATAGTGTTGAAACATCTCAAAGTGCTTCACAGGATTTTACTGTGAAGTGACTGTGTATTTGGAGATGAACGTATCAGCTAACTTGCACACCAGCAGTGACCCACAATCAGCCATGAAGTGAATGACAGGACACTGAGAGAGTCTCCAATCTCTTTTTGAATAGTGCCACAGGAACTTTAATTCTTACCATATTAGTGATAATAGAGGATGTTGTGGTTAACCAATGGAAAAATTAATTGTATTCACTCAATTTCACGGGTCCCAAATTGTGTAGAGGTTTGTATCTTATTGTGAATCTCATGAGGTCAAATTTTTCCAACAGTAAAAGTTCAAGCGGATTCTCTCTACCTCAGATAATAATAATAATAAAAATAATCCTTGCATTTGATATAGCGCTTTTCACGTCAGGAGGACGTCCCAAAGCGCTTCACAGAACACACTGTAAAGTGAATTGACTGTATATTTGTGGGCGAACGTGGCAGCCAATTGCGCACAGCAATGTCCCACAAACAGTCGTAGATTGAAAATGACCAATTTATTATTGTTTTGGGTTTTGGAGGGATTATTATTAGGCGTGTGGAGTAAGGAAACTTGCCCAAGGTTTCGCCCTGCCTGGAATTGAACTCAGATCTCTCGCTTGCAAAGAGAGTGCTTGCACTGAGCTGCAGGACTCCACATTTCAACCCTAACCCTAACCCATAATTCAGGCAGTCTACCCAAGAATCTGCCAACTGTTGCAATAGACCTCAGAGGCACCAAATTTTAAATCACCATTCAGCCAGGAATAGAGTTACCAATATAGTATAATATAGTATAATATATACTCTATTTTTGCCTTTCATAAGACCCCCGGTGCTCACAAAATACATTCTGTCACTGCCGTACTTATATAGTTGGAGAATGCATGCTTTTCTAGAGTCGTATTTCCTTCATATAATTCTTTCAGAATCTAGCCCCCTTCCTATAGATTGTACACTAATCCATGAAGATGAAGTAATCTGGGTGTATCAACCGTTGTTGTGATTTCAGATGCAAATCTGTTTTTGCTATAACTGTTCCATCAATTGTTCCCTATTATATCTTAGATAGAGGGATTGTGCCAGGATCCTGTCTCTTTGTCAGGATGGCATGTCATAAAGATTGGCCATTATCAATTGAAAGAATTGCATTGCTGATGTTTTCAGATCAACAATGCAAATGGCCCAAAGTTATTCAAGTTCACAAATATATATTGTAGTATGGCCTGAATTGCTCTGGGAACTATCCCATGCCTGCAGACAGTCGGCAGCTTTGATCTCATAAGAGAGAAGAACTGCTCCATTTGGGCCTCTTAATTCTTGGAAGTTCAATTTCATAATTTGGAAAATCACTTTGCTAGTTGCTTTGATTTGATTTGGCGTCACGATCAAACAGAGCTTAAAGCTTAGCTTTGCATTCTGCTTAAAGTGATTTCTTATTTCCTCTTTCAATCGGAGACAGTGATTCTAACTTGCTATCCACCTTCAACAACCCATCAGTCAAGAGTTCAATCAGATTTCTTTCTGTAGACACTTGCACTTTAAGTTGTTATGATGATCTTGTTAAATGCTTCCTGAAGTGTCATCAGCTCTATGCTTATAGTCTTTGGACATTAGAACAGAGACTAGGAACATTGGAACAGGAGAAGGCCATTTTATTAGATTCCACTGTACTGCTTTTCTCCATGTCCCTTCATACCTTTACTTCTGAAGCACTTTAAGACATCTTAATGATGTGATAAGGTGCTATATTAAATACAAGAATGATTTGAAAGTTTGGTGCCTCCCTTTGCAAGATTGCTGAGTAAGCCTGCTAAAGTAAAGCCACTCTAACATGATTACCTAGCTCAATATATGTACAGAAACTTTACTAAAATGTCTGTGACAGACCTTTGGTTCAGTAAAGTGGTGATCATCTAAGCAAACAGCAAATTTACATTTAGTACCACGTAAAACGCAAAGCGAGGACATCTTACAATTAATGGTTTACTTCTAAAATAAAGGAGGATAATTCTTACAATATAGATTTCTTTTAAAAAATTGATTGCCATGAGCTAAGTTAACTAAAGCAGCTACAAATTATACACCAATTAGCTATCTAATTGGTTGGCCGAAAACATAGCCAATATCAGATGAAACTCAAATGAATGCACAAAGGGACTTGGCCAATTCAGGATGACGCTAAATTTATTTAAATAATAAAATTGTATTTGCACCACTTGCTGGGTATAGAGGCCGGCTGCCCTGCCTGATTCTCTCTGTAGGTTTCATCTGGTTCAGTTGGTAGCACTCTCACCTCTGAGACACAAGGTTGTGGATTGAAGTACAAGTTGGACTCATATAATAATAATAATAATCCTTGCATTTGATATAGCGCTTTTCACGTCTTCTAGACGTCTCAAAGCGCTTCACAGAATATGCTGTAAAGTGAATTGACTGTATATTTGTGGGCGAAACGGCCATAGTCTCCAATGCAATGCTGGGGGGTGGCATTGTATTGCTGTCCTTGGGATGAGACATTAAAGTAAGGCCCCTATGGTTCTTAAGATAGATGTTAAAAGAGCCCATGACATTATTCAAAAACTTGCATTTATATCGTGCCCTTCACAAAGGATACTGTTTTGGAGTACTTCACATTGATGTGGTTGGACATCGAGTGGAGAAAGAGGGAGAGTGACTGTAGGTGTAGTTTATGAGTTAGGATTTAAGGTGGGATAGTGCGTCAATCTAGATCAATTGGTAGCTCTCTCTCTTCTGAGTCAGAAAGTCGTGGGTTCAAACCCAACATTAGGACTTTGAACTCTAAGTTGACACTCTAGTGCAGTGCTGGGGCTGTCCACTCAGCTCCTGTTAACCTGGCAAGCCAAAGCCCTAACGGTGGCGTGGTCCTAGCTGGATAAGCAGCAGGAAAGCTTTCCAGACAGATAATATAATAATAATAATAATAATAATAATAATAATAATAATCCTTGCATCTGATATAGCGCTTTTCACGTCTTCTAGACGTCTCAAAGTGCTTCACAGAATATACTGTAAAGTGAATTGACTGTATATTTGTGGGCGAACGCGGCAGCCAGTTGCGCGCAGCAGTGTCCCACAAACAGTCGTAGATTGAAAATGACCAATTTATTATTTTTTTTTGTTTTGGAGAGATTATTATTAGGCTCTGTGTGGAGTAAGGAAACTTGCCCAAGGTTTCGCCCTCTGCCTGGAATTGAACTCAGGTCTCTCGCTTGCAAAGCGAGTGCTCTAACCACTGAGCTACAGGACTCCAGATGCTAGATTGTTGGAGGTGCCGTCCTTCAGATGAAATGTTAAAACAAATGGCTAATGAAACGTTAAAGATCTCTATTTGAACTATTTACACTGTTCGAAAAGAGTAGGAACTTTCTCCCTGTGTCCTGATCAACAATCCTCCAAATAAAAATGGTATTCACTTCATGGCTGTTTGTGGGACACTAATGTTCACAAATTGGCTGCCTCTTTCTCCTACAAATACACAGTCACTACACTTCATAGTAAATCCCATGAAGTGCATTTCAACAATGTGGTAAGGCACTATAAAAATGCAAGCATTATTAGTATTTATCTGCAGCACTAATATTTTACTCACATCTGTGTGGTGTGGCATCCTGGCTATTCTTGCTCATAGTGGACTGCAGAATCACAATTAAACCATTCTGCTCAAAATTTAGAAATGAGATAAATGTGTTTAGCAAAGCAGACAGAGAAAAAAAGCTGAGCTTTCTTGAATTCAAAACAAAAAGAGAAATTGAAGTCTTTTTTAATACCTGAAAGTTGACTCGTTGCTTATTTGAGGAAATGAATCAGAAACATGAACTGTGCTCATTTTGGAAGGACATCAAAATACATGTGGCTGTATTATAAGCTTTCCGCTTCTCTTCAAGCTTTGTTCTGCAGAAATTGAGATCTTCAAATTAATATTTCCAAGCAGAATTGGTGGCCAATTTCTATCAACCTGCTTGGGAAACCTCCGAACTCTGGACTGCACTTGAATTTGGTTCACAAAAATGATTGCCTCGTGCCCAAAAATGGTCATCTTTAATGATCAAAGAGATAAATTTGTTCAGTCATTTAATTGTAATAATTGGTACAGTGACTATCAAATCGGGGAAAGGTCTCAAAGCACTTCACAGAATTACGTTCACTTACAAAATATACAGAATGTGTTGTGACTGTATACTTTGTAGGTGAATATAGCAGCCAATTTGTGCACAGCATGTCCCACGATTAGCCATGAAGTGAATAGCCAATTTTATCTGGGCATTGTTCATCTGGGGAACTGCTTTCTCTAAATTAGATAATAACAGATATTTTAATCCAATTTCCCTGGCTTTTCTCTATATCCCTTCATATCCTTACTACCCAAGTATCTATCCACCTATCTTTTAAACATCCTAACTAGTCATGCGTTTACAACTTCCTGACAATGCATTTCACATCCTCACAACACTTTCTGTGAAAAAGTTATTCAAATGTGATATTCAAGGTAGATTTTTTAAAGTAAAAATATCCCATTTAAAACCATTTTGAGCCTTTTCATTTTTAATCTGTGGAGAGTGGCACAAGAATTGTTTCATTATTTGTGGCATGCCCCAAAATTTGCTGGAATTGGAGTTTTTATTGATGGGTTGTTAAAACACCTTAGAGGAGGGGAAAAACCACAGAAAACAGAAATACTGGTTTGATGCTTATCTGAGGCAGAGGATAGAGAGGTGGGACTGAAGGCCAGATGCCATGTAACAGGGAAATAGAAAATAAGAGGGCGAATTGTAGCCCAACCTCTCACTCTTGCCTCGAGAGAACAGAATTGGCAAACTTTGAGAACAGGCCAGTCATTCTTAAATTGCAGGTGGTGCATTGCTCAACGTAAATGGGGAGACAACCAAGGATTTGATTCCGTCTCAAAACTATATGGCACAATTACTACTTGTCCTTGCAACTGCATATTTGATCAGAACAAAGTGTGCTATTTTCAGTACACTTGCAGTTAACTAGAGCTTACACATCTCTGTAGAAACAATGCGTTTAATATGTACATAAAGGTCATAACAGAGAGTCGCTTACAAATGTTTTTTNGGCAGGCCATTGAGGTTGCAAGTCAGCAACTAAGGGTTATAGGATTTGCTAATGCTATTGAGACCCCACACAAGCCTTGGGACAAACTATTTATTGCCACTTTGTATTGTCAGGATGTTCTTGAGGTCTGAGTTGTATTCTGAAATGAACGTGCAATTTTTTTCAGACTGCGACAGTTGGACCAGCACTGTCAGGCCAGTGCACAGCAAGTGGTGGAGCTGCTGCATAAGCAGAACGAGCTGCTGAGGGAACGCCAGGCGCTCACAGAAAAGGTGCAGGTGGTGAAGTTATCGGAGAGCACGGAAGCCAAAGTAAGGCTTGACTGTAGCACTGCTGCATTAAGCTGACAGTGCTTTGTCACCACAAATTATATCAGTCACACACATTGCATTTCAAATTAAGAGAGAAGTCTTGACAGCAGCCTCATACACCAAGCGATGAACCAAACACAGTATAATCTATTTATATGAGTATGTCTTGAGAGGTTCATACCATCTACTAATAAGTTTGGGGGCAATAATTCTGCCCACTCGGCTCCCGTTAACCCTGCAAGCCAAAACCCTACTTATTAGGGTGATCCTAGCTGGACAAACAGTGAGAAGCTTGTCAGACAGTGCTCTCAATAGCACACTGTGTGGTTTAGCTGATCAGACTCCAGAAATACCCAAAAACACACTCAGGGTCCTGAAGCTTTGGCTCCAGCCTGTACCTAATCCTCTTAAAATTAAGTAAGCAGGGTGTATCTCTCCAGGGAAAGAGTGCACATTCTGTTCCAGACAGCGGGATATTTCCATGTGTAGGTGGCATATATATGAGGAACATTGTCTTGTTCGGATACTCTGAAGAAGCTGATAGGTTTCTACATATGCCAGACAACGGATAAGCAAAAACTGTTAAAAAGGAAAATAACAAATGCTAGACCAAGGTCCGTCTAGTTCGCCTTCCACCAGAACTATACACAGTACTCTAAGTATGGTCTCACCAATTATTTGTACAGTGGCAGGATTACCCCACTATTTCGACTTGCTATTGATCTTTTGATACATCCCAACATCTGGTGCTTTACTCACTGCCACAGAGCATTGCTGGGAGAGCTTCAATTTATTGTAAGTCAGGACGTCCAGGTCCTTTTCATTTTCCATACATATTATTTTCCTTCCGTTCAAATAATAGTCCCTTCTAGGATGTTTTGGCCCATGTGAAGTTCTTAACATATCTAAATTCACGGACAATTCGAAGGTAGGTGGGAGAGTAAGCTGTGAGGGTGACACACGAAGAATGCGATGGGAAATAGACAGGCTAGGTGAGTGAAGGTGGCAGATGGAGTATAACGTGGGGAAGTGTGAAGTTATTCACCTAGGTAGTAAAAATAAAAAGCGGATTATTTTATAGAGGGGGAGAGACTAGGTAGTGTTAGTGTTCAGAGGGATTTGGGTGTCCTGGTACACCAGTCACAAAAAGTTAGTATGCAGATACAGCAAGCAACTAGGAAGACTAATGCCATGTTGGCGTTCATTGCAAAAAGGTT
Source organism: Callorhinchus milii (assembly GCF_018977255.1). NCBI lineage: Eukaryota > Metazoa > Chordata > Chondrichthyes > Chimaeriformes > Callorhinchidae > Callorhinchus > Callorhinchus milii. The sequence goes on along the minus strand of NW_024704744.1, from coordinate 60,696,376 downwards.
AGAGTACAAGAGTAGGGAAGTCTTGCTGCAGTTGTATAAGGCCTTGGTGAGACCGCACCTAGAATATAGTATGCAGTTTTGGTCTCCTTATTTAAGAAAGGACATACTCGTCTTAAAGGGGGTGCAGCGTAGATTCACTAGGTTGGTTCCTGGAATGAGGGGGTTGACCTATGAGGAAAAGTTGAGTAAACTAGGCCTATGTTCTCTAGAATATAGAACATAAGAATTAGAGATGATCTTATAGAAACCTATAAGATTCTTAAGGGTCTTGACAGGGTAGATGCCGTGAGACTGTTTCCCCTGGTTGGAGAATCTAAAACTAGGGGTCATAGTCTCAAGGTTAAGGGTCAGCCTTTTCGAACTGAGTTGAGGAAACATTTCTTCACTCAGAGGGTAGTGAATTTGTAGAATTCTCTACCCCAGAAGGCTGTGGATGCTCAGACTTTGAACATACTCAAGACTGAGGTTGATAGATTTCTAAAGGATAGAGGGATTAAGGGATATGGGGATAGGCCGGGTAAATAGAATTAGGTTAGAAGATCAGCCATGATCTTATTAAATGGCAGGGCAAGCTTGTGGGGCCGAATGGCCTACTCCTGCTCCTACGTCTTATGGTCTACTTTACATTTTCCACATTGAATTTCATCTGCCACCGATCTGCCCAATTCCCAAGAATGTTCAAATCATCCTGTAAACTACTTTGTTCATTTACACAATCTATCACCTTCATTAGCTTTGTGTCATCTGCAAAGATAGCCACTGTGCTTGCGACTCCCAGTTCCAGATCATTTACAAAAATATTAAACAAAAGAGGTCCCAAAACAGGCCTTTGTGGAACTCCACTGGTAACATTTTCCCAATCTGATCACATTCTCTGTACCACCCCCTCTGGGTTCTTCCGGTCAACCAATTGCGTATCCAATGTAATATATCTCCACTGATTCCTGCTTTTTTTACTTCCAGTACCAGCCTCTCAAAAGGAACTGTATCAAAGGCCTGACTGAAATCCAGATATACAATATCCACAGCTTTACCCTTGTCAATTTCCCTTGTCACAATGTCAAAGAAAACCAGTAAATTAGATTGGCAAGACTTCCCTTCATGAACCCATATTGGCTATCATTTATGATATTATTTCAGTCCAGATGCTCCATGATTTTAGCTTTGATAAGAGTCTCCATAATTTTACTCATAATGGACTATCCTTTGGGGGATGGGGAGCCAGGCGATAGGGGTGATAGGGTCATAGAGCCTGGTGCAGCAGCTAGAGTTCTGAATGACCCAGAAAACTACAAACTTACTGTTCTGTAGTTTCCTGGGTCACTTTTGTTACCTTTCTTAAAAATAGGAGTAACATCTGCCTTTCTCCAGTCCCCCGGCACCTCTCCAGTATTCAGTGCTTTTTGAAAGATTTGTGCCAGTGTTTCTGCGACTTCCTCCCTTAGTTCATTAAGGATGCTCGGATGCAATTTATCCGGCCCCTGAGAATTATTTACCTTAAGTTTACACAGTTGTTTGGCAACCATGCTGATAGTGAATAGTGTTGCATCATTTCTCTGCGACATCCTTGAGTTCTCTTTCCAGATCAGATAGGTTACCCATCTCCTCCTTGGTAAAGACTGATGCAAAAAACTTATTTAGTACTATTGCAGCCTGAGCAGCATTACTTGTCATGTTCTCTCCCGAACCCACCTTCAGTGGTCCTATTCCATTGCTTGTTTTTCTTCTACTCTTAATGTAATTAAAAAACTTTTTGTTATTATCCTCCACATCTCTTGCCATGTTCAATTCAAAGCTTTTCTTTGCCATTCTGATGGCTTTTTTACAGTCCTGGCATCTTTCTGGTATTGAGTCCGACTTATTTATGTGCCATTTCCCTTCATGGCCTTAAAAATGCTTTTTTTTTCCTCTTTATGATTTGCTTTGTAGCCGGGTCCAACCAGACAGGAGTGCCTTTAAGCTTGGTACCTTTGCTTTGCATACTTAAGAGTAACCAAACCAAGCTGAGAGTTCCATGCATCCCACTTGCACATGGAAATCCCAGGGATAGGGTACACATTGTTCCATTGCCTTCATAATCACCTCCTTGAATGAACTCCATAGGTCCTCCTCTCCCATTGCCATATTTAAGCCTGCCAGGCTCACTCCGACTAGACTTCTCAAGTGCGCAGTCAGTCCTCTTGAAATTTGTTTGAGTTTTTATAATCTCATCAACACTTATGATGTCAAATATGACTGCATTGTGATCGCTGTTGCTTAATGTTTCTCCCACCTTTACGTTGGAGATTTGGTCATCCCTGTTGCTCATTATCAAATCCAAAATGTTGTCTCCCCTTGTTGGCTCTTTTACAAACTGAGTCATAAAACAGTCTTTCATTAACTCTAGAAACTCCTTCCCTATCTTACCAGTATACACATTATTATCCCAATCAATTTCAGATAAATTAAAATTTCCAATCACTATGGTTGGTCCCTTACTAGTAGCCTTCCTTGTCTCATCCTACAGTTCCTGATTGAGGCTTTCACCCTGGCTTCGGGGTCTATAGCAGATCCCCAGTAATAGCTTACCTCTGTTACCATCTTTTAATTGTACCCAAAGTGATTCTGTATCTATCCTTTCCTTTTTATATTTTTTATGAAAATGCTTTGCCAAAAAGTTTAACTCATTTAAAAATATACAGTCAATCCACTTTAAAATCTATTCTGTGAAGCGCTTTGAGACGTCTTAACGATGTGATAAGGCTCTACGTCAAATGCAAGGATTATTATTATTATAATAAAATGCTATGGCTAATTTTGCTTGTTTTTATTTAACCCGTCCACTTAGTTGTTCAGCATTCAGATGATTGTACTAATTTACAGGTGCTACACTTGCAATTTTTATTTAAAGCTGGGACACCTGGAAAGTCTGTCTTGGCTTCACAGGCCTGTAAGTATAGTGATCTTGTTGTTATACATTTACAGTCATATTTCCAAGTCCCATCATGTCCTCCCCCAACATTCACATCCGCTCACCTCCAGGGGTGGCTTCAGAATGATTTTTTTTTGGTCAGCCAGGTGTCTTGATACATATGTAAACCTATCACCATACTTAAGAGTAAGAAAACCAAGCTTGCACATGAAATCCCAGAGATAGATTGTTGGAATGGAATGCGCACTCTCTCCCTGGTGGGAAGGATCCTGCTCACCTAATTCCGGAAGGTATTAGGCGCAGGTTGGCAAAAACTAAGGCTTTGGGACTCCAGGGTGTGTGATGGGGTACTGCTGAAGTTTAACAGCTCAAACCACATAACTTGCCATCAGTATTGCTGTCTGGTAGGATTTCCCGCTGCATGTCCAGCTACCCATTGTCAGCCACTCCATTAGGGCTTTGGCTTGCAGAACTAACAGGATCTGAGTGGATTGACTCCCTGCCCCCAATGACTGGTCTGCCCTTCAAGGTCCTCCCGATGAGCCAGGCTGGCTGTGCTGTCATCAGCAGTGCCCTGGAGAACTGGTTCAGGAAACGGGCTACCGAGACCACCACAGAGTCCTGGCTCGATTCAGATATTCTGTCACATTGGAGCCAGTTCAGCTCCAAGAAGACCCCGCTTACCTCTACCTCAGAATGATATGATCAGGAGCAGGAACCCCTGGCTGATAGCTTTTCTCCTCCCCAAATTTTAGAACCCAATTGCTCTCCCTCTAAAATCTAAAAAAAATCTGCTCACTCAGCACACACAAAACTATAGAAATGTACTACACATCTCTGTGCTGGCTCTTTTATGAGAAATTATTTCAGTTCCGTTTCCCTCCCTTCCATTATACCCCTTTATCTTACTCCTTTTGGGGTATTTATCTAGTCCCCTTGGCTTTCCCAGTCTGTGTGGCTCAGCCACTCACTGAATAAATATACTTGGCCATCGAAAGCTCTCAATTAGATTTCTTAACTTTTCCTTTGGTATAGATTTACTTTTCAACCTGTAGGAAGGGCAGAGAGGAACAACGTCATGTGGGATGGTGCATTTGAAGAGATTGGAGTTGGTTAGTAACTTTGCAACATTACATAATTGAGAAGAATATGTGTACATTTCGAAGAACAGCGCATCACTTTTATTAGCTTCTCTCAGTATAATGTGGACAAGTAAATCATCGTCTAATGCTAGGTCAGTGGTAGCACTCTCATCTCTCAATCAGAAGGTTTGTAGGTTCAAGCACCACATCAGGACTTGAAATCACATAGATTAAACTGGCACTCCAATGCAATCCCGGAAGGTTGTTGCATTGTTGGAGGTGCCGTCCTTTGGATGAGACGTTAAACTGAGGTCCTGTCTAACTATTCAGGTGGACTTTAAACATCCCATGGCACTATTCAAAAAGAGAAAGGAGTTTCTCCTAGTGTCCTGGCCAACAAATTCCTCCAAATAAAATTGGTTACTCACTTCATGGGTTGTGGGATATTCCTATGTGCCAATTGGCTGCCGCGTTTCGCTCACAAAATACACAGTCAATCCACTCTGCTGAGCAAAGGGAGTGGACAGGTTGATATGGCATTAGCAGGTCAAAGAGGTAGGAATGAGGCAAGGCCGGGGAGGGCTTTGAAGGCGAGGATGAGGATTTTGAATTATTCTTTGGGGGATGGGGAGCCACTCGAGCCGGGCGATAAGGGTGATAGTGTCACAGAGCCTGGTGCGGGAGAGGACAGCAGCTACAGAGTTCTGAATGATCTGCAGCTTGTGGGGGGAAGAGTTGGTAAGGCCGTCAAGCAGGGAGTTGGCATAGTCGAGCCTAGATGTTACGAATGCATAGATGAGGGTCTTAGTGGCCTGTGGGGAGAAGCAGTAGTGGAGACAAAATGGTTTTACAGGGTAAGATAAGCGTATTTTTGGCCTTTGGGTTCTTCATGTTGTGAGTAACTCATAGCTTTTTCAGAACTGTTATTGTTATAGTATAAACTTACAACTACTGTTTTTCTTTAACAAAATAGCAAAAAAAAAAAATCGAGTTGTCCACCTAATCCAGTGCTATCCCTGGCATCCTAGTTTTCAAACAGGGTTAATACTATTTTTGGCAAACCTGATATAGCAGGCCCCGGTTGCCATTAAAAATAGGCTCAACCTGCATCTTATTTTGTATTATCAAAGTGATAGACTGAGTGCTGAGCAAGCCAGACAGTTCTGTCTGCTTATCTGTGGAGCATCAAAAAGCATTCTATTTGCACTTTAGTTTCAGAGCACGTTTGTCCTAGGAGAGGTTCTTTAAACATGATTGAAAGGTCAGATACTGACTATGCCATCCTGTCGCACACAACTTTAGAATGTATAGTTCTGAGAATCCTGCTTATAACTATTGGGGAGAAAATTCACTTGGGTCTAGATTCCCTCTATTATTATTTTAGAGCATCCAGAATTTGTCAAGATCCTCCTCTTCAACCGCACATTTGGTCATCTTCCTACACCCTCCCCACCGATCCAGGTCGAAACCCCCGGCTCAGGTCCAAATCTAAGAATGTTACCAGGCCTAAAATGGTTAGGTTACAAGGAAAGGCTGCGTAAACTTGGATTGTATTCCCTTGTATTCCATATTACTACCAAAACCCTATGAACCTCATTCTTGAAGGTGTAAATGGATCCAGCATCCACCACCATTTGAGGGAGAGAATTCCAGATTTCTACCACCCTTTGAATGAAAAAATGCTTCCTGATTTCAATCTTAAATGGCCTGGTTCTAATTTTGAGACCATTCCCCCTTGTTTTAGATTCCCTCACCAGAGGAACTAGCTTCTCTGTATCTACCCTATCGATTCCCCTTATCATCTCAAATCACCCCTCAACCTTCTAAACTCAAGAGAATATAATCCAAGTTTATGCAGCCTTTCCTCGTAATCCAACTCTTTTACGCCTGGTAACATTCTGAGATTTGGACCTGAGCCAGGGGTTTGGACCTGGATCGGTGGGGAGGGGGTGACCGAAGGCGTGGTCGGAGAGGAGGTTCTTGACAAATTCTGAATGCTCTAAAATAATAATAATCCTTGCGTTTGATATAGCACTTTTCACATTTTCTAGACGTCTCAAAATGTTTCTAAAGTGAACTGACTGTATATTTGTGGGCGAAACGCGGCAGCCAATTGCGCACAGCAGTGTCCCCAAAACAGACGTGGATTGAAGTGACCAATTTTCAATTTTAGTTTTCTTTCTTGAGGGATTATTATCAGGCATGTGGAGTAAGGAAACTTGCCCAAGGTTTCGCCCTGCCAGAAATCAAACCCAGGTCTCTCGCTTGCAAGGCGAGTGCTCTAACCACTGAGCTACATAAATAGAGTAAATCTAGACCCAGGTGGAATTTCTTCCCTTTGTTTAAACTCAAAGATTGGGGTCTAATTTGCAATGCTTCAAGGCGGATTTCCTAATCGGAATGTGTAATCATCAAGTTTCCAAAACATTGAATGTAATAAAAATGTCATTACAAGCACACATCAACACAGTCACTGCAGTTAACAGCAAGAGGAACTTCTGGTTCCATTTTTTCACCATCTTTTCTCGTTTGATCAGTGTTAGTCTGGAGTAGCCCCTCATCATTATTAACTTTGGACTCTACTAGGTCCAGAAGTGAGACATTTTATATAAATACGGGATGCTCTAAAATAATAATAATCCTTGCATTTGATATAGCACTTTTCACATCTTCCAGATGTCTCACACGCTTCTAGGACCAAAAGTGAGACATTTTATACAACAATCTGGTACATACAACAGTATTCCATCACTGCATAGTTTGTGACTAAGGAAAACACAGCAGTTCTGAAGGGTGAAAAGATAAGTCATTTTTATTTCAGGATCCTTACCTGCCAGATTTTCCAGCCATGGTCAGCACCCAGCATAGAGCAAATGTGATTATCAAGATAGTGTTTGAGAGTTTACACTCTAGCTAGAGTGGAGGTGGGTGGGACACATCGTGCTCAATCTTTCTCAAGAGTTCTGAACTGATTTTCTCAGTGCTCAAGATAACACACTTTGCATCCATCATATTGTGCAGTCCTGTCAATATCTGTCTAGAGTGATTTTCTCACTGGTTCGTTTCAGAATGGGAGTTAGCCACCTCGAAGGAAGGGTAGTGATATCAAGAAGAAACAGTGACTTCATGTTGAAGTAAAATGAAGCAGAATTAACAGAGATAGCTCATGTAGATTTGTCAGACATTGTCAAAAATCTGAGAGTGCTGTAAATTTATTACAACTGAAATATTAATAAATACATTTTCTACCTTTATAAAGCAGAAGTGCAATGTAATGTGCACCTCTCAGACACACATGTACAGCTTTTTACATAGTATTTATTCTGAAGTAAATATCTATATTTGTAATTCCACTTTAAATTACCAAAGCTCTTAGTATCTATTAATTGAGTTAAATACTGTATTTACTTGATTCTATTGCACAGGTCTTTTGAATGAATGAAATTTAATGCAGAGAAGTATGAAGTGATGCGTTTGGGAGAAAGAATGAGAGGCAATACACACTAAATGGTACAGTTTTAAAGGAGGTGCATCGGTGGATATTAATTTAAAAAGAAAATAATTGGAGGCCATGGGATAAGAGCAGGGCGGTGGGACTACTTGATAGCCCTTTCAAAGAGCTGACACAGGCACGATGGGCCGAATGGCCTCCTTCTGTGCTGTAGGATTCTATGATTGTTATATGTAGCCCAGAAATCGAGGGTCACCTTAAGATCAAAGGCACTTTAAAATTGCAGGCAATTGCAGGTCGATTTGGGAGATTTCAATCTCTGCATTAGTGTCAACATACTTCTAACCCAAGCAAGTGAAGCAGCGGGATGCCATGATGCCTGACTCCCCACGCGCCCCCAACACTGCACAGCCTGAAGTACGGCAGAATGGTTATTTAGTGGTTATCTCTGACAGGAAACAACTGGATAAAACAATAGAAACATATCACAATCCAACAAAACATTGTTGGGGAGAAATTCCATCGAGGTCTAGATTTACTTTATTTATGTAGCATTTTAGAGCATGCAAAATTTGGTAACGGTATTAAACAAAGACGTCCTGGATCACCGTGGCTATGCTTTGGTGACAGTTATTTTACTCAACAAACTGCAGTTTGACTTTGGATTTCGGATATATCCTATATTCAGATATAATATATCCTATATTCGGATATAATATATCCTATTCGGATGTAAAATATCCTTTGGATATATATCCGGATATAATATGAAGGCAGCAAATCAACCAACCTCAGCGTATGGGGTTGAAAAGCCAGTTCATAGAAAAACGTGGGGTCATAGGAAGAATGTAAGAGTTGCTCAGTCAGAGAGGCAAGGACAAAAAGATCAGTATAAACGGATTCAAGAAATCACAAGAGGTTAGGATGAAGGCAGCCCTTCGGCCCATTTGATCTCATCCTACCAGAATACCCACTCTGCCATCCTCATCAAGCTGCTTTTGAAATGAGTCCAGTCATCTGGACTGACCCACCTTCCTGGGAACCTGCTCCATTTATTACTTACCCTTGAAGTAAAGAAATGCTTCCTGATGTCTTTCCTAAAATTGCTTTTTGCAACCCTAAACCTGTGTCTTATACTGATCTGTCATTGCTCCCTAAAGTATTGTTGCGGAAGCTCGTACAGTACTGTCTGATCTAACAGGGATGAGTTGTTCCTTTCCAGTTTGCTTCTAAATCACTCTTAGTGGGTTTTTACCTTCCAATCACAGACCAACTTAGTGAATCATGTGTTACAGGCTACCTACAGAAAGGAATGTCCTGACAATACTCAGTCATTAAAAGATAGATAGGGTGGTCTTTGCAACAATCACAAGTCACAGAGTAAAGTGTCACAGTTGATGGAAGGAGCAGATTGTTATTATGTTACAAATTAGAAAAAAACAATGTTTCGATACTATAATATATATAATAATCCTTGCATTTGATATAGCGCTTTTCACGTCTTCTAAACGTCTCAAAGCTCTTCACAGAATATACTGTAAAATGAATGTAAAGTGAATTGACTGTATATTTGTAGGCGAAACGCGGCAGCCAATTGTGCACAGCAGTGTCCCACAAACAGTTGTGGATTGAAGTGACCAACTTATTATTATTGTTTTTTTCTCTTGAGGGATTATTATCAGGCGTGTGGAGTAAGGAAACTTGCCCAAGGTCTCGGGTCTCTCACTTGCAAAGCGAGTGCTCTAACCACTGAGCTACAGGACTCCACACGGATACCACTGTATTTGTGTTGCTTATTACCGACGTACAGAAATTAAACAGCAGGTTCAATGAAGGAAGGTTATTGTTTTTAGCAACAGGAACAGGAAACTGTGCTTTGGACTAGCCATGCTCATCTTTACACCCAAACATACATGATAGCGACCAGCATATTAGACGCCAGGGAATTATCGCAGGTATTTCACAATAATAAGCACTCAGAGATGCCAGCCTGTGTGAGAGATACTATATGAATCCAAGATGTTATATTTTGAACAGAATAATCTTTCTGCAAAATGTCCAAAAATATCTTGATATTATATTCTTAAATTCATTACATTTCTGAGGGTCAGAGTTTTTTTAAAATTCACAGCAATGGCACAGACTTTACTTATAAAGTACAAGACTGTTTCCTTAAGCAAAGTGAACTGACACAATTTAATGGATTCTCATATTACTCATCTCACCAGAGGTTTCTTATCAAGATCAGTGCCCTTCCTGTTTTGTACAGCTGGATGGCCCTTTGCGAACTGAACCAGTCACAGTAAACAGGAATGGTACAAAGTCATTTCTTTGTTCCTGAAAACAGGAAGTTTTACAACATGTGCCCAGAAGCATTTTTTGCTGCTGTTATTTGACTGCTTTGGGCAGCACAATCAACCAGTCAGTTATCCCACAAAGCTCTTTCTGGTAGAACATAATTACCCAACTAGAAGTGAAAATCTGCGACATTTTGTTCCTCGCTGCTTGGTTCCAAAAGCACTTGTTTACTGCAGCAGTAACATCAGCCACTGGTGAGATTTCCAAGAATCGTGTAGATATGGGAAGTGGAATATATAATTGTGATTATTTTTTAGAAGTTTATCTTATAATACATCCTTTCCCCCTTCTTTCAGCTGCATGGTGTACAATGAAGATGGACTGAACCTCAAACGAATTTCAATCTCCACTTTGACATTTTTCACTAAATATTTTTCATTGTCAACAATATTTTTTGCTACTCAGTCACATGGGATGCAAATGGTCGAGTCCGCTGGATGAACTGGGTGATTTGGATTTGGGGTAAACTTCTGATTCCTGGAGCCTTTTTAGAATAGATGATTCGTGGCTCAGGGAAGCAAGAAGCCTGGACGTGATAAAAGCATGAACGAACCTCTCACTAGTTCCACAAATGCGTATTAATTAAAATGTTACTCTGCGTTGAACAATATTAGTTGTATAGCACAATAAAACTGAATAAACATCTAGAAGCTCAGGAAGTTCAGAAAACTGATATTTTAGTTGCATTCAAATAAACAGTTTTGCACTATAAAACTTCCTTAGTCTCTTAATTTCAAGAAACAGATGATCCACTTATAGGGAGAAGATATTGATGCATCTAAAATATAATTAGCAGTAATCTTTATAACAATTGTCTCCAAGATGGCACCTGCTATGTGTCTTTGTTCTATAGCTTTTATATCTTGTACGATATACAAATTCAGATGCATAAACTACTTTCACCTCAATTTTTAAAATTATTTGTTTCTCTATTTTGTATCACATTGTAAAGTATTTTATATTTATCACATTGTATTAATTGAATATCTTTATTGTGACAAACTTGAAATGTATAGAGAAAAGCTTGAGCTGTTTTTGCTAAATACGATAATTAAAATTTATTTTTCTACAAGCTCTAAAATGAGTGTGAAAAAGCTTGTCTCATTACTACACAATGATGTTACTTCATGATGATGTTTGTTTTTGTATCTTTTTAGCACTTATAATAGGAATGTATTTCTGTGAAGAGCACATCAGGAATACTTAGCACAAATATTAAGGTACCATCTGACAAACCAACCAGAGTTTGATGATGATCGTATTTGAATGTTCCCAAATCACCCTGAATGTTAGGATTGTCTTTGTAATAAGTTTGGCCCATTTTCTACTGTTTCATTATGAACAAGATCATCAAAGCATCTCCAAATATCCACTCACTCTCCCCCTCTAAAGGTTCACACATAATTTCTTCTGTCATTATCTAGCTGCACCTGGGACATTATACAAGTAGAGTAACAATTTAAATTTACATTTATATTGAGCCTTTCATATCAGGAGGCAGTCCCAGGGCGCTAACAAACCTGGCTTGGCACCCAAGCACATCAAGAATCTGGGTGCAACAATGAAGAGCAACATAACAAATGAAAAAGCAAAGTTTCAGAAATATCAGAACGAGAATCTTAAGAGTAAGGAAGGTCTGAGGGCATTACACATGGAGTTTGAACTGCTTTTAATTACAATACAATTCAGAATTACATTTCTAAAGCGCCTTTCACATTGGGCGGACGTCCTGAGGCACTGAACAGTCAGGGATGGTCAAAGAGGAGGCTCTCTGAAGGCATGGTCGAAGAGGAGGGTTTTGAGGCATGCCAAGGGAGAGAGTGAGGCGAAGGGAATGTGGGATGGAGTTCCAGAGGTTGGGGGCAGAGAGGCTGAAGGCCCGACTGCTGATGGTGGGGCGGGAGACACGGAGCAGACCGGAGCCTACTGAGCAGAGGGAGTGGGCATGTTGATAAGAGGTTAGCAGGTTGGAGTGGTAAGGAGGGGGCAAGGCTATGGAGGGCCTTGAAGGTGAGGATGAGAAATTGGAACTTGATCCTCTGAGGGATGGGACTATTAACAAAATAGTACATATTTACATTTGGTAATTTAACATTCAATCAAGCTCTACATGGAGAGTGCTGTAGCTCAGTGGTTAGAGCACTCGCTTTGCAAGCGAGAGACCTGAGTTTAATTCGAGACAGGGCGAAACCTTGGGCAAGTTTCCTTACTCCACACGCCTAATAATAATCCCTCCAAAACCAAAAACTATAATAAATTGGTCATTTTCAATCTATGACTGTCTGTGGGACATTGCTGTGCGCAATTGGCTGCCGCGTTCGCCCACAAATATACAGTCAATTCACTTTACAGTGTGTTCTGTGAAGCGCTTTGGGACGTCCTCCCGACGTGAAAAGCGCTATATCAAATGCAAGGATTATTATTATTATTATTACTACATGCAATACCAAAGTATGCAAAAATTGCTAATAAGAACTCACTGACTTACTTACTTAGGTGGAGTCCTGTAGCTCAGTGGTTAGAGCACTCGCTTTGCAAGCGAGAGACCTGAGTTCAATTCCAGGCAGAGGGCGAAACCTTGGGCAAGTTTCCTTACTCCACACAGAGCCTAATAATAATCCCTCCAAAAAAACAAAACAATAATAAATTGGTCATTTTCAATCTACGACTGTTTGTGGGACATTGCTGTGCGCAATTGGCTGCCGCGTTCGCCCACACATACAGTCAATTCACTTTACAGTATATTCTGTGAAGCACTTTGGGACGTCCTCCCGACGTGAAAAGCGCTATATCAAATGAAAGGATTATTATTATTATTACCTCGACCAATTTACAGCACTGCACCTGGGGCAATCAGATTAAGACAATAATGCTTAGTGAAAGCAATAGACTGTTCCTACAACTTTGAGAAACCATCCATATGTTTGTTCCAGATGTGGCCACTGCCTAAATAGTTTATGCTCTGACTTTGTCTGGTGGGTCCTGCCCTCCTAGGAAGTAATAAGAAAATTTATTCTGCTGCGCACTTCATTAATCTTGGTTTAATAATGCACTTGCCAAGCTTTTGTTACCAGAGAATAATAATTGCCGAACTTAGTAGAAACATTACATCTGCACAGAAAGATGAAGCTCTGTGCACAACAACCAATAATTAATTCTGATCAAATTCAACACCAACAAGATTACATTTGTATAGTGCCCTTTCACGTCAGGAGGACGTCCCAAGGTGCTGGACAGAGTACAGCATTTCAGGCCCGAGCTGGGGTCAGGGTGGGAGAAGGGCGGGGAAGGTGGGTGGCCGATGACATGGTTGAAGAGGAGGGTTTTGAGGTGGGACTTGAAGGAGGCTAAGGAGGGGGTGAGGCGGAATGACTGGGGGATGGAATTCCAGAGGTTGGAGGCAGAGTGGCTGAAGGTTCTCCCGCCAATGGTGGGACGGGTTGGTCGGGGGACGTGGAGCAGGACAGAGCCGGCTGAGCGGAGGGATTTAGGAGGTCGCAGATTCAAATGGCAGAAACTAAAACAGTGCACCTCAAATATAAAATTAAAGGTACTTTTGAACACTTTCTGAATTTGCATAGAACACAGATAATGATAATAAGTTGAATTTTTATAAATTGTTTTAAATAGCGAATTTTCTAATGTGATCCTCGCTGTACTTGTCTGATCATTCACTAGATCCAACTAATTCAAAACATCTTTAAATCTCACTTTAAAATCTACACCTGTGACCTTGTGAAGTCACGTAGATGAAGGGTGCAATACTATAATGCAAGTTGTAGTAGTACATAGCTCATTTGACCAAAATAGGTGTTACCAAATTGAAATGTCAATATATTTTACGGCAATATCGTCATTTAATACAACCTATATTCACGTTGCGAGGATGTTTCAAAGCATTTAACAATGCTTCATTATATATTGGCAAATATATATTAGCCCAGGAGGGGTTCAGATACACCAAAATGATACCAGGGATTAAAGGGTAAAATTATAAGGACAGGTTGCCTAAACCCGGTCTATTCCGTTGAGTTTAGAACGGATAATGAAGGGATTCAAATGTAAATACAGAGAAACTATTTCCTCTAGTGGTGGAATCCAGAATAAGGGGGCATAATCTTAAAATTGGAGTCAGGCTCTGATTTCGGAGTGAAATCAGGAGCATTTTTTCACACAAAATGTAGTGGAAATCTCTGCCCCCAAAGTTGCAGCAGCAAATAGCCCATTTGACCAAAATAGACAAGTTACCAAAATCAAAATGTCATTTGAATGGATGCTGGATCCATTCAAATTTTCAAATCACTGAGGTGGATAGATTTTTGTTATGTCAGGATATCAAGGGACATGGGGCAAAGGTGAGTATTTGAAGTTGAGGTATAGATCAGCCATGATCTAATAAATGGCGGAACAGGCTCGAGGGGCTGAATGGCCTACTCCTGTTCCTATGTTCCTAATATTTGATGGATGCTCAAACAGAGTGGGAGCTGAGGGGAATGGAAAGGGAAATATGATTGAAAACATGATCAAAGAGGAACATTTTGAGATGTGCCTTGAACAAAGGGAGGTAGGGAGCAAGTCAGAGGGATTCCAGGGAGGAGTTCCGGAGAGCAGGGGCAGAATGGGAGGTGGGACTGAGAAGGCAGGAGATGTGAAATAGGCCAGTATTTTCTGAGGAAAGTGACCTGGTTGGTAGGGTTGAAGAGGGTCGCAGAGGTTGGGTTGGGCGAGACTGTGGAGGGATATGAGGTGAGAACAAGTATCTTGAACTTAATCCGCTGGAGAACAGGAGCCAGTGCAGGATGGAGGTCATAGACAGAACCTGGTGCGGGAGCGAACACAGGCTGCAGAGTTCTGGATACTCTACAGTTTGTGCAGGGAAGAGCTGGAAAGTCTGGTGAGCATTTAACAACTTTTTTCCCAATTGATTTGAATGGACACCACAACATGAACAGATTCAAGGACAATTATGAAGACAAGTAGGTAGTAAGACTACACAACCCAATAGTGGATTGATGTAGTACTTTATTTAAGCAGTCTGTAAGAAGGAAAATAATGTGCATCCCTATCATATACATTTATGTGTAAAAATACTAAGGATGTACAGTGTACAAAAACATTTTGTTGCAGTTTTTCAAATCCTTGTGGGTCATATACTTAAGGAAATAAACAGTTAAATCTTACTGACAGTAATACAGTTCACTAAGGTTTAGTCCCTTCTGCTTAAAATCCTTAACCATATGACTAGATCTTTATGGACCTAATGATAGAACTAGGAAGGTCAAGAACTTTCACAAATCCTAGGCTACACAGAGGCAAAATTAATTACCAGTTTAAGAATTTAAAATAAATACTTTACATTTTTCATGCTCATCTGTAATGCACTACTAGTAGCAGATACAGGAAGTTCTATTTTAGACAGTACAAATAGTAGCAGCAAAGTGTTTTACATTGAGGTGTAATATATAGACCCTGCAGTTAGTAGAGGACCTCACCTTGTCACCTTGCCAGTATACTGTAATAGCAATGCATGGCCTCAACAAGAATGGTCAACCTTGTGAAGCTGCAAATAAGGTGAATACGTGTTATAGTCATAAAAGCATTGAGATTCAAAATGCCACAGGAATGTGACAGTAAATGGATTAGTGTGTAAAGCAAAGCTGAAGAATCTTCACAAAAAGGGATGGCCTGTTTGCCCAAAGATGGTTGCAGTACAAGAGGGCATACTCAGTAAAGGTCAGTGCAAACTGAATCCCCGAAGATCTAGACTTTGCACAGTAAGTATCTGAAAATTGGTAAGATAGGCAAAGCACAAATCTTCCTATGGATTGACAGGTTGAATAACCTTGTACAAAAAAAAAACAAATAAAAAGAGACTAGCACTGTAAAATTTTATCAAACACCATTACCTCTAGACTTCCAGTAAGAACTGTTCAGTGGCGTAGAACTTCTCTGATACATACAATCATTACTACTAAAAATAAATACTACAGCTGTTTAACGTCTGTACATTCAAAACACTGGGGGGAAAAAAAAAGCTAATCCACAAGTTTACAGGCAAACATTACTGTTCACCAACCTAAGTTGGGCAACACAAATATTCTACCCACATAAATTTGGTGAAAAGCATAAGTCTCTTAACATTATGCCTGTCTACATTCTTCAGCCATCATAAAACATATACAGGCAGAGGTGCAGAGTATCCATGAAAGTCATAAAAAAAAATTCTGCGATTGCACTTGATAAATCTATAATTTGTCTGCTGTACTGGCAAAAACCAAGTCTTCAGCTACATGGGTTGGTACTTTCATTGAAAATGTTGACAGGGATTGAGTCCTGGCAACTGCTCACAAGTCCCCATCAAGCCAGCTGTTAACCACACTCATTTCTTCAGTGATATGTCTAACAGAAACTTGCATACCTGTCATATATCACAAACCAATTCTTGCTATGACCAGCAGAAATGAATACAACAAAAGGAACACAAATCTCATTAGTTACTTAAAATTCATCTGGGTTTTTTGTCATCATTATTATGAAATTTTGTCAAATGCTTTCTTCAGCTTCTATTAAAACTTGGTTTCATTTACAGGCTGAAATGCATAAATGCTGCATCATGTACAATACATCCTATTAGGACTTCATATGTTTAAAAATACTCTTTGCAGTACAATTATGTCAAAATAGTAGGAGGTAACAGCTTGAATCCTCAGACTGACATTTAGATTCATGCAAAACATTCAACTCGAAATGATTCCTGAAGATGCCCTGCGTCTGAAATCAAGTATAGTTCAAACTCCTATACTGTTCAGGAATGATTTCAAGTGATACACCATGATGACAGTTGAGCAGCAAAAAACAAAATAACCACTCTATTCTCTTCCACTGGCAGAGTATGAGAACTGGGGGAAGTGTGGCCTCCTCTCATTGTCCATGCAATCCATGCCGTCCTCATCATCTGTAAACAAATGAAATCAGAAAGCTTGTAACAGACACTCAAATCCAGATAAGATTCATTTATGACCGTTCACTGTATAATTTAAATCTTAACAGTTTACAGTGTTGCTGTCCCTATCATTGGATATCCCATTGCAATGATTAATCAGGTAAATAGAATCATAGAATCTTACAGCACAGAATGAGGCCATTTGTCCCATCGTGCCTGTGTCGGCTCTGTGGAAGAGATATCCAATGAATCCCATTCCCCCACAAGTAGAATTAATTAACCTCCAAACTACTGCATTCATTTTCCCACATAATGCTGTACATCAAATAGGAATTTATTTTAGCAATAGATAAGTATTGGCAAAACTTAGTCAATTATATTATAAAGTAAAATGTAAAACCAACAATTTCATCATGAAGAGAACTCCGCACATTTCATCCTTCCATCTAATTTGTCAACAACAACAAAATTACACTGTATAGCGCTGTTCACATCAGTAGGACGTCGCAATGCGCTGGACAGTCAAGAGTTTCAGACCCGAGCTGGGGGTTGGGTTTGGGGAGGGTGGAGGCCAGTGGGGGGATGCAGGGTGATCGAAAGCACGGTCGAAGAGTTTTTGGTCAAACCAAAATATCCGATATTTGTACATTTTTATTTTGGTCACACCAAAATATCCAATATTTGTACTCATGAGAACATTGATGCAGAAACACGAGCTTTTAAAAGCAAAACCAATACATAAATAAAAGGATTATAGGTTGTGTTGAACCTTTCAAAAACTATGAATCATATTTCATACTGGATCTTTCATCTTCCATATTAGACATTTAGCACAGTACATGTACAATCAAGAATTAAGCACTTCACAAACTAATTATTGGACATGTATAAAAGCGTTGCAATGCTCACAATAGGCAAATATGTTTAAGCATGACTTCTGTATAAATAATGCATTTATACAAATTGTAAGAAATAAAACTCTTAATCGGTTAATCAAGTCAGCACCTTAGGTCAGTTTTCAGATATTTTTATGTACTCAAAAAAATTTGTACAGAATGTTTTGATACAATCCTTCAAAAGGAAGCTTTGAAACAATAGGCAATGAGGTTAAAAATAGCTTGTGTCCTTCCTTTGACTTCTTGTGTTGCATCATTTCAGATTTGCTCTTTCTTCTCAGTGGCTGGAACTCAGTGAAATGCTGCTCTCAGCTGAACATGTGTGTCCGTTACGGCACAGTTTGGCTTCACTCTAAAAAGTAAGGAATGATCACCTTTACCTCAATGTGGAAGGCAACATTTGTAATTGGGTTGGTAAATATATTTATAAGTTTATGGAATATATATTTTACCTCTTTGTGAAATTCAGGTCGCGGACGGTGGAGTATAGTATTCGTGTATTCGTAAATCTTCCTACATGCATCGTATAGTGTAAAAGTGATACGCAAAAAGCATAAATTGGAGTACATTACATTGCATAAGCAACTTTATAAAAAGCATCACCTGATCTTCTGTCTATTTCTCCAAAGCACTGACTGTAATAAACATTACTGTTTTGCCAATGATGCTGTCACGTCTAAAAGCAGCCGTTGCCTGGTGTACATCACATTGTGCTCGTAGCAGGTACTGTAGTTTGTTAAGATGAAGAAATGCAGTGTAAAAATATAATCCTGATTTTGGAGAGGCTGGATCGGACAAAGAAACTCCTCTTGGTGTAGTAGCGAGTGTCTTCAGGTAGATTCTGTATCATAACAGAACTTGCAAAGTGAATAATGATAAGGCAATATACGTTATCTCACAAATAGGCAATTTTTATACTGAGTGGGATGCTCTCTCTGAAGTGCAGTTGCCCTTAGCATAACAGCAATGAATCATCCACACAAAGTTGCTGAGATGGAAAATGTGCAGACTGAAATGTTTTAAGCAGGTGATCCAGTAGCAGACGATCATGGCCCCTGTCCTTGGCATTGTTGTTGAAGCACCAGAACTTCATTAAAAACCTGGAACAGAATATTGGTTTCCCCAAGAGGGGCATGGAAATGAATTGGCTGCTGGACCAATATAAATGAATTCTTGGTTTCCTCTGTAGAGCAAATCAGAGCTGAAAAAATAGGTCATCCTTAACCCAGGACCTGGGCCTCCAGTGAACTGATTGCTTCCAATTAGTCTCCTTCCACTGACAGATTGAGTAACATGAAAGCCACTTATTCTCACTGTCTGTGCACAATGAGAGTGATTCTTCACTTTATTTCTTCAATTTTTAACATAAGTTTTATACATCCTTCATAAGTACCCTCACATTTATCATCTATTTGGGAGAAAAAGATTCTTCCACGTGCCACTGCCGACATGATAAACACTAGATCCTGTCCCTAACAGTATTCTTTGAAGCCAGGTAACAAACACAGAGGACATTTTACCATATGTAATGCATATTAATGCAGTTAGTTTGTTCATTTTAATTTTTTCACCTTCATACGGTCTCTATAACACTTACCAAATGAGAAAATGAGCCAGTTAGGTACTGTCAACGTTGCTCTCTAGTCAGACAGCAGGAAGTGAAGAGCAGCTTGGAGTGACTGGCCTCAGATTTCCCCTTAACACCATTGCTGGTTCTGGGAACTCACCATTTCACTACACTGCATCAAGGTACCAGAGCTCGATAATTGAACAATTATTTAATAACATTTATTCAACTGATTTAAAACAAAAATATATTTCCACAATTGGCTACCAACACCAATGTGGAATCCTGTAGCTCAGTGGTTAGAGCACTCGCTTTGCAAGCGAGAGACCTGAGTTCAATTCCAGGCAGGGCGAAACCTTGGGCAAGTTTCCTTACTCCACACAGAGCCTAATAATAATCCCTCCAAAACCAAAAACAATAATAAATTGGTCATTTTCAATCTATGACTGTTTGTGGGACATTGCTGTGCGCAATTGGCTGCCGCGTTCGCCCACAAATATACAGTCAATTCACTTTACAGTGTGTTCTGTGAAGCGCTTTGGGACGTCCTCCCGACGTGAAAAGCGCTTTTTCAAATGCAAGTATTATTATTATTAATACATTTTATATAGCACCTTTCTTACATTTAATATTTATTTTTAATACACAGTCACTCCAGTTTACAATATATTCAGTGAAGCGCTTTGGGACATCTCAACCATGTGATAAGGCGCTGTATCAAATGCAAGGATTCTGATTATTATTCATGTCAGGAGGACGTCTCACAGAGCTTCACAGGATTACTGTAAAGTGGAGTGACTATTTTTGTGACTGAAGGTAGCAGCTAATTTGTGCACAGCAATATCTCACAAACACTCATGAAGTGAATCACCAATTTTATTTGGAGGGAATATTGACTAGGACACCTTTTTGATTAGTGCCATGGGATCTTTAATGTCCACCTGGACAGGCAGATAGGACCTCAGTTTAAAATCTCATCTGAAGAACAGCATCTCCAACATAGCAGCGCTCCCTCAGCAGTGCACTGGAGTGTCAACTTAGACTGAGTTCCGACATAGGGCTTGAACCCACAACCTTCTGACTCATTGGCAATTGAGTAATTCAAGAGGCAACTAGAAAATAAAAATGAGTATTAAGAAAGGAACTGAAACTGGAAAATTAAATTAATAAAATTAGAGAGTGATTTAATGATACAGGAAACAGTGGTGCAATACTGTTTTTTTCTGAAAATTTCTATGCATTACAACTTTCTCAGCTGCTTCTTCCAGTTCACAGAGCCAGTGTTGTTCAACTCTCACCTCTCTTTAAGCATTTCATCTGGTTCTTGACCGAAAATTCTTTCCTCCATATGCACATCACCTACCTCTGGCGTGATCTGACCCGCAATGCAACCAAAATTCTCTTTCACGCCTATGTCACTTCCACACTTGATTTCTCCAACACCCTGTTTTTTGCCCTCCCCAACTCAAACATTTTACAAGCTCCAGATCAACCAGAAATCTGCAGCCCGCATTCTCTCCTGTACCAGGTTCTGCAAGCCCTTCACCCCCATCCTTACCAGGATCCACTAGCTCCCCAGTGGATTGACTTTAATATTCTTGTTCTAATCTTCAAATGCCTCTACACCCTTACCCAATCCCTACTTCTATGATCTTTAGTTCTATCCCTATCCATTCCGTCCAACCCATGCTTGCTTCCTGTTCCCACCTCCCCCACCCACCATTGAACAGCGGCTTTCAGCCCACTGTGTGGAATTCTCTCCCTAATTCTGGCATCTTATATTTGCTTTCAAATTCCACCTAAAACTTCTCTCTTGTCCCATTTTCCTCTTTCCCACCCCCCTCAATGCCCATCTTGCGTAGGGTCCTTCTGCGCCTGGAATATAGGTAGATTTGCTGAGCTCAACATAGACAATGCTCATACAACTTTTTTTCAAAATACATTTCTAATTGGTCACCTTACTCGGATAACAATAATCAAAACAATCCAAAATAGACATCTCCTGTAAACATGGGAAACAGTTAATTCAGAATTTAAAAAATGCATCTTTTTGGTAGGTTTCATTAAGACTGAATTGTCTACAAAAGCAATGCTCTTGCCAGTGCAGACCTTGGCTGGCTTTACAGTCAAATTAGCAGCAGCAAAAAAAAACAGGTTGCTGCCATCTTAGCTCCCATATGCATGTTTAACAGAACATGCATTCAATCAGCCATCTATTCTCATCACAGTGAAATGAAGCACAGCAAAGGCCTTGTACAACGTGTTGGGTTTACATTGTTTCAAAATGTTCTTTATTCCATCTTACTGCTTTAATAGAACTTTGATTGAAAGCAAATCCCATTAATACTTACTCTGATGTAAAAGTTAAATATATAACATTGAGTCTAAATCTTAAATAATAATCCTTGTATTTGATTTAGCCACTTAACATGTTGTTGAAATGTCTCAAAAGTGCTTCACAGGATGGCACTGTAAAGTATAGTGATTGCGTACTTGCAGGCAATCACAGCAACCAATTTGCGCATAACAGTGTCCTACTAACAGCCGTGAAATGATTGATCAGTTTTATAGGCAGAGTATGTGGTAGTCAAGGTTTTCACAACCATGGCAATATCCTTTGTTTACCCATTCATTTGTTGGTGAAATAACCCATAGTACAAATAAAGGTAGTTTCACAAACAGGAAATAGCTCCTCTTAACAGTCAGACCTACGAGTCAAACCATTTTACTTCTCACTGCATTTTATTGAAGTGAATACAATTTAAAAATTTCACATATTTGAACAATAACTTTTAAAAATACTTGAACAATTATCATTGCATTTCGTCAAAGACTCTCTGAAGGTCAGTGAAAACATCAGTTCATCTTCATTTTTTTTCCCCCATCACTCCACAAAGACAGTATCAATTTGATTTCAAAACCCAAAAAAAACATTTACAGTGCAGTTCAGAAACCAATATTCTGAGGCAAATAGCACCATTCAGATTTAGAGTGTCATTCTGTCACACTCTCTTACTTTGCATGTTTACTTACATTTTTCAGGGGGAGTTATTGTAATGGTCTGAGCTGTAAATTCTTCATCAAAATATCGAGTATCTGTCTCCGATGACACCTGAGGCTTGAAAGGAGGTAAAAGCTGTAAGAGTGGAAAAGCAAAATTATAACTACATAGTGAAAATAAAGGGATGTTCAGAGTGGTAGACATCTGCACTATTCAAATCTATTGTGCCTTTTCAAAGCATGCTTATTACACATACCAAGACACTCTGGTATTAATTATAAACCAATTCTTGTTAGACAGCAGCAAGCATCTTCTCAGAATGAAGCTCAATTTTTAAATCACTGCACAATAGCATAACTACCTGATTAGCCAAAAGAACAAAGATTTATCAAATGCAAGAATTATTATTATTACAGTGCAGGTGAAGCTGTAGTTTTAGCAATTAGTAGGACAATCTAACACCCAACCAACAGTATACAGAAATGACATATAAAAAGGGAGGATTGCATAGTTATCATAGTTAGGAAAGTCCTAAGAAAACACAAATGCTGTCTCCTCCTTAATCACTGCAACTACTGTCTGAGAATCCAGATTTATTCCAGGTCTCGGGTCAAGGATCTATGTTAGCATTGGAATCATTTAGGATAATCTCTTAAAATTCAATTGATCTACCAGAAATGTTTCCCGAGTATATTTTAAAATAGTTTCCTCTACACATCAGTTTTAGTAACGAGTAAGGTTTAATTACTTCTTTTAAAATAATTAGATGAAATGTCTTTGCCATTGGTTGGTTTCATTTTATCACTAATCCAATAAATCTAGGCTAGAATCCAGTTAATGAAATGGTGGTGCTTCCAAATTGTAGCAAATCCCATCTAAATTATAGTGAAGAAACATTACAAAGCCGTGGCTGTCAAATTCATAAAATTTCCACCAGCACTATAATGAGGCTGTGATAGCTGTTTAACTGTCCATTAGCCACTTTCCTGAATGCCACAGCATGTGAAGCTACACTGGTGGCAACCTAATGACTCGGATATTGGCCATTTTAGCACGAGAGCTAGCTGGCGCTCGGGAAGCAAGTGATCCAGCTATGCACAAGTGTAGTTAGTGGGGTCCACAACGCAACCGGGCTATAAGTGAATCAGAGCTGTACAGGAATAATTATAACAGGACTGAATGGTTCCACCTTTGTTCTTCTCTGTTTAATGAAGGCAATAATCTGTATACTGGACACAGCATTTCTCTGGCATCTCATATTAATGGCTATCTGTGATGTGTGAGGGTAGACGCTGAATGTCAAGAGATTATTTGTCCATTAGGTCATCCCAGTTAAGCTCCATCTTATCTTCCCTTAACATCAAAACAAACTCTTTCCAACAGGGCTAACTGGATACTAAAAACAAAAGAGTACACTGGCTAACCTTCTGCCTCTCCCCCCTAAGCCAGGGTCACTGAGTTCACTCCTCTTACCCACGTTGAGTTAACAACAACAAGATTACATTTGTATAGCGCCTTTCATGTCGGGAGGATGTCCCAAGTACCTGGAGAACCTATAAAGGCACTAAAGAGACTAAAATAACAAGAGATCCAAAAATACTTTCCACTCCAGCGTTCCCTCCACTCAGCCGGCTCCGGCTTGCTCCACGTCCCCCAACCCACTCACCCCAACATTGGCAGGAGAGCCTTCAGCCACTCTGTTCCCAACCTCTGGAATTCCATCCCCTAATCACTCCGCCTCGCCCCCTCCTTAGCTTCCTTCAAGTCCCGCCTCAAGACCCTCCTCCTCGACTATGCCATTGGCCACCCACCTTCCCCTCCCTTACCCCCACCAACCCCAGCTCGGGTCTGAAATGCTGTACTCTGTCCAGCGCCTTCCTGACGTGAAAGGCGCTATACAAATGTAATCTTGTTGTTTTTGTTGTTGTTGTTGTTGCAAAGAAGAACGCAGAGAGAAACAGGAACTGGTTACAGCGCTCAATGGTAGGAGCAAGTTCTCTAGTCAGTTAAGTAATAATTCTGCTTTTTGCGTTACTTTTCTCTGTTTACGTGCTTTATGTGCCATAGTATTGAGTATTTTTAAAATAATGTTAAATCCCTGCGACAACAACAAATGTGTAAAACCAGGGATCCGTTATGCTCATCAACAGTCAACAACTTATGTGTTATTATTCTACCCCAAGCCACCACTACAATAGCCAAGGAGGGAATCAAATGCACAATCCAATCATGCCACAAAGAGAAGCACATTGAATATAAACTGTTGTAGAAAAAAAGGATCATTCAATGGAATGCAAATTATTTGGTCTCCATACAGCTTGCACCATATTGTTTCCACCCCATCATGTATTTTTATTTCCTCACCACCAAAAAACAATCACATTCTCAGGATGTTGAACTCTATTCTTTTGTACCAGCTGTTCACTAACTTTGTTTGACACAGTGATCTGCTAAACTGAAACCAGGGTCCCTGCCCAATCGAAGTTGCTGGGTCTCTAGAGGGATGAGGACTCAGATGCAATAATGATAAAGAAAATACTGCAAATGCTGAGAATCCATTGCAGATTAGTCAGAATCCGGAAGGAAAATTAAGATGATGTTTTAGGCGTGATTGTATATTGTACCTAAAACAACTTAAGATTTCCACTGATTGTCCTGCAGTGGACTGACTGCCAGCATGTCTAGGGTCAGCTTTAGAGCTATTCTCCCAACAAATAGTTCAAAGCAGAACTACGTGAAACACCATATGTGCCATTGAACTGCCAAATGCTTTTCTTGGTAAGAATTTCCCTTTACAATCATGGGTTTTGAAACCTACAGCAATAAAGAGAATTTAATTGTAGGGCAGTGGATTTTAAAAAACTCACTTCGTTACCTTAATTAAAAAAAGTCACCTGAAAAAGTTCTGACCTTACAGGAAATATTTAAATTCTAATGGTATTTCTAGCTCCATACAGCCATGATAGTCTAACTCCATATTCACCAAGCAGTGATGTAGCTATTAACACCTATAGGCTGTCAACAAGCAAGTTCATGAAGTCCAATACAAATTGTAATTGTACTTAAAACATTATGCCACTGTGTATATCTTTAGTAAAAACATTATAAAATGGATCCCCATTGGGTCTTGAGATGGACAGGTTCATGTTTTGAATCTAGAATTAGCAATTTGAAAAACTTTAATTATGAGAGTTGATACACTGAGATCAAGTGCTCTGTGACTCAGAAGCTACAGTGCAATCTCATTAGAAGGTGGTTCTCAGGGCCCATAACATCCTAATCCACTTTATAACAATAGACAATTTCATTGCACATGAGCACAACTGACTGGTTTACGTCCTGTAGACCATGTTAAAAAAGGGACAACTTCCAGGTTATCTAGTCTTTGTTGATGTCACTTAAGCAGGGTCTCCTTGGAGCTGAACTGGCTCTAAGGTGACATGCCCGGCAACAGAATGCTGGAATTGAGCCCTGTGGCGGTCTCCAATGTCCGGTTCCTGAGCCGGGCAGGTCCGCAGTATTCCAGGGCACCGCTGATGACAGCAGACCCAGCCTGGCTCATCAGCAGGACCTGGAAGGACAGACCAGTCTGACCCAAAAAAAGTAATTGATGTCACTTCCTGTCTGCTGGGCAAGCAGAGTTCACAGGAAAGGACACCAGCGATGACCTAATGACCTGGGAGTCAGTTATTTTAGAGACAGAAAGAGAGCGGTCAGGCCGCCTACATGTACAGTGAATAAGGTCCACATCTCAACAGTGTTTTAACCTAATCAGTGCTAAAGGAAGCAGGTTACAATGGAGCTGTACTGTAGCTTATGGCTCCTTACGGGCTACCCAATGGAAAATATTTGCTTCAATTTAATATTCTCTTTACTGTTTTCAATAATACTATTATTACTATTTTCAATATAGAAATATTACACCTGTTATAGTATCAATTTCAAATGAAATTGATGCCATGTTAGGCTTTACTGCAGTTTCACAAATTGAATTAGAAGACACCATAAAATTCAACTAACATTAGAATGAACACATTTACACACTTTTAGAGGTAAACCCAAATAAGTTGCTCCCTGCTCCAGCACAATTAGAGCACAACTAGAGCATAACAAGCATAAGTGAGTTTTAAAATACATGAGGTGCATTGTTCTGCCATCGTGATCCATCCCATTTTGTTGACAAGCTGAAAACCGAGTAAGCTCATGCGCAGTTGGCAAATTTTAGGGTCAAGCGACACTGGAGCTTAAACTGGCGGCTGCAGGGTTTCAAAGACAGCCTCTTAAAAACAACAGTACCAGACAGCTCTTTTCTTCTGGAAAACTACAGGAATTAGAGGGAGATGGGAAGAAATTAATTATGTGCAACACTTTAATACACCGTCTCAAGTTTAAAATACAGATTTTGGTGTGTAGGGAAGTTGCATGAAACGTTAGAGATATTCAGTGTCCAGTTTCACATTTGTTCCTTGGTTAGTTCTAATTGTAAAAAGATGACAAACTAGTTCAAAACGTAACTGTCTAATTTTGCAATGATTTGCTGGCCTTTCAGGGCACCTATGACTTCTAACAGGTGAGATAAATGCTGCATCAGCACTAATTCCGATACTGAAATAGTTCTCTATACAATGCAAAGAAAATCTATAGCTCTTCAGTCAGCTAAGCAATATACTACAGCTTCCAGGTAGGAGCTATAATTGTTTTTTCTAACTGAATTTTCTCCATTTAAAACTAAACAATTTATCAGATATAACAAGTATACATATTTAATGAATTGTAAAAAACTGACTAAAGGTCATAATTTGTAATAAAATTATTGATAACTAATATGTTAAATATATGCATATAATACACTTTTCACTTAATTGTTCCAACAGATAATGGGAGTGACTAGGTTGAGGTTCCTCCCATATTTCAATTGACAAAAGTCAATTGAAAACAAGTGAAGTAACTTTGACAAATTTACATGGGTTTAAAAGGCTGTTGTTTATATTAGGGGTCAATACCTGTCGGAATTAAAAATGTTCAGTTGTTTAGAGCAGGGATTTTAACCAATAAATCATTCTTTTTAATTGCGGATGAATGATACCTAATCTGGCCAATCCTGGTTGTCAAGATCAAAAAGGTGATTCAAATGCACTAACCTTTTTGTCATAAACATCCTGCCAGTTAATTCCAGTAAAAAAGCTGTGTTGCATGATGTCCTTTGCGTCTTCTGGACCTCCACCAAGCCTAATAATAGAACAAAAAGGAATTTTTAATGCCTGCATAATGTCAAACAATTCTAATTCGTTTGCTACTTTAAAAAATACTTTGGTTAACATCTGCATAGTGACAAATAATGGGCATGTTCTCGCTATCTGACTAAATAGTGATGCTGTATAATTGAAACTCGTCAAAATTAAAACATCAGTGTAATTGGACAGTTATACCAGTAAGTTCAATTTAGGCACAGAATATTTTCTCGCTGTATGGCAATTTTATCTTCAAGTCATTCACCAACTTGCAGCTGAGGGGACAGGCAGACAACCTGCTCGAAGCCCTACATCTCAGCCAGTCAGGTTGTGCTGGGGAAGTGTACAGCAGTGGCCAGAGGATGAGACTCCATCTGATATTCCCTTCCCCTGTGGGAAGGCATCTGGACCCTGCTTACGGCCTCCTATAGAAGTGAGATAAAGATTAGCATAGAGAGTGGGTGAACTCAAATCTGTGCTCTGATGTGTTGCACCACAAGTGCACTTTCTCTTTAAAAATAGCTTCAATTTCACATTCTGGTTTGCATTTCAGTTAAGACTGCGTTCTTATTTTTAGAATAAGATTTTTAGAATTCAAAACCACCGGTAAGGCAGGATATTGTGCAGCGGTTTGCTGTGAATTGGCAAGACAATAATTCACTCATAGTAAACTTGTGGCTTTTGCAGGGCCATCATCAAAGATGCTGAGAAAATTAATTCAAGATAGTTACTGTGCAACTGTTAAAAGTCAGCGTGGAATAGAATTGCCAGCTGCCTGAGAGCAGCTCACCCTGTGCTTCGGGACGTCCTCCCGACGTGAAAGGCGCTCTATAAATGTAATTTTGTTGTTGTTGCGCTTGAACTCACAAATTTTTAATCCACCACTGAGTCAGACTGACACACAAAAGTATTAGGAAAAAAACTTTATGTAGAGAGTTTTGGAATATGGAATTTTATGCCACAAACTGTTGTTAAACCAAGATTTAAACAGCAATTGTCCATATTCCCAGAAGTGTTGGTAACACCTTCAGTTACTAACAGCATAAAAAACATCTCGATTACTCATGCGTGTTACTGTTTAAGAATTTAAAATTAATCATCTTTCAATAGAGAATCATGCAATTTCTATTTGTCAAGCATGCATTCGTAGAAGAATACTTCAAGGTATTATTTTCTATACGGGGTATGCAAATCATCCAAACAACAACAACAACAACTTGGATTTATATAATGCCCTCCATGCCGGACGGCGTCTCAGAGCGCTTTACAGTAACAGGTCCCGGGACTGAGCCAGGGGGAGGAAGGTGACCAAAGGCGCGGTCGAAAAGAAAGGTCTTCAGCAGAAACCTAAAAATGGGAAGGGAGGGGGCGAGGCGAAGGGAGTGAGGAAGGGAATTCCAGAGCCTCGGGGCATAGTGGCTGAAGGCACGGCCGCCGAGGGTGGAGCGGAGGACTCGGGGGATGAGGAGGAGGCCAGACCCAGAGGAATGAAGGCAACGGGTACTGTTTTGAGGAGAGAGGAGGTCAGACAGGTAGGGGGTGCAGAGGAGTGCAGGGACTTGAATACAAGGGTGAGGATCTTGAAGTCGATCCTCTCTGGGACAGGCAGCCGGTGCAGTCTGGCAAGGACCGGGGTGATCAGGGAGCGGAGTTTCGTGCGGGTGAGAACGCGGGCGGCAGAGGTGTGAATGATTTGGATTTTATGGATGGTAGTGGATGGGAGGAGGGCATTGGAGTAGTCCAGCCGAGAGGTGACAAAGGCATGGACCAGGGTTTCAGCAGCTTTTAGGGAGAGATATTGGCGGAGACGGGCGATGCGTCAGAGGTGGTAGAAGGCAGTGCTGGTGAGGGACCGGATGTGGGGGAGGAAGGATAATTGGGAGTCGAACCTGACGCCTAGGTTGCGTACGGGTTCGGAGAGTTTTAGAGGTAGGTCGGATAGGTGGAGGAGGTGAGAGCCGTGAGATTTTAGACATTAACGAGAGCCGAAGAGTATGGCTTCCGTCTAGTCAACGTTCAGCTGAAGGAAGTTTGCGCTCATCCAGCCCCTGAGATCTGACAGGCAGTCTGACAGAACATCAGGGGACTGGGGGTCGCAAAGAGAGGTGAAAAAATAGAGTTGGATGTTGTCCACATACATGTGGAAATGTCCCCCATAATAATAATAATAATAATCCTTGCATTTGATATAGCGCTTTTCACATCGGAAGGACATCCCAAAGCGCTTCACAGAACACACTGTAAAGTGAATTGACTGTATATTTGTGGGCGAACGCGGCAGCCAATTGCGCACAGCAATGTCCCACAAACAGTCGTAGATTGAAAATGACCAATTTATTATTGGTTTTGGTTTTGGAGGGATTATTATTAGGCTCTGTGTGGAGTAAGGAAACTTGCCCAAGGTTTCGCCCTCTGCCTGGAATTGAACTCAGGTCTCTCACTTGCAAAGCGAGTGCTCTAACCACTGAGCTACAGGACTCCACTCCATGTCTACGGATGACATCCCCAAGAGGGAGCATGTAGATCAGAAACAGGAGGGGGCCAAGGATGGATCCTTGGGGTACCCCGCAGGTGACCGGGTGAGAGCGGGAGGAGAAGCCGTTTGTGCAGATGTACTGTTGGCGGTTTGTGAGGTAGGACTCGAACCAGACGAGTGCGGTCCCACTGAGGTGGATGACGGAGGAAAGGCGGTGGAGGAGGATGGTGTGATCGACTGTGTCGAACGCGGCGGAGAGGTCCAGGAGGACAAGGAGGCAGAGGTAGCCCTGGTCACAGATAGAGAGGATGTTGTTTGTGACTTTCACAAGCGCAGTCTCTGTACTGTGGGCGGAAACCGGACTGGAGGGGTTCGAAGAGGGAGTGGGAGGAGAGGTGTGCGCGAAATTGGTTTGTAACAACGCCTTCTAGAATTTTTGAGAGGAAGGGCAGGTAAGAAATAGGGCGGTAGTGGCTGGGGTTTGAGGGATCTAGGGAGGGTTTTTTCAGGAGTGGGGTGATGACAACAGTTTTGAGGGAGGCAGGGACTGATCCGGAGGAGAGGGACTGGTTGATAAAGTCAGCCAGTAGTGGGCAGAGGAGGGGGAGCTGGGTGACCAGTAAGTTGGTGGGGAGGGGGGTCGAGGCAGCAGGTGGTGGGTTTCATGGAGGTGATGGTGTGTGAGAGGCAGGAGGGAGAGATGGGAAGGACGGAATGTAGAATGGGGGTGGTGGTAGGAGCAGATGATGAGGAGGGTGAGGGGGACAGTGAGGGCGTGGTGGTGGGTGACAAGGGGCAGGTGGATGAGGCTGCCTGGCAGGTGTTAAGTATTTTAGAAGAAAAGAAGTCCATGACCTCCTCGGACTTGGCATTTGATACGAAGATTGAGGAGGCCTGAGGGGGGACACGGAGGAGATAGTGGGTGGTGGAAAAAAGGATTTTTGGGTTGTGTTTAGCTTCCAAGATGATGTTGGAGTAGAAGGTCGATTTTGCACGAGTCAAAGAACGGCGATAGCTGTGGAGATGCTCGAGCCTCAGTTGGCGGTGAACTGTGAAACAAAGGGCCATTCTGACTGAAAACTGCAGCCTACACATTCCTGCACCATAATGGTACACAAATAGAAATGTCCAGTTTGTCCCATCTTGAAATGGTATTACCCCAGAAATTATTCCAATGATTGCAATATGGAACTTTAATCTAATGGCTTTCAAAAGTTTAAGAAACAAGATGCATGACATACCTTTTATTTGGATCTTTTATAAGTAATCCTGACAGCAATGATTTTGCATCAGAAGAAAGAGTTCTGGGAAATTTAATGTCCTCCATTAGGATCAGTTCAAATAGCTTCTCGTGGTCCTGGTTGTAAAAAGGCAGTCGACCGCACATCATCTCATACATTACGACACCCAGCCCCCACCAGTCAACAGCACGGCCATAGTCATTGTCTTCTAAAACCTGTCCAAGAAAACAGAAGACATATAGTTTGACAAGAGTTGAAAGATGTTTGTCTTAAACGGCCAATATTTTTTGGGGTCAGCTGGGTGTCTGCCACATAAAGAAACCCATCACCATGCTTAAAAGTATCCAAAACAGGGTTTCAGATATGTATGCTACCTACACATGTAAACTGTTCTGTGTCTGGAATCCAATGTGCACTCTCTCTCTGGAGAGATAGAACCTGGTCACCTAATTCTGGACAGTATTAGGTACAGTTTCTGAGAGTGTGCTGCTGGAGTTTAACCAGCTAAAACTGCAGAGCCTGCCATTGGGAACATTCTGCCAAGCTTCCTGCTGCATGACCACCCAGGACCACACTACCTATTAGGGCTCTGACTCACAACATATAGAGTATTAAGGAAAGCAAAGCTTCAAAATGTGTAAGAATCAATCAATCATACGTAAAATAGTGACTTCACTAAGTAAGAAATAATTTCAAAAATTAGCATTCCTACCTAGAACGTGTACTGTTTAGTTTGGGTGGTCAAAATACTTCCAATTTGGACATTTTTTCCCTCCAAAACAAAAAGCATGCTTACAAAACCATACATGCCTGCTCTCCAGCTGGCTCATTTGGTAAAGGTATTGACTAGCATCAAAGAGCCAAATACAGCCAGAAAGTGCCGAGTTGAATTACAAATAAAACTGTACAGACATTGCCAAGTACTCACCAAATTAAAACCAATGTAACAGAATATGGACCTCCAGATTAGGCTGAGCTTTGATGCTCACTGAGGTCTAATATCCTCAGGAGTCCTGTAGTTTAGTGATTAGAGCACTCGCCTCGCAACTGAGAGGACCTGGGTTTGATTCCCGGGGAGGACAAAACATGGGGCAAGTTTCCTTATTCCACATGCCTGTTTACCTAGCAGTAAGTAGGAATTCGCCACATTGCCTGCCTCAATCCGTACCTCACACTCACAGTAGCTGAAACCCTCATCCACACTTACCGGATGGACTTTTCAAATGCCCTTCTCGCTGGTCTCCCCAGTTCCACCATACCATTGGCGGGAGAGCCTTCAGCCACTCTGCCCCCAACCTCTGGAATTCCATCCCCCAATCACTCCGCTTCGCCCCCTCCTTAGCCTCCTTCAAGTCCTGCCTCAAAACCCTCCTCTTCGACCATGCTATCGGCCACCCACCTTCCACTCCCCTCCCTTCTCGCTCCCTGACCCCAGCTCGGGTCTGAAATGCTGTACACTGTCCAGCGCCTTGGGACGTCCTCCTGACATGAAAGGCGCTATACAAATGTAATCTTGTTGTTGTTGAAGTACACAAAATTCAATTAATTCAGAACTCCACCTCCGGTTACACCCTCGCACAAAACTCCGGACCCCCATCACACCAGTCCTCTGCACTGGCTCCCAATTATCGAATGGATTGACTTCAAGATCCTCTCATTCATTTTCAAATCCCTTCTTGCCCTCCGATTTGCTTATCCCCACTCCACCACCCACTGCCTCCACTTGGCCGGCTCCGGCATCCTGTTCATCCCTCACCCACTCTGCCCCACCATCAACCGCCGGGCTTTCAGTCACTGTGCCCCAAAGCTCTGGAATTCCCTCCCTCAATCCCTTCACCTTGCTCCCTCCCTCCTCATTTTTAAATCCCACCTAAGGACCTCTCTTTCTGAACATGCTTACGGTCACCTCCCCCTCTCTCTTCCCCTGGCTAGAGGTCAGACACCGACACTGTCAAGCGCTCCGGGATGCTACCCCGCGTGAAGGGCGCTATATAAATGCAAGTCGATTGGCGGATCACTTTTCTGGGGGTAATAATCCATCCAAAAATCACTCTCAAAATATACAGTCAATTCGCTTTACAGTATATTCTGTGAAGGTCTTTGAGACATTTCGAAGACATGATAAGGCGGTATACAAATGCAAGGACTATTATTATTAACAGGAGAGGAAAGAAAATTGATGGGATGAAAAGATATATTCCTTGCTCATGAACTGAGAAGAAAAACTCAGAATATTTCGATCGTAACTTGCCACACATTTTCCTCAGCAAAGTACATTCAAACTAATGTTTATTTTAAAATATGATGTTTTGCACTGCTG
The DNA here is from genome assembly GCF_018977255.1 of Callorhinchus milii. NCBI lineage: Eukaryota > Metazoa > Chordata > Chondrichthyes > Chimaeriformes > Callorhinchidae > Callorhinchus > Callorhinchus milii. The sequence continues at coordinate 60,662,899 of NW_024704744.1, read as the reverse complement.
CTAAGTACTCCAATGGAATGGAAGGAGAAAGAATTTTATAGAGACAGAGTAAAATATTACAACAAGAACAAAAGATTGTTTGCAGGAAGGACTGATTTGCCACAAGTAATTTTCTGTCTCACAGTAGGTCAATTATTACATCAGAGTACTACATTTTTGCTTTTTGTTTTGTGAAGGAAGTAAGGATGGCTACAAGCTGTAATAGTAAATATACTCAAAGAATCAGATATCTCCAGGCAATGGGAGATCTAACTTCAAATAGGATTTTTCAAAATGTGGTACTGAGAAAATCATCCAGACTCATTGCAAGTTGAGTCCAAAAGTTGGACTCAACTTGCCTCAGGAGGCAAACTCAATATAAAAACATATTGAGGTGGCTCGAGCATGTGTTGGGAGCATCAATGAATAATGCCTCAGTGCAGTGAGCTAGTTTGCACCTGAAACTGTGCAGGTACATCAGTATGGATGCAGATTAGTAGCCAGAATTCATCATGGCTGAATTTGCTTATTGCCTTAGTGAAAACTTTGGAAAATTCTTAAATTTAGTTTTAATTTTGAAACAGAATTTCTGCAGTGATTAATTCAGATATGGTGAAAAACAGTAAACAATAATGTTATTAATCATTTGGCACATTTTGTAGACTCATTCCCATGGCATTTCTTACGTAAACCTGCTGGTAAAAGATCCATGAACATTTCCTTACATAGCACTATCTACACAAATTATTATTCAATCCACTTCCCCTCAATATGGAATATATGCTGGCAAGAAGACTGTTTTTAGTATTTTGCAAAAGCTGTGTAAATGCATTTTACTGGGTTTCACAACTACCCGCATAACCGTCCCCATCTGTCACCATCTGCTATTATTTAGCATCCACTTTCTTTTTGAAAGAACACTTCATGATGCAAATATCGCCCAGCACTTAAGTTATTTATTGGCACCATTGAGTGTCAGGCCTCTTAAAATTAATTTTCACACGTTTGAAATCTTAAATTGCACATTAAGCAATCTGTACTTTAGATTAGGGAAAAGGCATTCTACATTAAGTCCTTAATTTTCAAATAGCTAAAATCTAGAAAATAAATATTGCAGTTTACAATGAATAAAATGAACTTTGTATCTTCACACTGTCCTCACATTATATTCCACACAAATTACTAGTCATGTGTGACTAAAGCAGAATCAAATTAAAGAATGACACTTCTATTACTTATTATATCCAGGTTCTATTACATAATAATAATAATAATAATAACAATTCTTGCTTTTGATATAGCGCTTTTTACGTCTTCTAGACGTCCTAAAGCGCTTCACAGAATATACTGTAAAGTGAATTGACTGCATATTTATGGGTGAACGCGGCAGCCAATTGCGCACAGCAATATCCCACAAAGTCATGGATTGAAAATGACCAATTTATTATTTTTATTTTTTTTGGAGGCATTATTATTAGGGCTCTGTGTGGAGTAAGGAAACTTGCTCAAGGTTTCGCACTGCCTGGAATTGAACTCAGGTCTCTCGCTTGCAAAGCGAGTGCTCTAACCACTGAGCCACAGGACTCCACATAAACCATTGTTGCAATATAATGTGCACAAACTACCTCAATAACTTGCACGTACATAACCCTCCATGTGGGGTTATGCCTCAGAACAAAGATGGGGTTGGATGCTGAGCAAGAGGGTGGAGGGAGATGCCATAGGCGTGTTCAAAGAGGTATGTTTGCAAAGCAGGGGCAGATCAGAGAGACAAGGAGATGCTGGGGAGTGGAGGGATTTTTAGGTGGTGATGGTGAGGTCTTTGTAATTGACCTGCTACGAGACAGAGAGCCAATGGAGGTTTGGTGAGGACTGGGGTGATGGATGTATGGAGTTTGGTCCAGGTAACAACAACAAATTTACATTTATATAACACCTTTCATGTTGGGAGGGCATCCCAAGGCACCGGACAGTCCAGGAGGGGCTGAGGAGGGTGGGGGGAAAAATGATTATGGTCAAAGAGGCACGGTCAAAGAGCAAGATCTTGAGGTGGACCTTGAAGGACATGAGGGAACGGGCAAGTTTTAGGGACTCCAAGATGGAGCTCCAGAGAATGGAGGCAAACAGGCTTAAAGCCCAAATGCCGACGGCTGGGGCAAGTATAATAATAATAATCCTTGCATTTGATAGAGCGCCTTATCAAGTCATTGAGTCATCTCAAAGCGCTTCACAGAATATATTATGAAGTGAATTGTCTGTACTTTTTGTAAATTGAATCCTCTTCAATATCTATATGCTCCCTCTTGGTGACATCATCTGCAAACATGGGGTCAACTTCCACATGTATGCAATGACACCCAACTCTTCCTCTCTACTTCCATCCTTGACTCCAAGACCACTGCTGTCCTGACAGAATATCTGTCAGACATCAAGTCCTGGATGAGAGCCAACTTTCTTCAGTTGAATGTCAACAAGACCGAGGCTCTCCTGATTGGCTCTCACACCTCAGGCGCTGACAGCATCACCATCCATGGTTGCACACTCCACTTTACTAAGCCAGTCCGGAACCTTGGGGTCTTGTTTGATCCTCAACTAGCCTTTCTACCCCACATCTGTGCCATGACCCGCTCTGCCTTCCCCCAGCTCCGCCACCGTCTCACACCTCAAGCTGCCGAAACTCTCACACGCATTCATAACATCTAGGCTTCATTATGCAAACTCCTTGCTTGTCAGCCTCCCCAACTCCTCCCTCCATAGGCTGCAGATCATCCAGAACTCTGCAGCCCATGACCTCTCCCGCACCAGGCTCCGTGACCCTATCACCCCCATCCTCACCCGACTCCTGGCATCCCATCACACAGAGGATACAGTTCAAGATCCTGGTCCTCATCTTCAAAGCCCTCCACAGCCTCGCTTCCCCCTAATTCTGCGACCTCCTAACCCCCTACCAACCTACCCTCTTCCCTAGCTCAGCGGGCTCCGGCCTGCTTCACGTCCCCCAGCTCGCCTGCCCCACCATTGGCGGGCGGGTCTTCTGCCACTCTTCCCCCACACTCTGGAACTCCATCCCGCATTCCCTCCCCCTCGCCCCCTCCCTTGCCTCCATCAAGACCCATCTCAAGAACCTCCTCTTTGACCGTGCATTCGCTCACCCTGCTTCCCCCGACCGCCTTCCACCCACCCACCCCCCACCCCCGACAACCCCCAGCTCGGGTCTGAAACACTGTCTGTCCAGCACCCTTTCATGTCGGGACATCCTCCCGATGTGAAAGGCGCTATACAAATGTAACTTTATTGTTATTGTTGTTGTCATTTGTGGGAAAAACACAGCAGCCAATTGCGCATACAGTGCCCCACAAACAGTCGTGGATTGAGTGACCAAATTATATTTGATTGCAGGGATCATTATCCCCAGAAAAACGATCCGCTAATCAACAAACGTGTTCCTACTTAACGCTAGGTAAAAAGAGGCGCGTGGAGTAAGGAAACATGCCTTAGGTTTCGCCTCAGGGATGAGAGGCAGCTGAAGCTTGCTGAGTTTAGAGATCAAGCAATATCAACCTGCTTCCAGTCCAATGTCACCTTTGTGATCAATAGTAATGAGACGTGCGAGGGCAGCCACTCATTTGCCCTCGGATTTGCCTTCTGTGGTTATGGTGTGCTCTGTTTAGTGGCTTCATCTTAGCAGAAAGTCATAGGAAAACCATGAAGCTAGAATGTGCATTTCAACCAACTAAGTCCATTGCCTCTACAGACCTGTGAATACTCTCTGAACTTTGTTCTTAAGTTCTAAATCTATGAGTCTTTGGATCATTTTCTCTTCAGCAATAAAAGTTACCAATTTTACAATTTTACACCCATAATTTACAAATGTAGAAGCAAAAAATACTAACAAGAGGGCTTGAAAGCATTTTCAACATAGAACTTTTTCCAAATGCAAGACAACTGCAATATGAAGCTAATACAAAATTCCCTAAAGCATTAGTAAACATTATTTTCAACACGATAGATCATTCTAATAACCAACCAACCAAACATGAAATCTATTCTTTCATTAGCTGTGATAATGCAAATTTTCTTCTCACAGCTTTCTGTTCAGTTCACCGGTAAGGTTATATTGAAAAAAATATTTTACAGTTGAAAAGATTTTACCATGGATGATGCAAAAACAAATATTTTCAACACAATGAGATATTCAAATAACTCATCAACAAAAGTCACTGTGTCATATTTATGGGAAACAATTAGAAAATGTTTTTCCAAACAGCTCTTTATGAAGAGAGTATAGTACAAATATAACTCTGAAAAAGAGCGGAACAAATTTTCTTTAGCTTTGTATTCCTTCTTTCTGCTTAAAATATAATCCAGCATTATCCCACAAACCCACAGGAAAGTTTGTCATATCGATTATAATGACCTTACCTCTGGAGCCAAATATTCTGGTGTACCACAAAATGTCTTCATGGTAGCTGCATCTGTAATTCCTTCTTTGCATAGTCCAAAATCTGTAATTTTGATGTGGCCATCTTTGTCTAACATTAAATTCTCCAGCTACATGAAATAGAAGTAGAACAAAAATCAATTAATACACATGAAAAATAAAAAATACATACATCAACTGTAAAACTAAATTCATGGGATCCCTTCCTCACTCCCTTTGCCTCGCCCCCTCTCTTCTTATTTTCAGGTCTCTGCTGAAGACCTTTCTTTTCAACCATGCCTTTGGTCACCTTCCTCCCCCCCACCCCGGCTCGACACCGGGATCCATTACTGTGAAGGACTCTGAGACGCCATCCGGCGTGGAGGGCGCTAAATCCAAGTTGTTGTTGTTGTTGTTGATTGATTGGATAGCTCTTCTGAGAGCCGGCACAGGCACGAAGGGCCGAACGGCCTCCTTTTGTGCTGTAATATTCTATGATTCAAATAATTTATTCGCTTTAGTTTTTCAGGGAAATTAACCTATTCTTCCAAGAATACGAGGAAGTCATTTCTCAGTATATTACAAATACAAACCAAACAGAATGAAAGTTTTTGAAAGATTTAACAGCATAAAAAAAATTCTATTTCCCAGTCTTCTAAAATTTTCATAAATTTAAGCTTGGAGAAGGAATATCAATGACAATTATAAACAAATTATTTTATGTCTAGCTGTATCCATTGCAGCTTCACTTGCAACCAAAGGATCCAATATGAAATGTAGATTGACACACACACAGACATTTCGCCTTTATCTATGCTCAGCTGGGATGACTCCTGTGGAAGACTCCTTATGGGAGGACTCAGTGGAAGAACTCCTTTAATATATTTTCTCTTCCAGTCTCTCTGTCTCTTATTCTCTCTCAGTCTCTCTCTTCTAGTCTCCCTGTCTCCTTCTCAGTCTCTCTCTCTCCCAGTCTCTCTCTCTCTATCAGTTTCTCTCTTTCAGTCTCTCTCGGTCTCTCTTAATTTCTCCCTTAGTGTCTCTCCCTCGGTCTCTTAGTCTCTTTCTCTGTCTCTTAAATCTCTCTCTCAGTCTCTCTTTTAGTCTCTCTCTCTGTCTGTCTCACTCTCTCTCTCTCTAGGTCTCTCAGTCTCTCTCCCAGTCTCCCCCTCTCTCTCTCAGTTTCTCTCTCTCTCAGTGTCTTTCTTAGTGTCTCTCTCTCTCAATCTCTCTCTCCCAATCAATCTCTCAAGCTTTCTCTCAGTTTCTCTCACTCTTTGTCTCTGTTTGTCTCTCTCTTTCTATGTCTTTCTCTCGCTCTCTCAGTCGCTCTCTGTCTTTCTCTGTCTCTCCCACAAAACACATAGTCACTACACTTTATAATACATTCTCTCTCACAGTCTCTCTCTCATTATCTCAGACTCTCTCTGTCTGTCCCACATGGGAGGATTCTGGCTCCCATTATAACCAGAAAAAAGTGCCATACATTTGTTGCAGAATATAGACGTATCTCTCTGAACGATGAATGCTTTCCTCTGATGCTGCGTAGTTGCAGAATACGATACGTACCTCATATTTTGGGGCTTAATGAAAGCATTTTTAATATAGCTCATCAATGATAGACAATTCCCCCCTAAAAAAAAGTGTCCATGACACTGCCAGTTACAAGACCTTTCTGATGAGGTATAAATCATGTCTCTACATCAATCGGTTATTGCGTGATTGCCAGATACATAGACAGACACTTAGTCTTTATTAGTATAGATTTTGCCTCAACTAATCTGTGAGAAAATGCTCATTTAATCAGCAACCAGTACAGGGTAACATAGTCTACAATCATGCAGTTCCAAACAAAATAGCACCCAGATTTGTCAATGGGATCTAATGTATTACGAGTTCTAATTGGGTTTCTTAAAACAGAAGTACATCATACCAACTTGCAGAAACTACGAATGGTGGGAACTACTTTCCGACCCAAATTTATGAACATTTTAGAAAGTTTAGAAATGAAGATCTTGTTGAGTAATGCATGTGCATTACCAGAAGGAAACCACACTGAGATGATTAAGGAATTGTATGAGAAATCACCACACCAAATTAATCACTACATTTTACATTATATCCTATGAAGTGCTTTGAGACATTCTTCCAATGTGTAAGGAGTTATATCAAATGGAAATATGATGATTAATAATTATTATTAAGTGCAATATTATCTCAGATTTTAAAAATCCCCATGATTTTGTTCCCTCAAAGTTTGATCATCAAACATTCAACAAGTTTATCCATCATCAAATCTGAGACAACTAATGAAAAAGCTTAGGTTAAGTGTCAGACCAGATCCTTTCTTTGCTGCCCCTGAAGAATTAAAACTCACCAGCTTTATGCTCAAGTTTAGAACAAATAAAATGCAACTGACTCAGCACATTTGAAACACATGCTTCATACTTATTATATAATGAAGCTTCATATATATTTTAACAAGATAAAAGACTTCCAGACAACTTTTTAAAACGCATAGAATATTATGTATATGTTGCTTGGACGCATCGCTGCTAAAAACATGTTAAAAATTAAAACTAGTACAATAGCCAGGACTCAGGTTTGCACTTTACATATAGCAAGGTCCTTACTTCAACCAGAATTAAACAGGGAATTGGTAGCATGAAGGAAAAATCTTCCCTGGAACTAAAAAGGAAGAGAGAAATAAAACACAAAGAAGTGATTCTCATCCATTCATTTCCGGCCATTTATTAAGAGGCGATTGCCGAGTCACCTTAATTTGGAGGTAAATACAAAATAAATGGCCTAATTTTTTTTGGTGGGGGGGGAAGGGAAGCCACTGCATTAAAACTGGACAAAAAAATCAATTTAAAAAGACCCAAACTACACTTCACAAAGATTCTTAAATTCTATGAAGAAATCAACAGTGGCAATTATTACTATAATCTGTTGTGGGAACAGCAGGTTCAGCTGTTGCAAGTAAGTTATGAATAATTTCAAATATGTTCCTCGTGTGAAAAATAGGAAAAAAGAACAAATTCTGATTACATTGTTACCTTGAGATCTCGGTACACAATCTTCTCGGAATGCAAATAGTCTAGAGCTGAGACAATTTCTGCACCATAGAAGCGTGTGCGGTCCTCTGAGAACACACGTTCTCTCGACAAATGGAAAAACAGCTGCAGGGTAAACAGCAGGGACAGTATTGTAATAATTACTGATTTAGTGGGGAAAATTAACACAAACATAAAACACCTCTCATCACCATATTGTGATGATAGATAGTGTACCCTTGGTAGACACTGATGGTTCCTAGACGGCAGCTGGTTTATCTTTCAAAGTTTCCGAGGGGAAATGTGAGCTGCTAAATCAGCTTTTTAATCAATATACCAATCTTGTTCTAGACATTCTGTGCACTTCCTATTTAACCTCCTACTTACTCCTGAAAAAAGTGCAGCAGTGCAATCTAATTATCTTTTTCATATTGTCAGGTGTTGAGCTGCAATATCAAATACCTGTATGTTCGCACTGTCATAGGCATTCATACAAATTACCACTGTTACCTCCAAACAGTCCCGTATTAATTGACCTGCCATCAAAATTTGCATAAGAAAGGCCTGAATGTGTCAAACAGAGATTAGACATCCTACCCACTCTACAGTTCCTACCAAATTACATGTACTGAAACTAAGGATTCCACTGAGTCTCTCAAAATCTTTACAATGATTTATTATTTGTATAGATTTTGCTTAGAAGAAATGCTGTGTTATGCAATGTATTGTGATTTAACAATAACGGATATTAAAAGATCAAACATGACACATTTCAAATATTAATTTCACCATATATTGATTTTAATCTGCTTATTAAAATAGTATGAGATGTATTTGGAACTCTACACTTCCTATTTCTTTTTAAGTTTGATCCAAGGTTATGAAAAATTTTGAAGAAAACTACAACAAAAATACCACAGTTCCCTGCTGTGTTTATATGCAAAAATATGCTAAGTACCTATGATTTTTAATGCAAGGACACATTGAAATCTTACTGCTCTGAAATATTACGAGGACAAACCTAATTAAAACTAGTTATCATGTTTTACATTTATTGTTTCATAGTAACAGGTAATAATTTTATTTAAATTGTTTCGTTCAAAACATACTTGCACTACTAGAGAAAAAAATCATATTTTAGAAACTGATTGTGCATTAATAATGCCTTTCATTTTTATAGCCTCCATTCCAAATTTTGATACACAAATTACATAGTCCAACTGTTCTGATTCTATAATGTATTAATTGACAATTATCATGATAAACTGCTGAATTTGTAATGCACCACACATCTTGCTACATCCATTCCTACAGTACCAGTCAATTTAATACTATTGCAGATAAACATATTTAGAATGCTAGAACTTTATATTTGTAACTCTTTTCACAATTCGCCATTCTAACAATACTTTTCCAAATTTCTGCAGTGGGCAGATTTCAGACTGAAAGAAGTTTAGCATTATAAGGCTCTTTTGATCTGCTCACCATGTCAAAATTTGGGAAATGTAGTAATATTTTCATAACTTTTAAAAAAAGCATTTTTTACAATATTTAAATAAACAGTCAAAGGAGGGTCATGTCTATATTTTCTCCTTCTGGAGAAAGTTACAACTTTCGTTACCATGCCAGTGTGCACCATAAAAAATAATGCTGTGAGAATAATAAAATGCTTTCATAATGAAATGCGATATTATCCAATCCCAGAATGCCTTGGTATGTGCCAAATTTTATTAATGTGTACTTGTCTTTGACTGCAACAATGTTATAATGCTCAAGAACAAATCCTTTATGCTGAGGTCTACAACTAGTGTCTTTAATATGCCTTATGGATACTGTCCCAGTGGGCATATAAAGTATGTTGAAGACACCTAGTGAAAGTATACATATTCTTATCCTACAGAAATATTAATCTTCATAATTTCAAGTCTCTAAAAATAGTCATTTAAATCAGCAATCACAGATTTATTTTTTAAAAATTCCATATGCCTTCTGACTTACTGCATAAAAATCTTTTGTTATATACATTAAGAACTGTGTTGCTAAATTAAGTTTTCTTCTGACAAGAATTACTACAGTAAGGAATGTTGGATTGCTTGCTGGAGAATTTCTATCATCATTGAGAAATTGAAAGGGGCGGAAATTCCAATTTCCCTGGTCCAACTAGTTTGGGGCATTTTTATCTCACTGTGATGTTAGAAGTATCATTTTATTGTACTAAAAGTGACAGCATTCATTCTGTTAATCAGGTTATTCCAATTGCTGGAAGTCAATAGCTGCTCATTATAAATAAATTACATAGGATCCTTATAATAACGCGGAGGCTGGGATCCATATAATCCTAAACTGCCATACAGTAAGGTCTGATAGCCGTTTTCATTGTGAATAGACAGAAGTTGGACTTAAAATGGCCAACTTCTGGGTCACCTCCAGTATCATTTCCTGCTTTGCACATCATAGCAAATGAGAAGTGGCATTGGTGATGACCTAATACCCAGAAGTCAGCAGTTTTAGTGCATAAATTGGCTCGCACGTGGGAAGTAGTGTAGTGTGCAAGTGCATTGGATGGGTACAAAGTGAACTTTAAAGAAGTGCATTATAATGGGGCCACAGTGTATATAACATTGGCAAGACTTACCTCCCCTCCGTTCACATACTCCATCACAAAACACAACCGATCTTTAGTTTGGAATGAATACTTTAATGACTGAAAACATAAAAAAAATTATTTGTTCATCATATGTAATGGAAAATTCTCACAAACCTTTAATGAGTATAAGTGTACTTTTGAAGGCATTTTGGTACAGTTTTAACATTAAACTGTACTTAATTTTGACTATATCCTAAAGCAGCAAATTAGCTAAGAATTAAGGCATCAAATGTGCCAAATATTTTAATCAACACACAAATGGAGACCATTCAGCCCGCTGGGCATGTGCTTGTGCTAATTCTTTCACCCTATTCCAAATTCTCTTTCAGAGATCGCCATTAAAAGTAATTAAAAGGAAAATTGTTCCAGATATTCTACTCGCTTGCTCTAGATCTAGTCAATAACATTTCCAAATACTACATTGTAGAGTATTCTCAAAGTGTGTTAAAATACAATTGTGTGAAAAGAACTGCAAATGTGATCTTTAAAAGGTACTGACCATATGAGAACAGTTTTACAAATTTTCATCAAATAATTATGAGGGGTTTTGACTGGGTGAATAGGGAGACTATTTTCCCTGGTAGGACAGTCACTGGCGAGCAAACAAAGATTTGAGACAGCTACAAGAAGAGAAAAAGGAGAGCTTAGGTAATTTTTCACTCAGTTGGGATGTGGAATGCCCTGGTAGAGGCAAAGTATACTGTAGGTTTCAAGAGCGAAGTAGACAGGGGTAATAAAGATAGAGGCTTGAAGGGAAATGGGGATAGGCAGTGGAGTGAAATTGAAAGCGCAACTTGCTCTGAGAGCCGGTGCAGACTTGATAGACCGAGTGGCCATCTTCTGTGCTGTAAATTTCTATGATCCTAAGATTACTTACAAATAATTTGGGCTAACAAATTGTGAATTTGCAAATCCTGAATCCTGCCAGTAACTGGACGTGTATCACATTGACCGAAAGATCACAACTCCATTGTAATCTCCTTCCAGGTGTGTCACAAATGGAGTTTCCATGGGTTGGCGTGAAACATCAGCAGGTTTCCATACCTTCCTATCCTTTGGAAATGCCACTTTTTTGGTTAATGTATTTTAATTTGTGTCATTACATTGTGCATTTGTAAACAGAAGTGTTGTACTAAATACTATTAAAATTATTGAATTTTGGTTAATTTCATAATATATTTTGTCTTTGGGTCTGATCTGGTTCAGTTTGAGCACCCAAAACGATTCTAAGTAGCTTTCACACATGATAATAACTTTCTTTCATAATGATATCACTTATTACATTTTCAAGTTCTGTGTGGCATGCATACTGCTCATTTCAATGTATTCATTTCTATCCAGAACAGATGTTAATCTATAATCTACATCTACATTATAACTCAGTAGGTCTAGTTAGTACAAACATATGCTATAAATTTAATAGAAAATCAACGCAATTCTTGAGCCCCATATCCATTAAATGTTTTACGGCAGAAGAAAACATTTTACAGTCTTGTACTTACCGTTAAAAATGGATGCCTAGTGTTTTTTAATACTCTGCTTTCTGTAAGTGTGTGTGCTACCTCATCCTAAAGAAAAGGAAAAACTATTTTAAAGACTGTCAAGGTAACAGACCTATACCACAAATGTAAAATGTTTAACATTTATTTAGTTTTATTACAGCTTTTCTTCAGTTTAGACCAGAAAGGGCTAAAATTATATCGATAAAATGTAAAAAAAAATATTTTTTTAAACGAGCTAATGCCTGCTTAATAGCAAAAGATATCTATGTATGAAAGTCTGATTTTTTTAAATATTGGTCATAATCTGTAACTTTCTTAACAACTACTTGAGTCCATTTTTTCTTAACCACTCAATCTCTCCAAAGCCAGTATAATGGCATTAATATTCTGTTTGGCATCATAGGAAGCAACGTCAGTGGCCTGGAAGTAGTTGTATGTAAGTAGTTCTGGAAGTAGTTCTGTAATTCTAAATAAAATTATTTAATAATGGGAATTCATTTTACTAATTTTCCATAAAATTGGAAAACCTAACAAATACTAATTAAAATTGAACAATGGAAAATGTAATCATAATAGAGAAGGAGCCCTCCCTGCTGCATAATTGAAATTGGTAGATAATCAAGGTTCCAATATAATAAAAATAACTACTTTTCTAGATTGCTGCTAAAACACTTGAAAGTGTTAATACAAGTTAGGGACACTATGCAGAAGTCAAATATTATACAAAGTGGAAAGTACAAATTTTGCATGATTTAGTGTTGTTGTCATTAAATATATATAATGGAGATTAAAATCATAAGTAGGAATTAGTTTAATGTGTAGCTATACAGGATTCAGAGTATAGAGAGGATATTAAATGATATTATGCATACATATTTAAAAATCTAAGTACTTCAGCTTTCCAGATTCTTATTATTTCAAGTAACAATCACATCAGCATACATGCATACTGAAGGGAGATAATGTGGCATCTACAAATGTGGCCTCCAGAGCAATTGCCTAGATCAGAGAGGGGGTGGGGGTTCCCATTAGAACAAATTACAGGAGGTCGCTGCCCTTCTGATACAAGAAGAAATAAATTAAAATTAGCGTTAAAATATCTGCAATCATCTGCAGTGTCCTTCAAAAGTTCAGAAAAAAATACGTAATCTTTTAATACGACCAACAATGTCAGAATGTTCATGAACTTAATGGCCCAGTGGGAGATGCTCCAAAATGCACCAACACTGCTGATGAGATTCATGGACATCTTATGTCTACCATTATCCATCACTGATGTCGGGTCAGAAATGTTGCTCCGAGTTTTGCTGAAGGAGATGGGGAGGGGTGGCTCTACACAAAGAATACAGATAACTATAAAGCTGAACATGGGTTGCAAAAGGGGAAATTTTAAAAAAACAATAAATAGGCCAAAATTAAGATGACCAAATTTAGAATAGAATGACAAACAGTAATATTTTATCAAAAATAATAATCCTTCCATTTGAAATAGCGCCTTATCGCATCTTCAAGACGTCTCAAAGCGCTTCACAGAATATACTGTAAAGTGAATTGACTGTATATTTTGTGGGCAATTCTGAAGACATACAAGACATACTTCAAAACTCTTTTGATAGTATTTATTTAACTGTAAAATTCACTCCGTCCTGTTTGAAAGGCTCTTCATTTATCATCAGTTCATGACATTAATTAATTAATTAATTTCCAACTCTCATTGCTGCATTACCATCTGAACAGTGCTAGAGAATGAGGACTAAATGCCAAGCGGATAAGTAAACAAACCATTTAAGTAAACAGTGATTAAAACTCACCAATTGATAGATCCAATTTAAAAACTAGGGTCAATTCAATTTAGGGGTCCATTTGATAGTTTCCTGGATAGCTCCCATCTTCATTGCCAGTCATTCGCAATGGGGAAGTACAGATTGTTTGCCTGCGACAATGAACTTCCAGCTCAGGGAGGCAGGGCGGCATGAGGAAGGGGAGGCAGGGCGGCATGCGTCAATGAGAACTAGGTCCACTTGATGCATTATATACCAAATAAAATGCTAAATTGAATCCACTGTACCTTCTGTTTGTTTTGCATTATTTTACGGGAGCAAGGCTTCAAAACAGTTGTATGAGTATAGATGGGACACTCTTAACCACTAAATACAGTTAATGATCAGAATACACCGCATTACCCCACACTATTATATTCTCAATACACACTACATAAAGGTATATTTTGGTATATAATGTCCAGCAATGAGAAGCATCTAGATGACTCTGGCAGTGTTTTGTTGCTTAGGGAAGATTTGTTTTTAATAAGCTCCTTGGCATTTCCTTCTGGGATCTTTTATTCTCTATCTGGTTGAGAAAACAATATTATTTTATGTATTTTTTTTGTATTGGGCTTTTTTTATGCTTTTTTTTATTCGACCAAAGCTAAATTAGAAATTACTCGATAAATTACCCACAAGGAAATCCTGCATTTGCAATCATCAGTGGTATGCAAGTCAAAGATAAACCATGTTTTAGAGAATGAGCTCAAGAGGAGAAAACACAGCATCAAAGGTTTTAAGTATTAAATCTATTTTAACAAATCTTTGTTTGATACACCTGTATTTCAACTGAATATTATAGTAACCATCAGAATCCTGATATGTAAATCATACAGCTGGTGCTCAGGAAGCAAGCGGGCTGGCTAAACCATGTATAGTTACTGGGGTCTACACCCTAACTGAGTCTAACCAAATCAGCGCTATAAAAAAGTGCATTATAACAAGACTACACTGTACCTGTCTGGAGAAAGTGGATCCAGAGATATAGTAAAAAGGCTTGTTGGGTGAAATTGCCATCCCCAGTTCACTAAAACCCCAGGGAGGTCAATTCATATAAAATACTGTGTTAACTCAATGTAGCTCATATTCCTAATTCTTCAGAAAACATAATCCCCGGTTTTATATTTCCAAATGCTTATGTACCACATCTCCACCATGCCAATACTGTTCTATTATAAACAAGGTGTGCCTACCTTCGCAATAATGATTTCTTTCTTCAGGATCTTCATTGCATAATATTTCCCAGTTGCTTTTTCTTTGACTAAAATTACTTTGCCAAAAGTGCCTTTTCCCAGTAGTTTTAAATAATCAAAGTCATTCATAGTCTGTAAATAAATAAGATCAAATAAGGAAAACAAAATTAAGTTGTCGTTAATAAAAAGCAAGAACCAGTTACACTGCATTCAAGAACAAGTACCAATAATTACTCAATTTCAAATGTTTTCAAAGCCCGAGGTTTCTTTTTAGAAATCTGTTTTTTGACAATTAATTTCCTAAGAATGTTTGGTTAGATTATATAAAGCTATATTTTTTCATGACAGTGAATTCAAATAACAGTCTTCATTTAAAAATTGGTAATTTGAATGTTCAGCCCTTTTCCCTAGTTATCACAGGATTCAATTTCCCAAACAAACAAATTAACAACAATGCATTTATATAGCGCCTTTCATGTTGGATGAATGTCCCAGAGGGCTGGATAGTTGAGGGTTTACACACGATTCGTAAGGAGTGGGAAGACGGCCAAAGGAGTGATCAAAGAGAAAGTTCTTGAACAGACCTTGAAATAAGCGAGGAAAGGTATGAGGCAAAGGGATTCCAGGATGGAGTTCCAGAGACTGGGGGTAGAAAGGCTGAAGGCCCAACAGCCAATGGTGGGGTGGCTAGGTGGGGGGGTGGGGTAAAGCAGGACAGTGCCTATCAAGCGGAGGGAGCGGCTAGCTTGGTAAGGCTTTAGAAGGTCACAGAGGTAGGGTGGGGCAAGACCGTGGAGGGATTTAAAAGTGACGACAAGGATCTTGAAGTAAGTCCTCTTGGGAATGGGGAGCCAGTAGAGCCGGACAAGGCTGAGGGTGATACGCTTGTGGAGCCTAAATGGGAGAGGACACGAGCAGCAGAATTTTGAATATCTGCACCTTGTGGAGGGAAGAATATCTGCACCTTGAGGAGTCCTGTAGCTCAGTGGTTAGAGCATTCGCTCGCAAGCGAGAGATTTGGGTTTGATTCCCAGCAGGGCAAAAGCTTGGGCAAGTTTCCTTATTCTAAACGCCTGATAATAATCCCTCAAGAAAAAAAAACAATAATTGGTCACTTCAATCCACGACTGTTTGTGGGACACTGCTGTGTACAATTTCCTGCCATGTTTCGCCTACAAATATTCAGTCAATTTACTGTGAAAAGCGTTATAACAAATGCAAGGATTATTTTTATTATTATAAGAGTTGGGAAAACCGGCAAGCGAAAAGTTAGCATAGTTCATGCTGAGGTGTTGAGTAAGGTTCTCGGTTGCCCAAGCGGAAAGGTGGTAGCAGAGGCGGGAAATGTTGCAAAGGTAGGTTAAAGCTGACGATCAAGACAAGGTTATGTGGTTTAAAGGGCAATTGACAATCGAACAACACACCAGGGTTTTGTACCAGCTTAGTAAAATGGATTGTGCATTGATCTATAGTGTTGTCAGTACCAGAAGCAAAAAGGCACTAATGGGAGCCAACCAGACCTGTTTTGTCAACATTCAATTGGAGAAAGTTAGCTCTCATCCAGGATTTATGTCTGACAGGCAATTAGACAAGACAGCAGTGTTGGAATTGAGGGTGGAGACAGAGAGATAGTCATCCGCATACATGTAGAAGTTAGTCTGATGCTTGTGGGAGCATGTAAATGTTCAAGAGGAGAGGGCCGAGGATAGAGCCCTGAGGAACTTAAAAGTGATAAATAAAATTATTTACACGATAAAAATGTAGAGTTACTGGCAAAGATTTTGCTTTATGAAATAGTACCATTTCTTCAATGTATAAGACATTATTATGCAAGAAATCAAGTCTCTCTCAGTTTTTTTCTTGCACATCTCTTCTCAGACCTGAACCTTCTTCCTCTGTCTAGAGCGTCACCAGTTAAATCATTTCAAAGGTCTGCTCACACCTCAACAGAGGCCTTTGAAACTTTGAGGTGTAAAGGAACTTGTCCATTATCTTTGGGACAATATCCGTGCCCATTTTAACTTTCAACAAGTTTACACAATAATATAAGCAGCTGTAAGGCTTTCAAACATCTTACAAACAGATGTCACGCTACCACTGCTGTTGATTACACTGACTGCTGGATATTCCCTAGACAGAATGACCTCACAGTGGTTTATTTAAAAAGTTATCCAATGACAATTACCATTATCACCAGTTAAAAACAAATATTGATATAATGCTTCACACCTTATACTGTAGGCCCCTAGGCAGTTGAGAAACACACAAACACCAACGTACACATTAACGTTGACAATGATTATGCAGATTATACTTAACACAATTGGTTAAAATTGGTATCACAATTATTTGATTTTACTAGACTGTTTAAAATCTATTTGGTAGCAAACAATGGCTCAAAAATTACAATGTATCCATCCATTTGCCATACGGAGTCTGGAATAGCAAATAATTACATTGTGAAAAACTGGTGCTGGGTACAAAGGACTAGGAGGTGGGGGCTGTGTGGTAATAAGCAGGATCTCCTTGGGATTGAACTGGCTCCAAGGTTGGCAACATAATAGTGGAATCGAGTCAATCCTCTGCCGGTCTTAGTATGATTCCTGAGATGGCAGGTCTACAGTACTCTAGGGCACTGCTGATGACACACCAGCCAGTCTGGCTCACAGCAGGACGAGGGAGGCAGACTGGTCATGTAGGGATTCTCACTCAGCTCCTGTAACCCAGCAAGCAGTGGGAAGCTTGCCAGACAAGTCACACAATGGCAAGTTATGCGGTGTTAGCGGGTTACACTCCAGCAGTACCTCAACACACACTCTGGGGTGCACAAGCCTTGGCTCTCGCAACCCAGCACCTTCATGCCTTTGCACCTCCCTACCTTTCCGACTTGCTCACCCCCCACTCCATTGGGGTGATGCTGCCTCCGCTCGGCCGGCTCCGGCCTCCTGTTGGTCTCCCGCTCCCTCAGCTCCACCATCGGTGGCCGTGCTTTTAGTCACTACTCCTCGAAGCTGTGGAACACTCTGCCCCAATTTATCCACCTTGTCCCCTCCCTTCCCACATTCAAATCCCGCCTAAAGACTTTCCTTTTTGATCGTGCTTACGGTCACCTCTCCCTTCCTTCTCCCCCTGGCTCGGGGTCAGAGGCCGCCACTGTTAAGCGTTCTGGGACACTACTCGGCATAAAGAGCTCTATATAAATGCAAGTTATTGTTGTTATACTATTATAACAACAGGTAAGGTGAGCTAGGTATGTGCCTCCTGTGAGACAGTGCACATTTCATTGCAGACACAGGGAATTTTCATATGTAGGTTACATGCATATATGGAAATCTCAGTCTGATTTAATCCTCTTAAACAAAAAATTGCACAGGGCTGAAACATCCTGGTCTCTGGTTAGGTGAACAGATCACGTCCTCCCATTCGTGAAAGATGCTATGCAAATGCAATTTGTTGATGTTGTTAAGTAAGCAGCGACCACCAGAGCATTGGTGCTATGTCGTTCCATTATAGTGCCTTGTCACATCATTGAAATGTCTCACAGCACTTCAGGATTTACAATAGAGTTTAGGGGCTGTGTATTTGCAGACAAACATAGCTAATTTGCATGTAGGAATGTTCCACAAACAGTGAATGAAGTCCTGCTGGAAACAATTCCAGCAATAAAGCCAGCAAAGCTGCCGCGTTTCGCCCACAAAAAAAATGCAGTCAATTCACTTTACAATATATTCTGTGAAGCGCTTTAAGACGTCCAGAAGACGTGAAAAGCACTATATCAAATTCAAGGATTATTATTACTATTAGAAGGGCAATCCCGTTCAATACTCAGAAGAATATGATCAAGTTGACCCCAAAATCTGTTTCTCACAACACCTTGGTAAGAATAAATCTCAGAAATTCTCTCATAATTTCTATTGATTAACTAAATGGATAACTTTCTGTTTTAAACTTAAAAATACAAAAAATTCAAAAAACTATTCACAGTATGTTTTGTAGACAGTATCAGTCAGAAGCTCTTGAGGACACTGCAATTGTGATAAAACATTCCTTCAAGCATTGCTGAGTCAAGTCATTCATCAAAATACTTGTGAATGTGTTTCAAATTATCCTATTGCTAGTGATAGCTTACAGTTGTAAATGGACTTACTAATAACTGCAGTGGACATCTCCATAATGTTTCATTAACTGTACAAAAAATAAAATTTGTAACTAACTCACTCAATTCTTCTTCTTTCCCTTATTTTTTCCCCACAACATATACATTTTGTTCAAAATGGTCTCTGGTTCATATCATAAACCTGCAGGTGTTGTAGTGACTGTGCAAGTATACATAGACTGTCTTCATCATTGGGTCAAAATTTCCTCTCCCTAGCTTTGCCCCATATCCCTTTACTCTCATGTATTATAACAGACCTAAGAAATAATACAAATTTACATTGATATACAGATATTACCATATGGAGGATATCCCAAGGCGCTTAATGTTGCTGGCTTGACATCAGAGCAAATTATTATTGTATTATAATTATAATAATGGTTGGTTGGACCTTTCGGCACAGACACGATGGGCCGAATGGCCTCTTCTGTGCTGTATAATTCTATGATTCTTGTCAGGAGTTTGTCTCAAAGCAATTTACAGGATTCACTGCAAAGTGTAGTGACTGCATATGGTTTGTAGGTGAACACTGCAGCCAATTTGTGCACAGCAATCTCCCACAAATAGCCATGAAGTGAATGACAAATTATATTTGGGAGATTTTTAAAATACATTAAAAATATAGAATTTATAATACAATACAATTTCCATTTAAACAGCAGCTTTCCCTTCAGGAAGGCGTTTCAAAATGCTAATGCTGCTGACTGGGCACTGGACGTGGGGTTAGAAGCCCAAGGGGGTGGGGAGGAGAAGGTGACCAAAAACACAGTCAAAGAGGTACGTCTGCAGATGGACCATGAACAAGGTGAGGAAGAAAGCGCGTCAGAGGGATTCCAGGACGGAGTTCAAGAGAGCGAGGGCAGAATGGCTGAAACTCTTGTCTGCTGATGGTGGACAGGGGACATAATGCAGGCCAGTGCTTGCTGAGCGAAGGGAGAAACCCGTTGGTAGGTTAAAGGCGGTCATAGCAGTAAGGTGGGACGAGACCCTCAAGGGATTTGAAGATGAGAAGGATGATCTTGAATTCAATCCGCTGGGAGTTGGGGAGCCAATGAAGCTGAGCAAGGATGGGGGTGTTACGCGCGTGAAGCAGTTTATGCAAGTAAAATCTAATGAACTAGTTGTATATATTTTTATGAACTACTAGACACTTCTTGTAGTGCAAAACCTTCAACCTGAGGACACATTTTTCTACTTATTTTCTAAAAGTCAAGTGACAGTTGTACTTTTTAGATATTGCCATATTTTACAGAAATAATTAATTTAAAAATTTGCTCTTGCCCTGGGAAAGGTCCAGATATGCATGCAAAATAATTTTTAGTACTAAATTACATCTATTAGACATTTCAACTGCTCAACATTCTTGCACTTGCTATGAACATTGCACTTTCAGTGTTTCGCAGTATTTTTGGAATTATCCCCCACCCCCCCACCTCCGGTAGAAGCCAACAAAAGGGCAAATTGTTGACACAGGATTTATAAGGCTCTTCATGGCCCCTCTGCTCTCTTGGCCTGATTGCTGCCCACAGTAGGATTTGGCCAGGACCAGTTAATCAACATGTGGCAGTTAAACCCGAACTTCTCCAGTATGATGAGGGAAAAGGAAGTAGAGAGGTATAGGAAAAGGGATCAGGATTGGTTCATGTGGAGAATAAATACAGTCCAGTTGGCCTGTTTCTGCGCTGTAATGTTCAGTGTAATTTTAGGTAGACTATCGGGGAGGTTTGAAATTTGAAAGCAGTGAAATACATTCAAGAAATGAAATGGAATTATATCTCCCTATTTCTCGCCATTCACCCTCAGTTATCCAGAGATGATGTTCCTAGACCCCCTTCAAGCTTTCTATGGTCAAAACATTGATATGAATATAGTATACAGGGAAGAAATGGATGTGGAACATAAGACTCCATAGAGATAGCTCAAAAGGCTCTCGTGAAATGTCACACGCAACAGCTATCATACGGTTTCCGATGCAATGAATCCCCAACATTTTCTTCTTTTCGCTTGAAATCTTGTTCTAAGGCGTCGTATTATATTGGAGTTTGTGAATTGGCAATGGGCCCTCGAAGGAGGTGCTCAATTTGGAGGTACTGTACCATTTGACCAATATATAATTTGTTGGCCATGGGGCCATGATTTAGCTCTTGTTAAATACTGTACCTGCAATTTTGATCATACATTATGTATTCCATAAACCGAGCAACATAAAAAAAAATACCCATCAAAAGTTTAAAATCAGACATGAGGAATGAAGCAATTATGTTACACTGCAATACACCAGACTAGAAATCATTCAGGAACAAGCAAACAGCTTTATCTTTGTCTCTAACATTAGTGTTTGCTTTCACCTTGTAAGCCAAACAAAAAAAGACATTTACTGGTGAAACTAGTTATTGACATACTTGATTTTTTATTTGTTCCATAATATTTGCTGCCCTGGACAGATGGATGGTTATTTTAAATCATACTTTTTTAATTGTATTAGCAACTAAGGAATAGGAAATTTTGGCAGCATAAATAAATTGTACCATTTTCTTTTCACTTTAATTTGAACAGCAGAAAGACAGCCTTAATTAAGTAAACGCAAATTACTGCAGATGCAGTCAGAACTGTTCTGGCAAAGAGTCGTGGACCCGAAACGTTGACTCACTTTCCTTTCTCCATAGATGCTGTCTGACCTGCTGAGTGTTCCCAGAGACTTCTGTTTTTGTTTCAGCTTTAATTCAATGTTTTGTCTATAAGTAAGTTTCTAAATAAGGCCAAAAATTCAGTCTCATCATTTGTAGAATTAATAATTGAATTTGGAGAGTAAATTCATCTTAAAATTGTAGCGAAATTTCTTAGACCTTCTTGTGGCAAAAAAATCCTTGTTATCACCATTAAAAACCTTAGTTGGCTCATTATCAGGTAAGATTCATACCATTAGTAAACTGTTAGTTGAACTAAGGAGTTAGATCATCCAAGAGCCCCTTCCATGCAAGGCTGCGATTAACCGATTCCCACTTGTTGGCAGATTCCTTAGAAAACCTGTACCTGTCCCAAAATAATAATAATAATCCTTGCATTTGATATAGCGCTTTTCAAGTCTTCTAGACATCCCAAAGCGCTTCACAGAATATACTGTAAAGTGAATTGACTGTATATTTGTGGGCGAACGCGGCAGCCAATTGCGCGCAGCAGTGTCCCACAAACAGTCGTAGATTGAAAATGACCAATTTATTATTGTTTTTGGTTTGGGAGGGATTATTATTAGGCGTGTGGAGTAAGGAAACTTGCCCAAGGTTTCGCTCTGCCTGGAATTGAGCTCAGGTCTCTCGCTTGCAAAGCGAGTGCTCTAACCACTGAGCTACAAGACTCCACGTCTGCAAAATGCAAGTTCTGTCCTGGATTATGAGTGCAGATGAACCAGCGTTAAAAAAAAGTGTATAATTCATATCGAGAGGACATTTCAGAGCTGACTAAACTGGAAGGATGAGCGTAGGGGGAAGCTGAGGGGAAACCACAATCAAAGAGATGAGTCTTAACGTGGATTTGAAGGCAGAGAGGGAGCAGCAGAATGGTCTCGAATTGACTGTATTTTTGTGGGCGAAACGTGGCAGCCAATTGCGCACAGCAGTGTTCCATAAACAGTCGTGGATTGAGTGACCAATTTTTTTTGAGGGATTATTATCCTCAGAAAGCGATCTGCCAATCGACCAGCACTCGGGTTCCTACTTAGTGCTCGGTAAACAGACAGGTGAAGTAAGGAAACTTGCCTAAGGTTATGCCCTGCCCGCGAATCAAACCCGGGTACTCTTGCTTATGGGCAAGTGCACTAACCACTTTGCTACAGGACTCCCGACTCCTAAGTACTCAGATATACTTTTATTTTAACAATACTTTACCTCTGTTTACATAGCAGTGAGTAGTAAGTAAGAACCCGGTTGTTAGTCGATTGGCGGATCGTTTTCCGGGGTAAATAATCCCTTAAAAAATATATTATTTGGTTGCTCAATCCACGACTGTTTGTGGGATACTGCTCTGTGCAATTGGCTGCCATGTTTTGTCTGCAAAATAGTCAATTCACTTTGCAGTATATTCTGTGAATCGCTTTGAAACGTCTCATAGACGTGTTAAGGCGCCATATCAAATGCAAGGATTATATTATATTATTATTATATACTTCATCAGTCTGAAAATAACCGTTTAAGAAAATCACATAATGATTACTATTCAATTCAAATTGTGATGCAAAAACTAAAATTGCTAAGCAAATCAGTTTGACTGTGTTAATCCTAAACTTCATTAATCTAACTATTTGTCAGATTGATGGGTCACAACAATTTTAATTTGTCATATACATCAAGAAGCAATTGTGGCAATAGTAATCTGTCAATCATACCACATTCAGAGCCTGCAGAGAATTCAGATCAGGGGCCAAAGTCAGATCCAAGAAGTTACAGCATATATCTATCTCCATAGCAGCATCCTTCTTAGACATCGAGAAACACACAATCTTACTGTTTTGTTCCACAAGTGGATCTGCTAATCACAGTTCTGCATTTCTCACAGCTCCTCTGCTTCACTGAGGAAGAATGCCATAGAAATATAGAAATGTACAACAGAGAATGAGCCCATGCAGCCCATTTTTCATGTCCACATTTGCTCTTCCTAGAAGCAATCAATTCTAATCCCAATTCCCTGCTCTTTCCTTATACCTTCTAATACCCTTCCTCAGTAAGCATTTGGTTAAATATCTTTTAAATGCTCCCAATTGATTCTGCCGTCCCTGATAAATCATTCCAGTTCTTTCTTAATACATTATAAATTTCCTTGAGCAATGTGGATACAGGATGGCTCCCTGGTCATTTTGAGTTTTGTGAAGTAAGAGCAGAGTAGCTTTTTTCAGCCAAGTATTTATATATTGTTAAAAGTCTACCACCCGATCAATAGCTTTTTTATACAGAGTTACAGCAACGAAACACGTCATTCTGCCCAACTAGTCTGTGCCGGTGTTTATACTCTACATGCACCCTCATCCATTATAGTATACACTCTTTGACCCCTCTATTCCATTCTTCCTCGTGTAAGCCAGTATGTTCATAGGCAAAACAGAAGAACTGTATTTCGTATACAAAACAGAAGTCACTATCTTTTCAGTAAATCCTGTGAGGCACTTTGAGACATCATCCTGACATGAAAGGTTTACATAAAATGCAAAGATTATTATTACTAAGGATCCAAGCTATCATGACTGTCCATCAACGGCTGTCAATCAGGATATGTCCTTAACTAACATCTGTCGTTTCATTCCATGTTGTGTTATTACCCAAACCAATAAACTAGAAGTTAGAAACAGGCACTTTGTACAAGACCAAAATTAACTAAGTCTTGGAATGGAAGATTTACCCCTCGAGAACTGAACAATTAGGGAATAAAGTTCATCAATTCACCTTCTTGTAGCCTTTCTTACTGGGATGAATAATGTGTTTAGAAAATCTGTACTCTTTTGCTCTCTGTGTGGCCTTGAGATATTTGGACCAAAGGGCCTTCTGCCTTCAGACCAATCTTGTAATCTTGTGAAAGTGTGTAAAACTTTTTCTTTAAAATTGAAAAACCTAGAAGAAAGATTAAGGCCTATAGTGCTGAGCACTCCAAGATGGAAAAGAGTAAAACAATCAAGAAGGGTTGGTGAAATCAAGCTTGAGTTTATAATCCTGTATCTTTTAGAATGAAGGGAAGAATGTGGGAAGTGAAGAGCTCCATAGGCTTGGGAGTTAGAGAGTCTTCATTTCAACATTGAGAATGCAGGCAGAATTTGCAAACAAGAAAAAATATTCAGATAAGCAATTACAAAAAGAACAATAATCAAATAAGACAAGAAACATTGAGTGCAAGAGATAGTGGAAAGATCAACTATTAAACAAGCCTTTTCTTACACTCTGTACATTAATATTTTTTGGTATTGCTGCCCAGAGACGGTGACCGCTTGTCAAAGTCACAAACAACGTCCTCTCTATCTGTGACCAGGGCTACCTCTGCTTCCTCGTCCTCCTACATCTCTCTGCCACGTTCGACACAGTCGACCACGCTATCCTCCTCCACTGCCTCTCCCCCCTCAACCTTCCTAGTGGGACCACACTCACATGATTTGAGTCCTACTTAACCAACCACCTCCACTTCATCTCAGCAATGGTTTCTCTTCCCACCCCGCCCGGTCATCTGCAGGGTACCCCAGGGCTCCAACCTTGTCCCTCTTCTTTTCCTCATCTATATGTTCCCTCTGGGCGATGTCATCTGCACATGGGTTAAACTTCCACACGTATGCGGATGACACACAAATCTACTATGCCTCCTCCAGCATCGACTCCAGGTTCGCTGATGTTCTATCAGGTTGTCTGGCACAGGGCCTGAATGAGTGCAAACTTCCTGCAGCTAAATGTGGACAAGATAGAAGCCATACCTTTGGCTCCCGTCAACATCTTCACTCCTGCAGATCTAAACTCCTCAACCTCCCTGGGCTCTCCCTCAGCCTCACCGAACCAGTATGCAATCTAGGCATCCAGTTCTACCCTTAGCTGTCCTTCTTCCCTCACATCCAGTCCCTGACGAGGACCACCTTCCTCCACTTCCACCACGTTGCCCGCCTCCGACCATACCTTACCCCAAGTGCAGCCAGAATCATTGTGCATGCATTTGCCATTTCCCACCTGGATTATTCAAACGCACTCCTCGCCGGTCTCCCCAGCTCCACCATTCAAAAGATCCAGTTCATTCAGAACTCTGCCGCCCTCATACTGACCTGGACCAAACTCCGCACCCACATCTCACCAGTTCTGGCCAGGCTCCACTGGCTCCCCATCACCGAACAGATCGACTTCAAGATCCTCACACTCGGTTTCAAATCCATTCACTCCCTGGCATCTCCCTACCTCTCCAACCTCCTCACTAAACAGTCTGCCACCCGGCGCCTCCTACTTGACCCTCGCACCCTCCCCTCCATTATGGAGCTCACACTTTCAGCCACTACGCCCCTAAACTGTGTAACACTCTCGCTCAATACCTCCGCCTGATTGTCCAGCGTCTTGGGACATCCTCCCGACGTGAAAGGCACAACACAAACTTAATTTTTTTGTTGCTGTTGTTATTGTAGTAGTGACTCTGATTGGCAGCTGAAATTTGATTGATCTGTATATTTTCACTGAAGTTTCATTGAATATTTGTAGTGTCATTCACTTGTTTTTTTTAATCAAACAAAAATGTTATTATTACACCTGCGTAATAGAAAATGTAAAAATGAAGAGTACCTTAGCTATGTACCTCAGAGCCAGAATTTTGTCAGACTAAAACCGATAGTTTGTGAGGTTGTTGAAAGGCCCGCTAACAGATGGTCTAATTAAAATATGATCAAATCTTTAGAAAGAAAATTGCCCTGGGAAAACACAACCAAACTGACAGCACTCTTAAAATCTGCTCCTTTGACAGATATGCGAATTGGTCCAGACAATCATATATTCAGAATAAATACCTAGTTCTTGATTGGACATTTGGAATCACAAATAGGAAGTATTGCAATGATAGATAAACTCACAAAATTAAATTTGTACCACACACATTAATAAAATGAGATACTTTCTAAAACCATCAAAGAAATGAATACGATAGCAGGCAAGACACTGGTTAATATTTTTAAATTTTAAGATCTGAATTAAACACATGGCTGCATCCCGGGGAATTGCAAGATAAGAAATGTGATCCTGATATTCAAAATAAGACATCAATGAGTCAATCAAGACCAGTGAGTCAAACCCTGACAAACTGGAATAGAACATTTTACAGGATTTTATATCTTCAACGTTCATCTAAAGAGTGTAGAAGCCATAAGGAGAAGTCAGTATGATTTTATAAACATTAGGTTATGCACTGTAAATCTATTCTTTGAGCAAACTAAATCAGCAGCTGAGGCCTATCCTCTAGATTCTCAGAACACATTTTGAGGTTCTGCATTTTAGCTTTTTAAGGATTAATAATAATAATAATTCTTGCATGAGATATAGCGTCTTATAACGTCTTTGAGACATCTCAAAGCGCTTCACAGAACAGAATATACTGTAAAGTGAATTGACTGTATATCATGTGGGCGAAAATGATCATGGAACTGAAAGTAAATTACTTAGTTGGATTTAAAATGGGGGAGGGGGGGCACATTGGAAAGCCAAAGGCAATAATAAATAGACAAACTTGGTTTAAGTCCACAAAGCAGGGTCTATTCACACTAAAATATAGTGAACGAGAGCTCCAATTATCCAATTAACTTATACGGTGAGCATTAACATTCAAATAAATCCGCCCATCAATTTAAGTGGAGGAGGAGTTAAGGAACTGCAGATTTATCTTTATCATACATCATAACAGGTTATTTCACCAGTTATAAATTAGAAGAAAAAACATCTGGTTTACCTTGCAGTTTCAAAACAACAGATGCATTAGGGAGATTTCAAAGAAGAGCAAAATACTAATTGGGAACTTCAGCCTCAAGTGAGAGAGAGGATTTCACAAAATGTAACTCAATTTCAATGGATAAATATATTACTTCAATGTTCATTTAATATTTAGTGGCTTTGCCAAAATTGGAGTCACAAATCGGAAGATCACATCTGGATTGGAATTGTGAAACATCCCGAATGTAGAAACTTTGTTGCCTGAATTCAAGTAATTGAAGAACCAACTAGGAATCAATCGTCCAATTTAAATTCACACTGTTGGCTGCCTTCACAAGTGCGTAGTTACTGCTTTGGGCAATGTTTCAGCAAGATGCACTGTGGTTTCTGAATGGGTTGTTAGTTCAACCTGAACAGAAAGCATCCTACTCAGTTTTTCTGTGTCAGTTTATTTTCTGAAGTTAATAACACTTGTTTCTGTTATTTTGGACAGTTGAGGCAAAAGATGATTTTAGCAACGTGTGAACAATTCTTATAAAGGTAGAAAGGCAGGGAATAGGTCAATCTAAAATAATTTGTATTTATCTGATAATGAATTTGTAGGAGCATTAATTAATAGCATTAATAATACAGGATGATCATATTATTAAACACCTCCCTAAGAGCGTCTAAGTCTGCTTTTAGAGAGAGTTTAACTTTCAACATGGACCAGCTCGATAGCCATACTAAACAATGGGGCCAACTTCCAGATCATCAGCTCGCTACCGATAACAGTTTCTTATAGCGCACAGGAAGTGTCATCAGCGGCAACCAGAAAATTGGACATTTTTTTGCACTCCCTTTTCCAATCTCGGCTACTCAGATGCCCTACTCACCAGTCTTCCCAGCTCCACTATCCACAAAATTCAGTTAATTCAAAATTCCACTGCCCACACCAGGTACCCCCATCCATCACACCAGTTCTTGCCAGGCTCCACTAGCTCCCTATGACCGAACAGATCGATTTCAAGATTCTCACACTAGTCTTCAAATCCCTTCATGCCCTGGCAACTCCCTATCTCTCCGGCTTGCTTACTTCCCAACCCACTACCTGTTGTTTCTGTTCGACTGGCTCCAACCTCCTGCTTGTCCCTCATGCCCTCCTCCGTTCCACTATTGGTCACCACACTTTCAGCCAATGCGCCCCAATCTCTGGAACACTCTTCCTCTATCCCTCCTTTCCCATCTTCAGGTCGCATTTGAAGACCTTCCTCTTCATTTGTGCTTAGTCACCTCCTCCCACCTCAGCGTCATGTTCCACCACTGTCAAGCGCTCTGGGACGCTACCCTATTGAGGGGCTATATAAATGCAAGATGTTGTTGTAACACAGTACCTGAGATATTGGACTCAGACAGCTGCCCTGTAAATGGGTTGCCTTGTATCTAAACTGGACAGCTTGGATTTCTAAATAAATGGACAATTCATTTTGCAAGGGAATGTCACTGATCAAGTTTTGGCTAATATCTATCTAATAATAATATAATAGCATTTGCAATATACAATACAAATAACATTTATTTTGTACCTTCTATGTCTGGAGGTCGATTTTGATATTTGAGGTAACAATTACATTGTAAGAATCAGAGACAGGCAATGCTCTAAGCAAGCTTTTATATATTTCCAAATATCATCACATGGTGAAATCACCAGTTATTTGATTATGCTACAAGCATATATTAATTGTTTTGTGAATCGAAAGGCTTCTTAAAAGCTAAAGGTTTCCTTCCTCTAAGCGCTCTACATGAAGAGCACTACATAAATGCAAGTTTTTGTTGTAAAAACATCAGTTGTAACAAATTAAATTGAAATAATTAATTTCAGTGCCTCCATTACGATTAACTATGTAACACGATGGTAAATATAGGAATGGTAGTAATAGCTCTGACAGGAAGTCAGGATTATTTGCTTCACTTGACAACAGAGAGTAGGTTTAAACTAATGCCAAATCAATTTGCAGTAGAGACTCTGTACAGGCCAATGTAGTGCCAAAACAATTTGCACTCATTTTTGTCACTTCAGATGTCGAAGCAATGACACAGTTTCCCAATACAACACACAACGTAGCTTAACAGCTGTCTAAAACTACCTGAGAACCATTTAGAGCAAACAACTAATTATACCCAACAGATTGCATCATCATTCTTAATCAGAATTGATCAATAGAATGAAAGAAAAAGCACATCACCCATGAAAGACGGAGGATAAGGTGTACTTAAAACAGGAAGTGATCTTTTGTAACCAAGCTTGAAACTGTACAACTTTCTTATCTTGTGTTATTGTACATAAGCTGCATGTCAAACCTGACAATTTAGTAATAACTTCACAAAGAGTAAACGTTCTACACTTAGTACTAGAACTTCTTTGCTTTCTTTGGAGTCAAGTCCAAGTATCGGCACAGGAAAAAGAGATATAAGTATTTTCCAGTTAACGGCTGTTAAAAGTCGAAAATTAAATTAGTGTTGAGATTTACCATGAATAGTATCAATCATTCTCTCACAATTTATTCAATGCTGCAAATGAAAAATTAAATAATGTCATGATCTAACTTTATTATAATTGTAATTCTAAAATCGACAACTAAATAAAAAGCAGCTTGATGCTGTGATGGGAGAACGGTAGCGGTTTGAAGGGTGTTCATGATCAAACCAATCTTGTGATCTTGTGATCTTGTGATTTATTATTCACCAGACTACGGCACTACCTCACCCCTCACGCTGCTGAAACTCTGGTCCACGCCTTTATCACCTCAAGGCTGGACTATGGGAACTCTCTCCCAGCACCTCCCTCCACAAGCTGCAGGTCATTCAGAACTCTGCAGCTCGTGTACTGTCCCGCACCAGGCTTCGGGACCACATCACTCCCACCCTCGCTCGCCTCCACTGGCTCCCCATCCCCCAGAGGATCGAATTCAAGATCCTCACCCTCACCTACAAGGCCATTCACGGCCTTGCTCCCTCCTACCTCTCCAACCTACTATCCCCCTACCTACCTGCCAATACCCTCCGTTCTTCTGGCTCTGGTCTGCTCCACGTCCCCCGCCCCAACCGCCCTACCATCGGTGGCCGGGCCTTCAGCCTCTCAGCCCCGAGGCTCTGGAACTCTATCCCCCAGTGCCTTCGCCTTGCCTCCTCCCTTTCCTCCTTCAAGGCCGGTCTCAAGACCTTTCTCTTCAACCGTGCCTTCAGCTTCCCTCTCGACTCTCTACCCCCTCCTCGCTCCCTCCCTTCCCTCCCCTCACCCTGACCATTTCCCCCCCGCTCGGGTCCCGACCCAACTGTCTTGGGACGTCCTCCCGATGTGAAAGGCGCTCTATAAATGAAATCTTGTTGTTGTTATTGTTGCTTATGCAGGATAAAAAAACATGAATAAAGAAAGGCCTTCTTCAAAAGATTATATACTACAGTCACCCAGAAGCAAGTTAACATTTGGGTTTTAGTGATCATCGCGTAGTTGATATTGGAATTAGTACACCGCAAGAGTTGCAAAACTGTTGTGAACATGAAGTCTTGCACAAACTTAAGAGTTAGGAAAAATATTGAAGAGATAATAAAGTCAAATTTATAAAGCATCCCATTGGTTTCTTCACACGTTTGCCCATGTGCCTTCCTACTTTAATACAAGAACAACAAAATTATGTTTGTATCGCCCCTTTTATGTCCGGAGGACGTCCCAAGGCACTGGACACTAAATGTTTCAGAACCCGAGCTGGGGGTTGGGATCAGGGAGTGTGGAGGGCAGGGGGGAGGGGGGGGGGGAAGGAGGGTGAAGGGAGGGGAAGAGGCGGAAGGACTGCGGAATGGAGTTCCAGAGGGTAGGGACAGAGTGGCTGAAGACTCACCCGTTAATGGTGGGGTGGGCAAAGTGGGGGGCTTGAAGCAGGCCAGAGCCCGCTGAACGGAGGGAGCAGACAAGTTGTTAGGGGGTTAGGAGGTCGCAGAGGTAGTGGGGAGCAAGGCTAGGGAGGGCTTTGAAGGTAAGGACCAGGATCTTGAACTGTATCCTCTGTGTGATGGGCAACCAGTGGAGTCAAGCAAGGGTGGGATTTAATAATGATTTATTAAAGCCCTCAGTCTCTCTGCTCTTCTACTCTTTTTAAAATTTTACCATTTAGCAGACATTTCATCTTTGTATTTTTCTTCCCAAGTTATATAATTGCACACAATCCTGCATTAAATCTCAACTGAAAGACCAAAATCAGGTCCTGTCTTAATTGAATCATCTCCAGAGACAACCTCTAACCTGTCCATTCTTTCTTCATAGCTGTATCCACTCATTTCTGGTAACGTCCAAGTAAAACTACACTTCACTCCACGATGGTTCAACCAGGATTTTATACAAATATAACATCACTCCCCTAACTTTAGTATTGTGTTCCTATTGACATTAAGCCAAGTATTCATTAGCTTTATATTCTTTATGGCCTTGTCCGCCCATGCGGCTACGTTTAGAGTCGTGTGACTTCATTTGCCCATCTTATGAATTGGAATCCTTTAGATATTTATTCCTTAGGTTCTTACCATCCAGGGTATAGAAAGCTTCTTTATTCTTGATATTAGTTGCCTCTCTGTCTATTGTCTGTTTTGTAGGCCCTTCTTATTCATTTCCATAGACTACAAGGCCATTGCTTGTCAGGTTTTCCAAGTCTTGCCACGAATGAGTGTCTGCTCTTTCTAGAGTGGACAAATAATGAGGGTCTGATGTAGAAATAATTTGCTTACACATTTGGTCACCGAATATACAAGTTTATGGTAGTTGTCTGAGACAGAACCAACTTCTTCACAGCCAAAACTAGGCCTACTTCAAACTGTGTATGCTTATAATCTAATCCGATGACAGCAGCTCCAACAATGCAGTCCACCCCAAGCTGCATTGAAGTGTTAGGCTGAGTTCAAGGTCCCAGACTACCAGCTGAACCAGGCTGACACACACTAATTAAATAGTTGAAATATAGAAATCTGGAATGAATGTTCTCCATTTTTATCAACTACTTGGGGTATCAAGGACAATCTATATCCAACGTTCTTACAGGGCAATGAATGGGTGTTTCTTAGACTGTTTTCTTGTTCCATACTTTCTCATGGCCAAATCTCTGCAGTGAACTTATAGTGCCATTTCTTTGCTCTTTGTTAGATTCTCTGTGGGTTCATTTGAGAGGTGTAGTTATGTATTGGGGTTATTATAGACACAGAAAGATTGAAGACTAGTCCTAAATAGGAAGTACTGTATCAATAGAGAGGAAACAATGAAAATGAATGCAACTAATTTATATTTCAGTTTAGTGTCTGGCCATAATTATTCATAAGCAGATTCACGAGATACAATAGGCAAAAGTGTAGGCATTAAATATCATTCCATCCACTTGGTTTATATGGTTTAGGTTTATGTTACACTATTTGGATATGCTGTTTTGTTTGCACTATAGCTTGTTACAAAACCAGCAGCAGTAGAATTTGTTACAAACTTAAATTTTACTTGTTAGTCTCGTCATAGTAAGGTTGCTGTGCATTGTAAGGTTTTAACTAGTTGATTGAAAAATCCATATTGTTTTCAACTGTACGTCAATTGGCAGATCGCTTTTCTGGGGGTAATAATCCCTTAACAATAATAATAATTTGGTCATTCAATACACGACTGTTTGTGGGACAATGATGTGCGCAATTGGATACCACATTTCGCCCACAAAATACACAGTCAATCCACTTTACAGTGTATTCTGTGAAGCGTTCTGAACCGTCTAGAAGACGTGATAAGGCACGATATCAAATGCAAGGATTATTATTATCATTTGAACCTACTGTGTGAAAGTGAAGGGTAATACAATGCCAATAAAACATTATGTTATATAACACAGGAGAGAGATTTCTTCTGAAATGCTTCATCCAAAATAAAGAAATGTACTATGTGCAAGATCCTGTGTCATTGCTGTAAATAGGGACATCAAAAACAGCCAGGGCATTTTTTTTTAAAAAAAACTAAATGTCTATCAGACTATTAATGACAACTTTACTCTCGATTTATATCATCGAGTTACTGAATTGTAATGCACTTCACCCATCCAGTAAGTGTGATTTTTGCAGAAATATTGTAATAAAAAAGATAAAGTGCAAAAAGAAATTAACGTAATATAAAAGATAGGATTAGTATATAAAAGTAACACAACAACAACTTAATACAGTTTATATAGCCCCTCTCACAAAGCGTAGCGTCCCAGATCGCTTAAAAGTGTCAAATACATTGAATTCACAATGGAGAATCCTGCCAGCCCAAGTGTGCAAAATGGCAACCTGCAAGAACTCTGCTCCAGTGTACTTGGAATGCAATGGGAGCATTCTTCCTATAAATCAGGGCGACACTGTATTACTGACAAGAGTTCAAGATTTAGAGATTCAGGTGTGAATATCGAGTCCTTCTGGGCGATGTTATCTGCAGACACGGGATAAATTTCCACATGTATGCGAATGACACACAAATCTACTTCTCCAGTACCAACTCCAGGTCTGCCAATGTTCTATCAGCTTGTCTGGCAGACATCAAGGCCTGGAGGAGTGTAAACTTACTGCAGCTGAATATGGACATACTCGTTGGCTTCCGTCAACGCCTTCACCCCTGCGGATCTAAACTCCTCAACCTCCCTGGGCTCTCCCTCAGACTCACCGAACCAGTGCGCAACTTTGGCATCTGGCTCGTCTCCCAGCTGGCTTTCCTCTCCCACATCCAGTCCATGACCAGGACCACCTTCTTCCACCTCTGCCACATTGCCCACCTCCTTCCCCCAAATGCAGCCAAAACCCTTGTGCGTGCGTTTGTCACCTCCCGCCTGGATTCCTCAAACGTACTCCTCGCCGGTCTCCTCAGCTCCACCATTCACAAAACCCAGCTCATTCAAAACTCTGCTGCCCGCATACTGACCTGGACCAAACTAGGTACCCACATCTCACCAGTTCTGGCCAGGCTCCACTGGTTCCCCATCACCGAACAGATCGACTTCAAGATCCTCACACTCGGTTTCAAATCCAGTCAATCCCTGGCACCTCCCTACCTCTCCAACCTCCTCACTCCCCAATCCACCACCCGGCGCCTCTGCTCAACTGGCACCGGCCTCCTGCTCATCTCTCCGCCCCACCATCGGAGGTCGCGCTTTCAGCCACTACGGCCCAAAACTCTGGAATACTCTCCCTCAATCCCTCCGCCTTGCCCCCTCTCTCCCCTCTTTCAAGGCCTGCCTGAAAACTTTCCTCTTCGACCGTGCTTACGGCCACCTCCCCCCTCCCCCTGACTCGGAGTCAGGCTCAGCCACTGTTAAGTGCTCTGAGACACTACCCTGTGTGGAGGGTGCCACATAAGTGCAAGTTGTTTTCGTTGTTGTTTTCAATCCCCTAAAAAAAACATTTGGCACATGTCTTTATCTGGAATATTTAACAGCAAACATCTTTCAGAATATTTTATGAATAAATCTGATAGCAATTTTCCAGAATATAAAAGAACCTAAAATGTTCTTTAACCAAGAAAGTCCAGTTCAACAAATATTGAAAGTAGTTAAAAACAAAAACAGAGAGAGCTGAGAAAACTCAGCAGGTCAGGCTGCCTGATCTGCTGAGTTTTCCCAGCTCTCTGTTTTTGTTTCAGATTTCCAGCATCTGCAGTATTTTGTGTTTTGTTCATTGAAACTAGTTAGTTGTACACTGTGTAATGGATGAATAAATAGTTTTGAATACAAAGTCAGATTAGGAAACTCCATAATTGTTCTTACCACTCTGCGCTTGGGTTGACTAAGAGAGGTGTCCATTTCATCCTCTCCTGTAATATCAGGATTGGGACTGGAGCTGCAGTTCATTCGGTCTTCCTCTTGTTTCTGCAGTCTATCTGCTACCGTCTGGATTGCTTCTGTCCATTCTTCCCTGAATGCACAAAACAAAAATGTCTTTCATATTAGTGTAAACTCAAACTCTGCGTTTAGATGCATTCCACAAGCTCTGAGAGCACTGCACTTTCTGCTTTTCTCAGTTCCATTGCTTCAGGCTATTTGATGTAAACTAAAAAAAAGCTGAAAATGATGGATTGTTAATCAGGCATAAAACCTATTTTTTCAAAGACTAATTGTTGTTGGAATCCTTGCAGATCAGGGTTACACGACAGAACACTGCTTGTGTTAGATCTTAGTATGTCTGTCCGCTCCCTCCTGCTCCACATTCGGCGGTCGTGCCTTCAGTCTCTCTCACGCCCCCACCCTTTGGAACTCTAACGCACAGTCACTTCGCCTTGCTCCCTCCCTTGCCTCCTTCAAGGCACGCCTCAAGACTCTCATCATAGACCGCGCCTTCGGCCACTCTTCTACCCTACCCTTCCTGCCTGCACCCCCTTCCTGATCCCAACCCCTTACTGGGGTCCAAATCCCTGTCTTGGGACATTCTCTCGACGTAAAAGGCACTTTAAAAAAAGAATTTGTTGTTGTTGTTAGTATGGCTGTGCCAACAGATTATTTTCACATTCAGATATTCTTTGCATTATTGAATTGATTCATTGAATATTTAGATACATTTTAGCTGTGTTTAAATAAAGCAATTTTAAATTAGATGTATTTTCACAGCAGGATGTTATTCTCACTATTAAATTCTAGTTTATCAAACCTTCAACTAAATACAAGATGCGTATTACAATGGTTATGATAATAGAGATCAATTTTAAAATACTCACTTTGAGGTTTACCATTCATACTATCATGTTTCTTAAAACCACACTCACATAAAACTAGATTTTTATTGATCAGTCAGGTGGCTGACACATGTAGAAACTCATTATTTATGCTTAAGAATATTCAAACCAGACAAGAATTCCACATATGTATGTGACTTACGCATGGACATTTCCCTGCATCTGAAATGGAATTCGCAATCTGTCCCTAGAAGCACTCACCTTGCTAATTCTGGACAGGATTAAGCACAGGTTGATGAGAGCCAATGCTTGGGGACCCCAGAGTGCGTGTTGCGGTACTACTGGAGTTTAACTAGCTAAAACTACATAGTTCGGCATTGACAGCATTGTCTGAGATGCCTCCCGCTGCTTGCCCATCAAAGACCACCCTAGACACAGGGCTTTGACTTGCAGGAGTAACAGGAGGAATGGGAAGAATCCCTGCCTCTAGTCATGCTAATGGGCCAGACTGACTGGTCTGTCATCAGTACTGCAGGTCTGTCATCTAAAGGGGGCTGCCATTCCATTGCCAAGCATGTCACCTTAGAGCCTCCTAACCCCCAAGGACATCCTGCGTACCCACTCCACAGGCAGATAGTCACTAGTTGGTCATTTGACATACAACTGTAGAGCTTTCCTTAAGTACCAAAAACAACAATAAATTGCACTTATATCGCGCCCTCCACATAGGGTGGCATCTCAGAACGCTTAAGAATGGCGGAGCCTGACTCCAAGCTGGGGAAGAGTGGGGGGTCAAAAAGGAATGTTTTCAGGTGGTACTTGAAAAAGGGGAGAGAAGGGGCAAGGCAGAGGGGCTGAGGGAGAGTGCTCCAGATTTTCGGGGCGTAGTGGCTGAATGCGCAACATCTAATGATGGAGCAGAGGACGCGAGGGACAATAATGATGCACATCCTATGGCATTGTTCTTTCTCAGATGAGTTTTCTTTTGGTCATGACACATGTGGAAACCCATCACCATGCTTAAAAGCATCCAAACCAGACTTAAGAATTCCACATAAGCATGCTACCTACACATGTAAACTAGAATGTGGACTATCTTCTTGGACGGACTCACCCTGCATACATAATTCCAGAAACTACTAGGCACAGGTTGACAAAAGCCAAAGCTTGGGGACCCAAGAGCCTGCATTGGGGTACTACTGGAGTTTAACCGGCTAAAACCACATAACTTGCCACTGAAAGCACCATCTGTCCAGCTTCCCGCTGCTTATCTAGCATTGCAACAATCTGATTCCACTATTCCTTTGCCAAGCACATCACCTTGGAATAACCTCAGCTCCAAGTAGATCCCACTTATATCCCACCCAGGGAAGATGACCACTAGATGGTCAACAATCACAGGATTGAGCACTCACTATGTGAATAATGGGTACCAGGAACTCCCAGCATAGCTCAGCATGAATTGCATGAGAGGATGACCACCATCCTCCTCCCCACAGCTCGGATACAAATTTCTACCCATTCAGCGATGGTTCCATCGGTAAATGATGCAGAGCTTGAGTATCAGTTCCAGCCCTCGCAGAGATAACATTTGTGCATCCACCCCTTCTCCTAAATATGTCTACTTATTGCTCAGCATGTAATAAGGGTAATTAGCAGCAAAATGACCTTAGAAAGCAGAGCCCTTGCCCAGAAACATTAGTGAAACAAATCGCTAAAATAATTAAGGTTTAAATAATTCTGACACACCAGATATATTGTATATCACGGAATCCCATTTCCTCACTACTGGTTATTTCAAGAGTCAATGCTGTCAATTAAAAAAAACATTGGAATAGCTGACCATTGATGTGCATCAGCAAATGTTTCTCCTGCAGGAACTTCAGTAGCCAACTTCATGGCCCAGATAGCAAGTTTCACCTTGAAGCAAAATCATTTTAAAAAGCTCAAGTAATCCCATACTGAGGAAGGCTCTTTTCTCCCCATCATTTAAATGAAGGCATTGGTTAGTAAGGCTATTGCTAAAAAGTTCAACAAAAAAAAATCACTATGATGCTGCTCTATGTTCACTTCTGTAGAATACCAAAAAACTTTAATGTAGAGAGTTAGATAAATTAAGGTATTGCAAAAGAGACAGAAGATTAAAATGTAGTGGCCACATGAACAAGAATGCTTACAGTATCATAATGATATCCATTGCCATATACCTAGCATGTATGTCGCATTTGTATCCTGAAACCGACATGAATCACAGGAAATGTATCTAGCAGTGGCTGGGACTAAAACAAACACTTAGCAAACAGACAAATCAGGCCAAAAATCAGTTTTATAGTGGAACTACATCTGCCAATGTTGAACAAGTAATATCTCTCAAATGGTCTTATCTGAATCAAATATGGAAGTATTCATTCTTTAGGAAAAATGTTGTTAAATGAATTTCCATAAATATATCTGTATACTCCATGCAATCGTGAGCATCTGAACTTTTACTTAAGGGTATAACAGAAAAGGTTCAGATTCAAAAGATTCAGAATGGATCGAAATCCTCCCATATTTTCGGAAACTACAAAAGTAGCAGGAGGAAAACCACGCTTTTTGGAGGGTTAACCAAATTTACTACATTGCTACTATGTTTTCCAACTAGCATAATTTAGTTCCCCGGTGAGTAGCAGCCATAGCAAATACATGTTCGTAGATGTAACTGGAACACAGCATTTGAATTTATGGTAACATTTTGGAGCATAAAATACTGTTGGATACCAAGTGAGGGGAGGTGTGGCAGGACTTCGAAACAGCTAAAGAGGGAGCAAGTTGGAGAGATAGAGGGAGGGAGTTCCAGAGGTTGGGGGCATAGAATCTGAAGGCTTGGCCACCGATGGTTGTACAGAGAGGTGGGGGACGTGCAGCAAGCCTGAGATTGCTGAGTAGGGGGCGAGCAGAGAGAAAGTAGAATCAAACTGAATGCCAAGACTGTGAAGTGAGTTTGAGAGACAATGAGGAGGTTGAGAAGATCAGACGTGAAAGAGAGGAGATGCCAGCAGGAATCAAGGAGGGTGGCTTCAACCAAGGTTTTACTTTCACATTTCCTAGCTAAATACTGCTGCAGTTCAACAATCAATCAACATTAACATGGTTTGATACCAATTTAGAAGCTCAAATAATAGCTTCAGGCATGGAAGTTTAGGATACGAATAATGCAATTACCTCATCGATCTAGTATTTGAGCTACACAAGTCTGCTCAGCATCCAAATTTAAAGGTTGTACTAAACTGATGTTATTTGTTTTATTAAGTCTGATATAGCTTCCCTAGTCCTATATAAAATGCTGAACATAGACCAAGTGGTTCATTCATGAGGCAAGTGAATGGCTAGGACAATTTCGACATTCTGGTGACCAAATTCCCTCCCAATAATTGTGTGAATTGTATTGAGCCTGAATGCAGAGTCTGCAACAGACTTCAGTAATGGTCATTTTGTGCAATGATGGAAGGCAACAAGGACAGATGTTGTAGGCATCTGCT
This sequence comes from Callorhinchus milii, assembly GCF_018977255.1. Classification (NCBI taxonomy): domain Eukaryota; kingdom Metazoa; phylum Chordata; class Chondrichthyes; order Chimaeriformes; family Callorhinchidae; genus Callorhinchus; species Callorhinchus milii. Next base: position 60,623,490 of record NW_024704744.1, on the reverse strand, counting down.
GTCGGGGAGGATCCATGAGACTTTATGAAGCCAGAAGTTGGCACAGTCAGAGAGTCAACTGAGGTCAATTTGATTCAGGTACGCTATAGTGGGCCATGATACAAGATAGGATTGTTAGAAAACAACACACTTCTCTGCATCCAGATATTGAAAGGGGACTTAAGCTTGGAATCTAAAAATTAAACTTTTATTGAACTTTTCTCCGATATGAAAAACAACAGGTTTAGCTCCACTGCTGACAAACTGGAGAGAAAAACCCTAAAAGCCTACCCCAAAGTAAGGCTGTTGCACTACAAATACGCAGTACTACACTTTACAGAAAAATCCTATAAAGCACTGGGATGTTTCTTTGACATGATAAAATGTTATAAAATGTTATTACACTTAAACCCCAGCTAGCGGAACTAATGGGAGTGAGGGGGGGGGGGAGATGCAGTGGGTTGATCTGATCCTCCGAGCCAGAATTTGCGGCTAAGTGTAGTTAGAATGCCAGTACCGGCATTGTGTGACTGTTTGAATCCCACAAGAACAACGTAGCAAATAAGCTATAAAAAAAACACAAAATACTGCAGATGCTGGAATTCTGAAAACAAAAACAGAAGTCGCTGGGTTAACTCAGCAGGTCAGGCAGCATCTATGCAGAAAGGAAAATGAGTCAATGTTTCGGGTCCACAACCCTTAAAAGGGATAGCAAATAAGCAACATCCCTGCCTGCAACATCCCTGCCTGCTGAAGGCCAGCAAGCACAGTGAGGTGTAACTCTTATACCCAAGGTTCATTTTAACACGTTTATTTTGAAATATTATTACAGAGAGCTATCCTTAATTATGATTTAGTGATATGTAGAATAAATGGGAGCATAATAATGGAAAATACCAGGAAATAATAACTTACATTTGGTGTTGTTATAGGAAAGAACACATAGATGGTATAAAATATTACCTCCTGTTTTTTAATAGCTATTATATTCCTATGTATTGGTTAAACTTAAACATAAACCTTTTTTCAATCAAATTGGATATGGAGCAGGCCAGAGCCTGCTGAGCGGAGGGAGCGGACACGTTGATAAGGAGTTAGCAGGTCGGAGAGGTAGGAGTCAGCAAGGCCATGGAGGGCCTCAAAGGTGGGGATGAGAATTTTGAACTCAATCCTGAGGGATGGGGAATCAGTGGAGCGAGGTGAGGATGGGTGTGATGCGGTCACAGAACCTGGTGTGGGAGAGGACACGAACTGCAGAGTTCTGATTGATCTGCAGCTTGTGGAGGGAAGAGTTGGGAAGGCCGATAAGCAGGGCGTTGGCATAGTCGAGCCTGGATGTAATGAAGGCATGTATGAGGGTTTCAGGGCCCTGAGGGGTGAGGCAGTGGCGGAGTCGGGTAATGTTACAGAGGTGGGGAAAGGCAGAGTGGGTCATGGCACAGATGTGGGGGAGAAAGGACATTTGAGGGTTGAACAACTCGACCAGGTTCCTGACTGGCTTGGTGAGGTGGAGTGTGCATCCGTGGATGCTGATGCTGTCAGTGCCTGAGGTGCTGGCATAACCCAATCAGGAGGGCCTTGGTATTGCAGACGTTCAACTGTAGAAAGTTAGCTCTCATCCAGTAGTTGATATCTGACAGGCAGTCAGTCAGGACATCAGTGGTCCTGGGGTCGAGGGTGGAGGCAGAGAGAAAGAGTTGGGTGTCATCCACGTACATGTGGAAGTTGACCCCATGTCTGCGGATGATGTCACCAAGAGGGAGCATGTACAGGTTGATGAGGAGAGGACTGAGGACAGAGCCCTGAGGAACTCCGCACAAGTCGGTGCGGGGGCTAGAGGAGAAGCCATTTGTGGAGACAAAGTGAAGCCAGTGTGAGAGATAGGATCTGAACCATTCAAGGACAGAACCTTGAAGGTTGAGGTGAGAGGAGAGGCGGTGGAGTAGGATAGAGTGGTCCACAGTGTCAAAAGCAGCAGAGAGGTCGAGGAGGACGAGGAGACAGAGGGAGTCCTGGTCACAGATGGACAGAATGTCATTTGTCACCTTGACCAGGGCTGTTTCCATGCCGTGGACAGCACAAAACCTGATTGGAGGGGTTCGTAAAGAGAGTGGCAGGAGAGGAAGAAGTGGCGCTGGAAGCACCAACTCTTTCAAGGACCTTGGCAAGGAAAGGGAGGTTGGAGATGGGGCGTTAGTGAGCAGGGATAGGTCCAGGAAGGTTTTTTTTAGGATGAGGGGGGGGATGACAGTTGTTTTTAGGAGGAGGGAACGGTGCAGTTGATATTATTATTACTGCACTCAAATATTTTATATTCTATCATATGCTGTATTTTTCTGCCAATTATGCTTGGCTTACACCGTTAAAAACAGATCTTTATTTGCACTTTATTGGTCAATCTATTAAAACAACAATCAATGCATTTAATATTATCTTGCAATCAGGCATGTAGGTAGATCATTGAATTATTAGTTCTGTTTAATGTTTTAAATTTATTAATCAGCATTGCCCTAAGTCCTACTGTAAAGGATTCCACAACATTTGGTAGGATGCGCTACTATTTAAGAAAACTACACCATCAAATTTCTCAATTACTACCAACTCTCCAAAATTTGCAATCTAAATTCTTCCTGTGCTTTTTTCAAAAGGCTTTGCTGCTCAAAGTGAATTATTGGAAGAGGAATCTGTTTTACTTCATGTCCTAAATTATATAACTTGGTACTTTGGAGAAAAAGTCATTTGTGCTGACGCCCTCTATATAGCCCTACAGTTTATCCTGTGAAGCACTTTGAGATGTTTCAACAGTGTTATAAGGCGCTAAATCAAATGTAAGGATTCTTATCAGTTTTATTATTAATGAAGATCATCTCAACGATCAAATTACTATTGGTCTGTGTCCAAATGAACAACATTTTGTAAAGGGCGCTCACTCTAATTTTGGATTTTGGTTTATCATTCTTTTTCAATCCTGTGCCCCAAGTGGTACACAGACGTTTTAAGCAGTTACCCTCGTGCAAAATACAGCTAGGAAAAAAGTCTGCTGTGTTACATTACAAGGCAGCTATAAAATGTACTGGTCTAACTTAACAAGAACCAAGAGTTTGAAGCTATTAATCAGCTGGCCATTTATGACAAAATTATGACAAATATAAAGTAAGGACTCGTGGAGTCCTGTAGCTCAGTGGTTAGAGCACTCACTTTGCAAGTGAGAGACCTGAGTTCAATTCCAGGCAGGGAGAAACCTTGGGCAAGTTTCCTTACTCCACACAGAGCCTAATAATAATCCCTCCCAAACCAAAAACAATAATAAAATTGGTAATTTTCAATCTACGACTGTTTGTGGGACATTGCTGTGCGCAATTGGCTGCCGCGTTCACCCACACATATACAGTCAATTCACTTTACAGTGTGTTCTGTGAAGCGCTTTGGGACGTCCTCCCGACGTGAAAAGCGCTATATCAAATGCAAGGATTATTATTATTATTATTTAAAAAACTTTAATTTTCTCTTACTATTTTCTTCTCTCATGTTCAGCTATGTTTGCATCATGAAACACTCCTCAACTAAGGGACAGGACAGGTGACAGATGGCTATTTTTAGTTTCGTGCAAGAGGTGTCCATGGTCCATGGCATTTTGCTGACAAATATGCAGTCAATTCACTTTACAGTCTATTCTGTGAAGCGCTTTGAGACGTCTAGAAGATGTGAAAAGCGCTATATCAAAAGCAAGGATTATTATTATTATTATGGTTATTTATCCTCTAATTTTTCCTACCTTTGCTGTACAAAGCTCTTCCCCACCATGACAACCCAAATAAAAGTAGGAAGTGATCAGTGGGAATTGGAAGCCTTAGAATCAGCACCTCAATACACAGCATTACAAAGCCATCTACAAATGGAAGGCTTCGATTTAAACTGCAAGGAGCCAAACATCATCATTTCAGCTAATGAAAGTTCCATTCTGTAAGTTGCAGTAGCAGAGTTATTTGAGACATGCTTTAAAATAAATCTCTATTCTTAAGATAAGTAAGTTGTGAACTCCTTTAAAAAAAGCAGCATTGGCATTGTAATCCAATTACATTAAACAGCTCCCTCCAAGTTTTCATTCTCCTTTAACAGCCACAGAAGACAAATCTCTAAATCAGACAATTAAAATCCTAAGTGACCGTGTTTATATTTACCAACCAGTTAATAACCAGTTACAGGTGGAGTCCTGTAGCTCTGTGGTGAGAGCACTCGCCTTGCAAGTGAGACACCTGGGTTCAATTCCAGGCAGGGAGAAACCTTGGGCAAGTTTCCTTACTCCACACGCCTAATAATAATCCCTCCAAAACAAAAGAACAATAAATTGGTCATTTTGAATCCACGACTGTTTGTGGGACACTGCTGTGCGCAATTGGCTGTCGCGTTTCGCCCACAAATATACGGTCAATTCACTTTACAGCATATTCTGTGAAGCGCTTTGAGACGTCCAGAAGACGTGAAAAGCTCTATATCAAATGCAAGGATTATTATTTTTATTAATGGTTCACAACATCATTTAATAAGTATCATGTACCTTTAATTTCAAAACCTTTTACAATACACCTGGTATTGCAAAGTTATGAATCAGGCATATACCTCAATTCTTTGAACATAATGCCATCACCATAATCTCAGGAATATTCTGCCATCTGTCTTGTGACAAACATTTAAGTATATTGTCACTTTAAAACCTTTACGCATGCCTATATCTTTCCTTCCCCCCACACTACCCACCCACCCTACCCCCACAAAAAATATTTTGAACCTTTCACTAGGTTCTTCAGTTCCTACTAACCAGAAGAGAATCTTAGCAGCACTGGCATTGTGCAATGGACTTCAATTTCAATTCAATTGTCAATGTTGGGAGGAGGTGGAGGAGGTGGAATAGGAGGAAGCTCTGCGTGTGGAGTTATTTCTTCAAATGAAGTATAGAGATTACACCTGTGATGAACATTTTTTTTAGTGTCTCAATCTCCATAAATTTCTTAGAGGTTAAAGGTAGCAGTTGGGTAATAACAGTACCAATTTGGGCAATTTCCAAACTATGAGCTAGGTTTGTATGATCTACAGAGTTCTCACAGCATTCCCTTTCAAACCCTTTCAAAGCTTTGACGCTTTCTGGGGGGAGAAGTGCACGGGAAAGAGAAATCACCTACCTTGTAGGATCTTCTTCAATCTCCGAGTGTTGACATCTTCCACACACTGCTGAAGTTTCCGGCTCCTGCTGGCACCGGTAAGTACGTTCTACCAGGGAAAAAAATTACGGGAATGACATCCTTTCAAAATATCATGAAGCCAAATGTTACGGAGTCGCCTATGTGATTCTTCCTGCATGCTATATAAAAGGCAATCCCACTCAAGCCACGCCAGTTTGTTTGGACTCATACTGCTAAGGAAAAAAGGAAATACGATGCTCTTGCCAGGGACTAGAGCGGACTGCAGGATGAGAGCTCAGTGTGTGGAGGATGTAAACATTTGAAGAATAAGGTTGAACCTACAGCAAGGTTTCCCAGTTACAATCACATTGTCAGCTCACCTCATTCAGCAATATTACTAAGGTCTGGAGGGGCTCTACTCCAATACAGTTGACATCTAGAATATGCATAGTACAGACAAAACGATTAGTTATGGACCACAGTTATTTGTCATCTATTATGCCAATACTACAGGTTCCTGTCTACCAATTTGTTCTAATCATTAATTTCCGAGCCACGTTGAGTTTCTTCTTTTTTTCAGATCTTCTTATTAATTTAATCAGAATTATCTTCTCGTAGTTATTCACTCTCTCCTGGTATTCATTCCTCGCTTCTCCAGAACTGCCCTCTTTTTCCTCTTATGTTCATTATTTAACCGTCCACCATATTTTACAGTGTTGCAAAAATCATGCACTGGGTATTTTGCAGATTATCATAGAACCCGCTTATAAGGTGCCCTGTTATAAATTGGGGTTTGCTCTAAAGATGCCCTGTGGAGCTGCCGTTGGCTTCTTCGCACATACTGAAAAATGGCCAACTTCTGACCTGTGAAATCACAACCTTCATTTTCTGCTTGTTGTGCATGCACAATATTCCTACATCCAGCAATAGTTTTGCCCTTCTATTGCTAACCCAGGTTCACTGACTCCAACTACAATTTAAATTTGGATATGTGTAAGAGCGAGATACACTCATGCATTCATACAATTTAGTAGTCATAATCTGTATGTGATTTGTATCAAATGACTTTGCATTGGACTGAACCACAGTTCACCAATTGAGAAGCCCTACAAGCTAGGTAATCTGGTTTTGTTCTTCCTTCAGCATCCTCCATAAATCACTGAAGTCTGACGAGTAGTAATTTACAAAGAGGAGGATGGACCAGCCAGGTAAATGGTTATTAGCTCAGTGTAGCTATTGTAGCTCAGTGGTTAGAGCACTCACCTTGTAAGCGAGACGCCTGGGTTCAATTCCAGGCAGGGAGAAACCTTGGGCAAGTTTCCTTACTCCACACGCCTAATAATAATCCCTCCAAAACAAAACAAAAATAAATTGGTCATTTTCAATCCACGACTGTTTGTGGGACACTGCTGTGCGCAATTGGCTGCCACGTTTCACCCACATGGTCAATATGGTCAAATCACTTTACAGTATATTCTGTAAAGCGATTTGAGATGTCTAGAAGACGTGAAAAGCGCTATATCAAATGCAAGGATTATTATTATTATATATATATTATTCAGTCAAAAGATTGATGTGCCAAAAGTAACATCCTTGCACCTGCAGAGTCGAGGCAATAATGCTCCATAAATTCATGAAGGTTACTCCAAGCAATTACCATACTAATTCTATCCTCTGAAACTTGCCCAGCAAAACTAAAAAGACAGATCCATCCTTGATTCGGGTACAAGCATTCCTGACAGTACGTTAGTCAAGGGCCAAGATGCACCCACCAACCATTAGTAATTAAATGTTTAGGTATCCTACATTTTTTAATCTTGGGGCTAAAGAAACATAATTGACTTGATTTGTCTTTTCAACCTAGAAAGTGAAAGCTATTTTGGCATCCAAAATGTAATTCTCAGAAGAAGGAAGCAATGCTTATGTATTATTCATATATTCATGTAAACTTTTCTTTTTTGGTTTTTTGGTCTGACACGAATGGAAACCCATCGCCATGCTTAAGAGTATCTAAACCAAAGAATTCCATGCATCCCACCTACATAAGGAAATTTGAGATATAGATTGTTAGAATGGAATGCTAACTCTACTCTCTTCCTGGAAGGTCACATCCTGTTTACCGAATTTATTTATAAATGTTTATTTTTATTTATGTTTATTTATAAACATATAAAAATGTATTTGAACACTAAAGATAATAGGAGGGATCGTTATAACGGGGTTGCGCTGCAACATGCACTAATTAAAGTAGCCAGCCGCAAAATTGGTTTGAGACGCCACCATAATTAAATTCTCTAAAAAGGGCCCTTTCTGTGTTCAATTGAAATGGTGTTCACATCATCATTTACTTAGAAAAAATCATCTTTACCAAAACCTATTTATATATGTATTATTCATATAAACCTGGTTTAAGATCAGAGTTTAAATCACACAAATCTATTTAGCGCACCTGATGGTTAGAAGTAATATCATTTTGAATAACAAAATCTTTGTCATTCTTTGCTGCGACTTGAAACAAATGTGACTTGAAAGGAGATCCCATGCCAGAAGGATGCGGTTAATTACATAAGAACACACCCTACAGGATCAGAAAATATGCAATCCATGCAATTGCATTCCATCTGGCTATTCCCTCTCCTCTCCAGCAGAAGATGACTAACTACAACAACCCAAATATACCTAACAAAGTTCACTTCTTTCTTTTGTTGTGGTCAACTTTCTTAAAAGTTTCTGCCCATAAAACTGCAAGCGGACAAGCCATTTATTAAGCGAAAGTTCTGTTGTAAAGGGAAGGACCACAAAAGTTGTTAACTGATTCTTACACCCCAATAAGTGCTAACTAATACTGAGCACAGGCAAAACAGATGGTTGATAGCAAATCCACTTTCTTGGGAAGTATCCAAGTTGTACTAATAATTAGGGTATTTAAGTCTCAGAACCGTATCTGCACGGGCCAGAAAGGGAAAACGAGGATGAGCTGTCCATTGCCATTTTATTCTTCAGAATCTGTGCAATGAATGCAAAAGGCAGGAAGGAACAGATTATCCTGGTGTCACAATAGCAACAGAGCATATGGTGTGATTCCACCTCAGAAAATAGTAATTATCTGATGATGCAAAGAATTATTTTTGTAAAAGAAAAAATCCGCTTCCTGAGTATATAAGTAAAGGGCTGCTCTCTTTTGAAAACCTACGTGTAGCATTTAGTCTTTCAGCGGGTGGGGCAAGGGGAAAAAGAAACACAGTAAATATTTTGCCCATGAAGAAATGCAGCAATACCATCTTGTTACCAAATAGTTGTAATAACTGTGATATGCCTCTAGGGGCCCTCAAATATCTTCAGACTTTCTACTTTCCTGTTTTCTTGGATATAATGGCCGTTACCTTTCAAATTTTGACAGCAAATTTTGATTAAAAATTATTTGAATATAATAAGCACCTTTTGAACATGAAGCAACTACAAGACATTAATGATATGGTCAGTCTCTTATTGCAATGGTTTGAAGTACCTAGTAACCAACTTGCACGCCTACCCTCTGAGTGAAGTTACTTCCAGGTTTATTCTGGAAACAAATACTGAAGATGAATTCATCTGACAGGATTTAATCACTTTTGTAGATGGTGTTTAAAGGCATGATTTAACAATATCCTCTTATGTGGAAAGTACTAATATTAGCAACACATAACCGGATCATTCAAAGGAAGGAACCATCAAAAGAAGCAACCATCAAAGGAAGCAAAGAGGAAACTATTTTTTCAAGTATGATGATAGGTGCACTAGTCTTTCTAAAAGATGAAGGAAGAGATCCATCTAAAATCATTAATCTCGCTGAATCAGTGCTCTAGAAAATATTGTGACTTTTTGAAGAGGTGAAGAGTAATCTCCATATCCAACAGGTTATAAAGATTATAACTGCTGTAAATAGAGGGTCAGTTGGAACTTTTGAAAATGAATGAGAACATAAACAGAAGAGAAACTCTCTTTGGTAACTTAACTTCTGATGACAAAGGTTCTCAGAATCCAGAGTCCAACTATCAGTAATACGCTGCCAAATAAAGAAAAGGAGAGTTGTGTATATCTGAGCTTGTGATGATAAGTCTTTTAGCTGCCTATAAATCTGAAAATTGTTGATTTCTGATGGTACATATGTTTGAGAAAGTGTTTCAGATCAAAAATGGTCTAGTCATTCTTCCTTGATGGATCCGTGGGTAAAAGTGCCATGTGGTACAATAGTAATATAGAGCAGATAACACAAAGCAGGTTTGACTAGGCTAGACTCCCCAGCTCTTCCCTACACAAGCTTCAGACTATCCAGAACTTGCCACCACCAGACTCTGCAACCTATTACCTACTGCTTCCATCCCGCAGAGCAATTTTAAGATCTTTGTTCTCACCTTTAAATCCCTTTTTGGCCTCGCCCCACCCTTGTTCTGCACTCTCCATCAATCCTACTGACCCGACCGCTCCCTGGGCTCAGCGATCACTGGCTTACTTCATGTCCCCCACCCTTTCTGCCCCACCATCGGCAGGTGAGCTTTCAGCCATTCTGCCCTTCTTTCTGGAAATGCATCCCAGAATTTCTCCGACTCTCTCCCTCCCTCACCCCAAGATCCAACTCTTTGGTTGCTCTTTTGGTCATCTTTTCTCTCCCCACTGCCAGCTCATGTTCTCAGCCAGCAGTGTTAAATCAAGTGCTTTGAGACATACTCTCAATGTAAATTGTATTGTATTATACTGGTTTGTATTGAGATAACTGAACGCAGCCAAAGCAACAATAAAGACATTAAACTTTACAGAATTTGTCTCATTGTCTCCAGCCATTAGGAAGACATGTCTAAATCACAATCTAGTAAATAGGAAGGTTGCACGTACGGATATCAGGTGATTATGTTTGATATCAATGTTTTCCATGTTCGAATAGCTGACCAAAAATAGCCTATTGACACCAATCATCTAGGTTCATACAGAACAAGAAATTTCTTGGTTAGACTAGTCTACACAAGATTACAAGATCAAGCCTCTCCGTACACTTTGGAGCATTTGTCTCTCTTCGTTTCCTAAAGTCCAATACTTGTAAGAAGTTATTGTGGCTACATACAGCCAAGTTTTTTTTAATTTTACCAAGGAAAGGCTTAATACTCCAGGAAGAATATGTGAAGTTGGAACAACAACTATTGAAACATAAGACCCAGTCTTGAAACTACCAGCTACCAGTAGTTGAGATCATACTTTGAAATGCAATTTGTTGTTGTTGTAGTCGCCTGGGTCATCAGAGGAACCCAGACATCTGATTTAAATATAGATCAGCAACACTCAAAATAAAATAATTAGGCTTCCAGATTCTCTCTCTTCACAACCATCCCATTGCTGCCCCAAATTACACAAAACGTGTCAATCTACAACTGCAAACATTAATTTTGAGACATCTGGAATATCCATCAAGAACCTGAAAAATCTTAAGCCTTCAAGAAGCAAACTTGTTTTCTAGGCATTTAAGGACATCCTCTTCCCCATCCTTTCAAAATGGATTCACAAAGCATACGCATGCACATGCACTTCTCATTTCAAAAAAATAACTTTACTGGGTATTCACACCAGGGCAACAAAATAGGATTCTTTGACAGGTTTAAAAAATTATGAAAGAAATACAACTTGCACTTATTCAGCACCCTTATATAACATAATGTGTCAGAGCACTTCAGAAAGATTGTGTTGGACCTGAAGGAAGATAGAGGGCAGGGGTAGGGTGGAGCCGTTTGTAGGAGTAGTTGAAGAGACAAGTTTTTTTAAAGCAAGAAGACATATAGAGGGGATGAGATGAAACGCTAGAGGGAGGGAGGGACATTACTAAAATCTTTGCCACCAATGCTGGCACAGAGAGGGACATGTAGCAGGCCTCAGTTAGCTTAGCAGAGAGGACGAACAGAAGAGTAGGTTGGATAAAATCACAGAGTTAGGAAATTACTGCAACATGAACAGATTTATATGTGAGGGTGAGAACCTTGGTCAATCTATTGGATCACAAGGAACCGGTGGAGCCAGCCAGGGACTGGGGTGATGTGCATGTGGGGTTTGGTGAGAATGAGGAACAGGTAGTGGGGCTTGTATCACTGGAGCTTATGAATGATGGAACTGGGAGGCTGGCAAGGAATGCTTTTCAGAAGTCAAGTCAGGAGGTAACAAAGGTTTGAATGACTCATTCAACTTTATCAAAGTCTACTTCAACAGCATTCCCATTGTTCTTTAATGCCAGCAGTCATACCCATGTATTGGAATCGGTCAAACATTTTTCTAAGGTGTATAGAGTGGTTTTACTCGGTAAAATGGATTGGTAAGCATTCGTTTTCAATGCAGTAATATTGTACGAGGAAGAAACAGGATCACAAATATCTGTAGATTTCTGCAGCCCTTCCCATGACCCATTATTTTCGATAATAATTTCTAAACTTTGCACAATTTAAAACCTGGTGTGGAGTAAGTTAAAATGATGTTCAAAAGTTTATAGTCAGACTAATGTGCTGTATTTTATTTATTGGCACATGAATTGAAATGCTGAATTACAATTACAATAAAGCCACGTCAAAAGGATTTTTGCATGAGAAAATTAATTTAAACACATGAAATTTATATATAATATACATCAAGGCAGGGCGAAGCCTTGGGCAAGTTTCCTTACTCCACACGTCTAATAATAATCCCTCCAAAAACAAAAACAACAATAAATTGGTCATTTTCAATCCACGACTGTTTGTGGGACACTGCTGTGCGCAATTGGCTACCGCGTTTCGCCCACAAATATACACTTTACAGCATATTCTGTAAGCGCTTTGAGACGTCTAGAAGACGTGAAAAGTGCTATATCAAATGCAAGGATTATTATTATTATCAAATATAAAGTTTAAATTAAGAAAGAATAATTTCCTGTTATGCTACTATTACAGCATCTAAATGCTGGGAAATTGCTATACAAATAAATTATAACAGCATGTATTTAAATGTTGGAAAGTTTTTCTATTAAACCTTCAGTACATTACGCAGCATAGGAAATCATGTGATAAAACTATTCAGGCAATGCAAGAATCAAAATTTTGATTTCAAAATACATATTCTAGCTTTTTAAAAAAAAAATACACTTTATTTGAACAGAAAACATAAATCACCTAGGCAACACAGCTATAAGAGTGTTGTAATTGGGTTGGGTCAGTTTAAACTCCGAACAATTATGGAACTGAAATCAGACCCAAGCAATTCTAGTCACTGTCATTTAAAGAAAATACATGGAGACAGTTTTTTTATTCCTTCATCCAAACAGGATGACTTGAAAAAAACATCTGAGCTGAGATGTTGAAAATGTTCAGTTTCAAAATTACAGACTGAAATAGGATTCAATTTACCTTTATCAAACAGAAGATGTAATCAAAATTGAAACACCAATAGATACAATTTGTGAATCACTTTGGCACATTTTAAACCTGTTAACATTTACAATCATGACTTGGTGAGTACTGCAGATTTCAGCATTATTCTCACCTTTCTTCAGGGGTGTCCACATGAAAGGTCCTTTCTATCACAGTGGTCCATTGCAAACATCTGATAATGAATGTGTTTGGCCTTGGCCGTTCAGTTTTCATTAGTTGACATTCTGCAGAAAGCAACAAATAAACTGAGTTACTTTCAGTTTCAGATTGGTTTGGTGATGTCTGATTTATAACAGTATCACCTCAAGAAATCTGGGCACTGACCCATTGTTAGTGAAAAGTTTTCATTTAGTGAAAAGCTCTGTGATCAAAAAATCTCAGCATTGGAAAGATACATCAGAACTTCCCAAAATGTACAGTATTGGATCTAATTAGCCATTTTCTATTTCTTCGGGTTATGAACCTCTCAAATGATCAAAACCTCAAAATTGTACAGAAAGTCTGCACACGTATTGGAGTATTAAATTAAGGAAGAGTTAAGTAGAGGACAGATGGTGAACAAAGAATAGGGAGAGCAGAGTGGAATAAATACTTAGTGAGAAACCATTCTTACTGCAGACAAATTAAAAGGTTTGAATATGATCAATGAAATGAACATGATCTGTGGAAACAATGGATTAAGCCTCCTTTTTTCTCTTGTTCCATGCTTTCCTGCTCCTAAAATGTGCAACCTATCAATACAATTAAACACAACAACTATATTTTATCGAAACATGATCAATTTCTTAATATACTTTAGTCTATTTGCAGATAATGATTCAAATAACACCACAACAAAAAAAATCACATTGCATAACTAAAATGGCATAGTAAACAATAAATATTGCTGGTTCAATGTCTTTAACAAATTTTGGATGACTCCCAAACACACTGTTATAATAATCCTTATTCAACAGCACCTTAACAAAATTTTGTATGAGTAGTTCGAACACCATCTTAAAGCAAAAGCTGGTATTATAATGGAGATGCCAAGATAGATTCACAGATGCTTCACAAATTTGACCCTGATGGTGCTGGGAACATAAAATGGTTTTAAAAATTATACTGAATATCAATGGTATGTCAGATTTCCCATAGGTTATCACGCTCCGGTATATTAAAGTCAGTTAACTGCTTGTTAACTTCTGTGCTCACAGGGCTGAGTTCCAAGGAAGAAAGAAAGGGTTTCACAAGTAGGAAAATCTGTGTGTATGTGATATTTTTTTGTTGATATTTTGTACAGATTCTGGATTGATATAGATGCACATACATTCCTAACAATCGAGCTTAAATGCTAGCAATTCCAGAAACAATTTGGTGGGGTAGTTAAGGCTTCAGCTGGGATTCTCAAGTAATGGGTTATATGTTTGTTATTTACTTTTCTTTGGATTGATGCACAATTTGAAGAGATCTCAAAGGTACGCTGACTCATAGTGACTCAAGAGCTCCAAACCTCATACATGTACTTGAATAATGTCTGCATTGCATCTTGAAACTAAAATCCACAAATGAAGTGGTAGCAGCAATACATCCCTGAATAATTCTTCAGCAAACTTTTCGTGACCTTTGAAATAAAAAAGTTAAGACAAGAGCAAGTCAGATCCAATCTGTTCTGAGACACAACCTGTGTGAGGGGTACTATATGAATGCAAGTTGTTTTATTTGCTGAGGTCAGAATTACAATGGAAGCAACTTTCCCACTTCAAACCCAACATCAACAGATCATAACAACAGTGGAGAAAAGTAACAAATCAAATGTGATAAAGTGTGTAAATCAGCCTGGCACAGTTGGCAGTCCTCTTGAGTCAGAAGGTTGTGCGTTTGAGTCCCATTTCAGGATTTGGTCCAGAAAGACCTACACTCCAATGCAGTGCTGGGGTAGCACTACATTATCAGAGATGCAATCCTTCAAATGAGACACTAAATCAGGTCCTGTCTACCTGTTCATGTGGACCCTAAAGATCCCACGACACTACTCGAAAGGAGAAGGGAGTTTCTTCCGTTGCCCTGGACAATAATCCCCTAAATAAAATTGGTCACTCAATGGCACTGCTTGGATGTTTGTGGGACATTGCCATGTGCAATTGGGATACCATATTGCCTACAAAGAGTCACTCCACCTCACAGTAAATCCTGTGAAGTGCTTTGTAACTGTCTTCTAACGTGAAAGGCGCTATACCAAATATAAGTATTATTATTATTATAGTTGATCGCTTCATTTGAAACTGATAGAAACTCAGATTTAAAGTATATATCACAGATGACATTACAGATTTTTGAATCTAGTGAGATTTAGGATTGAGCAGACATCCAGTGGAGTCCTGTAGCTCAGTGGTTAGAGCACTTGCTTTGCAAGCGAGAGACCTGAGTTCAATTCCAGGTAGGACGAAACCTTGGGCAAGTTTCCTTACTCCACACGCCTAATAATAATCCCTCCTAAACTAAAAACAATAATTAAATTGGTCATTTTCAATCTACGACTGTTTGTGGGACATTGCTGTGCGCAATTGGCTGCCGCGTTCGCCCACAAATATACAGTCAATTCACTTTACAGTGTGTTCTGTGAAGTGCTTTGGGACGTCCTCCCGACGTGAAAAGCGCTATATCAAATGCAAGGATTATTATTATTATTCAGAGTTAAAATCAAACAATTCTACCAGCTGATCATCTTTGCTTCAATTTGGTGTTTGTGAGCATAGTCGGAATTGAAGTAGGAAAGTCTCAAACACTACTTAAAAACACAGTTGTCATCAACAACAAGTTATTTCAGAAGTTTCAAGTGGAAACATCCTGAAGCACAAAGACTCCCAGAGTGAACAAGTGCTGAATATTTAGTCTTGATGTACAAAAAACTTTCCTGGGAGTGAATTTAAGATTTTCTAGAAAATACTTTTAAGTGAAAAGAAGGGGTTATTATTTCTATGCCTAACGTTTGCCAAAACACCTCTCTCAACATGAAGTTGTGGAACACACAGGGTCTGAATCAGAAGTGAAAAGCTGGGATATTCTGCCTCTGATTGTGTAAACAAAGTTTTTTTTTATCTTATAAAAGAGTCAATCAGCTATTTGAACCCTATGGAAAAAAATTAGCTCACCCCAATCTGCTTATAATCATTGCTTTAAAGAGCGGATTACGAGCAGTATAGGTTTGAAGAGGAAAGCTACGCAACTTGCTGCCCATAAGTCAATTTCTAAAATGGTTTACTTCCTATTAGTTATTTTAAACAGACAAAAACACAAAGTGGTCCCACTTTGCTAATTCCTCGATGATGCTGCCAATCAAACACACTTTTGATTGGCAGCATCATCGAGGAATTGGCAAAGACTCTAAAGGGCTAAAACTCAGGTAGCTGAGCTTTGGCATCATAACCTTATTATTATACCAGTCTGTTAGGGTTTTTTTTGTGTTGAAAATATAGGAAAGGCATATTCTGTGTCCAGCGTAGTTTACTCAATCGAGTGTTTCTGTATCAGTTCAGAGAAAGTCATGCTTCACACAACAGCTCAGTGGTTTTGTTGTTTCTGGTCTTCTCCACCATGATAGTGACCTCAGCCAGCAATGCTAAAGTATGGGGAGAAGACTTGATTCAAGTTGATCATCTGTTGCCCCATTGTCAGAAGATTGCCAAGGCTCAACCTGCAGGTTGAAGAAATCATCCTCTGCCCATTAAGCGCTTCATTGAAGGAATTGAAGGAAGCGCTCTGGAGTGATAGCATAGGAGGCACCAGTGGATGTGCAGCTGCACAATCCTCTAACCATCCATTCACAAATTTGTTGCCCCAAAGTCTTCATACTCACTGGCAAGTGGCACATTCAACTCTGACTCACCCGTAAGCGCCCAGGTCTGGTTCCAAACTGTGGCTCCCATTTGCACTTCAAACAACCGCCACATCAGAGGTTTGGCACATGTGATGTCACACAGCTCTACAGTGGTCTTCGACCTATATATCTGTATCCAGGGTGGGATGGAGCAGTTCCACTAGTGTATTGATCACAATGATCAATTTGGGGAAGGCACTATTTAAAGCTTTTCTTTGAGTTTTCTTCTTCAAATAGCAAAGTAGAAATGCTAAGAGTCTGTCTTACGTCCCACAAGTGTTCCATCCTCCTTTAACAATCTCATTATTTGCAAGTGTGAGCTGAAGGTCAGGACACATTTGTAATTTAACACATTTTAAATGTCTTCTCGTAACAATTCTTTATTGAAATATCTATTTTTAACCTGGATGCTAATTTTTGCTCTCAAGTATTAAAATGCTTTGCATTTTGAATGGTGAATATGTTGAGAAAGAGGTAGCACATTTATGGGAAGCTCAAAAGAGCACTCTCTACTGCACTAGAATGACATTTCCAGTTTCTACAACGTACACTTTCAATGGGTTGAATGACACTGGAAAATAGTTGTAAATTTTGAGATGTTTTGCATTCTGCATAACATGCACCAACTAAGAGCTTGAATGAGACTAATTCACCCGAGAATCTTTACAGTTGGCTGAGAAGAGGTTTGTATTTGATCTGTGCTGTATTTATCGCAATGACTTGAAGGTAAAAAATAACTTAATTAATAATTGGTCCACAATTATTTCCTAGTCACAATTAAAATTTTGAAGCTCAACTATAAAACAAATTGTTTTTAATAGATTGTACAAGGATTCTTCATTTTAAGTGGTTGATGAATTTTACATATACATTCTAGATTTAAAACGGTTTCAGTTTTAATTTATCCATTTTTAATCCAATGTCCAAAAGTCGAGAAATCTAACGAGAAATCTTTGACCATTATTTAGGTAACGTAACAATTTTTGTTATAGTAAAAGTTTGTACAAATAGAATACAGAATAGAATACAGCCATATTGTGTTCACATTGCAAAAATAATCCCACTAAACAATATTTTGACCATCATTCATGGCTAAATTTGTGAATTAAAAAGTTTAAAAAACTATTGAAGATTCCAGAAGTGACCAAGAATGTGCTGAAACACCAAGATATGTGATCCTGACCTCTCATCTCTGCAGGTAATAGACCAGCAATTGCTTTTCACTACAGAAAATAATGACAAAAAGTAATCCTTCGATTACCAGTACGCCGAGAACCTAAACTCTGTCGGACAATTTACTGATTTTCAGATCATCACTGTCATACTGAAAAATACACTACTTCAATAATGAAGTTACTCAAGTAGTTACTCAATTATCCTTTCTACCCCACATCACTGCCATGACCGCTCTACCTTCCCCCACCTCCACAACATTGCCCGGCTCCGCCAATGTCTTACATCACAGGCTGCCGAAATCCTCATATACGCATTCATAACACCCAGGCTCAACTATGCAAACTCCTTGCTTGTCGGCCTCCCCAGCTCCTCTCTCCATAGGCTGCAGATCATCCAGAACTCATCATTAAAAACAAAACAATAATAAATTGGTCACTTCACTCCACGACTGTTTGTGGTACACTGTTATATGCAATTGGCTGCCGCGTTTCGCCCACAAATATACAGTCAATTCACTTTACAGTATAATGTGTGAAGCGCTTTGAGACATCTAGAAGATGTGAAAGCAGTATATCAAATGCAAGGATTATTATTATTATAACTCTGCAGCCCGTGATTTCTCCACACCAGGCTCCGGAACTCTATCAACCTCATCCTCACTGACTCCACTGACTTCCCATCATACTGAGGATACAGTTCAAGATCCTGGTCCTCACCTTCAAACCTCTCCATGGACTTGCTTCCTAACCCCCTACCCCCTACCAACATGCCCGCTGCCTCCGCTCAGCGGGCTCTGGCCTGCTTGACGTCCCCCACCTCATCCACCTCACCATTGTCGGGGGGGCCTTCAGCCACTCTGCCCTACCACCTGGAACTCCATCCTATAGTCCCTCCACCTCACCCCCTCCTTTGCCAACATAAAGACCCATCTCAACACCCTCCTCTTCGACCGTGCCTTTGATCATCCTCCTTCCCCACCTGCCCTCCACTCTCCCCAATCCCGACCCCCAGTTCAAGTCTAAAACACTGATTGTCCAGCACTTGGGACGTCCTCCTGACATGAAAGGAGCTATACAAATGTAATTTTGCTGCTGTTGTAAGATAGCCTTATTACCACAATACTAAACCTTATTTCACCCACAAATATACTGTGAATTCACTTTACAGTATATTATGTGAAGCGCTTTGAAACGTCTAGAAGACGTGAAAAGCGCTATATCAAATTGCAAGGATTATTATTATTTATTTACTAAAAATATTTTTAGCAAAATATATTTTTTTAAAAATTCTGTTCTTGCCTCGTCCCTTTTTCCAATTTTTTTTCTTCTCATTCTGTTCACATTTATTCTGTCTTGATTTAATTTGTTACTTTTATCTCTAACAGTATAATTTGTTCTCTGTCTTTCTTTCTCCCGCCTCCCATAATCTACCTTAAAAGAAGCCAACATTTTTTCAAAGACCATAAAACTGGCTTTCCAGGCAGTGAAATGCAAAATTATAAATGACTGACAGTGCTGAATCACCGTTTCAGTCAGTTACAATCCTGCAACCAAGAACTCCAAAGGCACAAAAAGAAATGTTATCTACTCCCTATCCAGGTAAGGAAGGCCAGTGAAATAGGCGTCCCTATTTTATTCAATTTCTTACTTTTTCTGTTTTAATGAACAAGAAACCATAAACAATGAAAGTGTATCTATAAGAAGTGGAGAAAGATCTGGGTGTGGTTATTGATCATGCACAGATTTCAAGTCAGTGTCCAATTGATAGCAACCCAACTACATCTAATACCTAATTTTACTACAGATGTATTTTGAGTGAACAAAATATTTTGACCTTGTATAGATCACTGGTGAGACATCTTTCTATAACACTATACATAACAGCATGTTCAACAGCAGTCAAAAANCATCTTGTTAACATGTTGTTGACTTGCATTTTCATATGACAAAGACCCGTATTACAAATACAAGTATCACAAAATAAATCTACACCATTTAATAAGTATACATTATGCCAATCCAAAGAGATCAACCCTAATACCTATTTACTAATTCCTCTACTGTATAATAACAATGCTTGTATTTGATATAATGCCTTATGAAGTCAGCAAGATGTCTCAAAGGGGAGGAAGGGAGCAAAGGAGAGGGACTCCGGGATGGAGTTCCAGCGACTGGATCAGAATGGCTGAAAGCCTGCTTACCATAGTGGGGTAGATAGGGAGGGGAGTTTTGCAGAAGGCTGGTGTTTGCTAAATAAAGGGAGCGGCCAGGTCAAAAGGATTAAAGGAGGTCGCAGAGGTTGGCATGAGAGAGACTGTGGAGGAATTTGAACACGAGAATCTTCAACTTGATCTTATGGGGGATGGGGAGCTAATGGAGCCGAGCGACGATGGGGGTGATAGGCTTGCAGAGGCTGCAGGAAAGGCCTCAGGCTACAAAGTTCAGGAGAGTCTGCAGTGTTTGCCCCCACAAAAAAATACACTTTACACTACACCCTGTGAAGCACTTTGGAGACATCCTTTCTTTTCTAATAAATTACATGGTAAAATACTTCAAGACATTTTATTTCACATGATAATGTGTTAATGTGACTAAAGTATTCTTTAGTCAAATTAGGACAGCCTCAATATATGGTCTTAATTTTATTAGAGATCTGAAATAAGGCAGTTACATCTGATATTTTGTATATCAAAATACTATGAATAAAATCAGTTTGGTCTTTTTGCAGCAGAACCTTCTTTCACTCATGATCTTGGCTGTCCCTAGAGGGATATGCACTGAAGAGTAAGAATGATCAAGTTGGTTGTGCTCAATACCTTTAAAGCAGACATTTCCATTTGAAGGTAGAGACAATATCTTTTGCCACCTGTCTGCAAGACGCCAATTATCCCTCATGACCACCTTCTGTAAACCATAAACTGCAGATGGTAACCACCCACTCTGGTCCTCAGTGTGGTTATATAGCTGACGACACTGTGTTGCAGTAGTGGCAAAAGATCAGACTGTGCAGGTTGACGGCAGCTGCTCTGTATACCTGAACCTGGCCAGTTCGGAAATGATCCTAGGTATAAGCTCTTCCAGCCCATGCAAACCTACCAAAGGGCAGTAGCTTATAAACAAGATAAAACAATTTATGCAGAGATTCTCAACCCTGCGCTTAACCTCCCACCCTGTTTGGAAAACCGAATGAGTAATGCAGTTGCAACCTGCCTGTATTTGCTTCACTAGAGAGCAAGCATAAGCTTCCCTGGACAGCATTGTACTCTGCATTGTATGTGATTATTTCTGAGTTTAATGACAAGAATGTCCGAGACCATTATGCAAGAAAGTTTAAATGTACAGACAGGACAGCTTAGCAACTGTGTTCGGAGAGGCACATGAGGGGAGCTAGACTAAGCTCAGTGCCATGCATTGCGTTGGAGGTATCCTGTGTGATTCAGCAAAGTCTAAAAGTAGTCCTTTTCAGGCAGAATGAAACTTCAAATGAACTTTTTTTTACCTCAATACTGTATCTTAAGAACATACACATTTTCAAACTTTGAATTGTCTATTAAATAGACTATTTAGTGATTTTGACAATTCATTCAACTCTACAAACATATTCCTTAAAATGTTTTGGTACTTTCAACAATGTAACAATTTGGTAGATTATTACTGATAAGATATTTTTAAGTTTGCCTAAATATTTAAGACAAGCTTTTACTCTGGATTGGATAATAGAAAATCCACAACTAAATTCAAATCTGGGTTGTATTCAAATCCTTTTTTTTCTAAATCAGCAATCTAGAATGATCTGTCATCCTCGTTGCAGCCCTATCCAGTCTATAGATTGAAACACTGCAAAGATCAGTGGACATTGCATCAAATTTCTATCAATTTTATTGTAAAATAAAATGTTAGCTCCATGAAGTAAAGCAAATATTGATCCTTTGATGCACAAATCCCAAAACAAAATGATAACATTTATATTAAAATTACAAAATAGGAACAGAGTTAAAATAATGCATGCATTTCATTTATGCAAGGAGGACATCTCAAAGTCTATCGTAGGATATCCTGTAAAGTGTAGTGACTATGTGCTTAGAAGTTGTTGGGACCTGTCCTGGATAACTGAAACCCAGTTTTGTCTAATGACTATTTGTTCCAGCAGTTTGTAGGAAGGAGCGTTCCTGAAAAAGACTATTATTCCTCTTCACCCTCTACATGCTCCCCTTTGGTGACGTCATCCATAGACATGGGGTAAATTTCCACATGTATGCGAATGACACCCAACTCCGCCTCCACCCTGAACTCCAGGACTACTGGCGTCCTGACCGACTGCCTGTTTGACATCAAGTCCTGGACGAGGGACAACATTTTCCAATTCAACGTCAGCAAGACCGAG
Organism: Callorhinchus milii; assembly: GCF_018977255.1. Taxonomy (NCBI): domain Eukaryota; kingdom Metazoa; phylum Chordata; class Chondrichthyes; order Chimaeriformes; family Callorhinchidae; genus Callorhinchus; species Callorhinchus milii. The sequence goes on along the minus strand of NW_024704744.1, from coordinate 60,601,495 downwards.
GCCCTCCTGATTGGCTCGCGCCAGCGCCTCCGTACCTCAATCGCAGCATCAGCCTCCACGGTTACACACTCAACCTCACTAAGCCAGTCAGGAACCTGGGTATCTTGTTTGACCACGAACTGTCCTTTCTCCCCCTCATCCGCACCATGACCGGCACTGCCTACCACCACCTCCGCAACATTGCCAGACTCCGCCACTGCCTCACCCCTCAGGCTGCCGAAACCCTCACCCACGCATTCATCACCGCAAGGCTCGATTACGGGAACTCCCTTCCCATCGGCCTTCCCAACTCTTCCCTTCACAATCTGCAGATCATCCAAAACTCTGCAGCTTGTGTACTCTCTCGCACCAGGCTCCGTAACCCAATCACTCCCACCCTCGCCCGACTCCCCTGGCTCCCCATCCCCCAGAGGATCGAGTTCAAGATCCTCGTCCTCACCTCCTATCTCTCTGACCTACTGACTCCCTACCAACCTGCCCGCTCCCTCCGTTCATCAGGCTCCGGTCTGCTCCATGTCTCCCGCCCTACCCGCCCTACCCGCCCTACCCGCCCTACCCGCCCTACCACCAGTGACTGGGCTTTCAGCCTCGGGAACTCCTTCAGGAACTCCATCCCACGGTCCCTTCGCCTCGCTTCCTCCCTTGCCTCCTTCAAGGCCGGACTCAAGACCCTTCTCTTCTATCGTGCCTTTGGTCTCCCTCCCACCTTTCTGCCTTCCCTCACCCCTACACCACCCCTCCCCCATGCTCGGGCCCCGACACATGACTGTTCAGCGCTTTGGGACGTCCTCCCGATGTGAAAGGCGCTCTATGAATGTAATGTTGTTGTTATTGTTGTATTCCATCACAAACTAACAATTTACATGAACATGCAATTTGTAGCAGTTCTGTATGTATGTGAAATACTGAAATTCTTCGTACTTCACCTAAATTACATCATTTTGGAAATGTAAAAAGTATAAATTTTTGAAATAGAAGATGACCACAGAATAAATGAAATTGTACAAAGATTTATTCAGATTTAGCACACAACTTAAAAAATGAATAGATGGTACAAGACTGTTCTGCACAGATTTTCCTCTACAAAACACTAATCAGTTAATTAGCATACCTGTAGGGAAAGTTAAAACATATGTTCAACATTGAACAGCTGTGAGCTTTAATAGGCATTTACGGAAATTCTTATTAAAACAAGTAAACTATATTTATAAGTGACATGCAGATTCATAGCTCAGAAGAAATTAACAGCATTTCAAAAAAAAAGCTAAAATTGTGGTCATTTAAAAAGAGGATATGAACCAGATTAATACATTATGCAGTACTATCAGTTCTGAAATCAAAACACTGGTATAAGTTTCAATTTTTCACTTACAAGTTAACGCTTCAAGGAAAACTGGTATGTTCAACAAGCCCTAGGAAATCCATTTCAAAGCAAACCATAATTACAACTCAATCCATAAATATCTGTAGATTAAATTTATCATGACGGAGTCCTATTCATTGTAGTACAATTTCAATAAGCTAGCGAGTGGCATGTACCATGGAGGCTAAACGGAACGGTCTATGAAAATAGATTCAAGTTTCAAGATTCCTATTTAAAATTCAGACACAGACATATTTAACCATATTTCAGTTAATGAAGCTACTGTACATCTACATGAGAGCAGTTAAAACTATTACTCCCCAAATGTTGGCATGTTTTCATTTGATCCAGGAGCACACATACTTCAATTTATGGTCGTCAAATTATGGTCTAAAAAAAATCAGACACGACCTGGAAACTCAAACTTCATTACTAAAACCTATATTCAGTAACAGTCTCTGGGATTGCTACCAACTGATTTCTTACTTCATAAGTTATATTTTGTGCCTTAATGCCTGTTGAATCAGGTTGAAAGAAGTAGCATTAAGTATAGCTCTGAGGTTAAATACAGACGATGCACGATAGGTAAAAGACAATAGTGTTTATTCCACAAGTCCAAATAATAGATCACAAAAGAGGTTTGGATGAAGAAGTTTCCTTTGCCCAACTTGAACTCACCCTTCCATCACAGCATCGAGCGTTTTTTTTAATAAAATATGCCCAGCGTTCTGGCCTCAACCACCCTTTCTGCCAACATGTTCCAGTACTTTACTTTCTAGAAAAGGTCCTGAAGTTTCCCTATGCAACCCAAAACCTGTGTCCTCTTGTTCGCTTATCTCAGTGTCTTTGAAAGTATTATTCTTTGTTAACTCATTTAGAATCTTGTATACTTCTGACCAGAGCTATGCTGCTTCAGTATGACTTCTGAGCTTCTGAAATGTAATATTCTGGGCAATGAAACCCAAAGTCCTGTTCGTCTCATTTATTTCTGCGAGACAAATAATATAGATTGATATAGAACCACCACAGGCATCCGTTGTGAAATTCAACATTCAGTGGTTTAACCATCAACTATCCTCGTAATATAATTTTTGTAGTCTTAGAGACTGCAAACAAAAGTGTTTTACCATCCTTGTTGTTTCGTGAACTAGTTCCCATCTTTTCCATACAGATTTGTCCATTGTTTTCAAAACTACTAATCAATGGCAATTCAAATGCAATGTAGTAAAACCTTCCTTTTTAAAACTATATTTGACTTTGTTTTAATTTTTCACTCTAAATTACTTAAATGTAATATCAGCAGTGACCTCATAACCTAGATGTCAGCCATTTTCAGAAAAAAGCCAACCAGTGCACAGGATGTGAGCAGGCCAGCTGCACATATCACATGCACAGTGGATGGGGTTCCCACTGCAGCCATGTTAACGAAATATACACTAAAAAGAGCAATATAAAATACTGTACTGCATATGCAATTGAAATAAGTGCATATGCAGCAATGTAAATTTAAAAATGTTAATCTCTTGCATTTAGAATTTTTCACAACTTTTAGAAAAATAATTCCTTATTCTGAATCTAATTAAATAAGGGGTTGGGAGAACCCACCAATTTTCTAAATGGTAGTCTTTCACTTTTCTATTAGCACCCAAACGATCCCATATGAAAGCATTATCTGTGTTCAGAAATAAGTGTTAATTTATTTGAACTATTTACACAAGATACAAGCTCAAGCAAATTACTGAACATGCAATTATCAAATATTTATTTTCACGAGGTGATCCTTTCCAATGAGTTGAAACAAACTCACAAGTCAGTCAGCTCACTTCATCTGGAATAGTTATTGCACTTCAGGCAATTGTGTATTATTCTCCATGTCTGTACAGTAATCAGGAGAGTTGCATATATGTGGAATTGCTGCTCCAGCTGTCTTCGATTTCAACCAGCTGTCAGGATATGTAGTTGGGACACAGGTGACAACAAATAAAGTTTATCATTTTAACATACTACCCTCTTTTTAAAGAGGGCCAATGTGTCTTAAATATAGCCAAATACTAATATACATTTTTTATTACAATGCAAAAAACATGAATTTCCTCAATTCCCACAAATGCTGCCATTTTTACATGCATCAGAAACCAGAAATTAGTCTACATTTTCTGCCCTTAGCTTCTAAACCATTTGTCAGCGGTTCATGGTCCTGGGAGTGCAAGTTCACTAGTCAATAGAGCTCTATTATTGACTGGATTCAGATGATTAGATAATTTGACAGTCAAATATTTTTCAGAATTCTTACTTGAAAATCAGTTATGATAACGACAACAATAATAATGTACACTTAGTGTCCTTCACGTTGGTAGCATCTCTGAGTGCTAAGAAGGGTTAAGTTTAAAAATGTAAGGTAGAAGTTTACCTTAAAAGAAAAATAGTTGATCAAACAAAGAACTATATTAAATATTACTAATTTTTGGTCATAAACTAAAAATAAAAGATAGCAAGCAACTTTGCAAGCTTGGCAAAAGTACTAATGTAAATTTCTCAGATTCAAAACAAATACAATGAGGAACAGACAGTATATCATGAATGGTAATGTGTATGGGAAGGCATATGTTAGTTATGGTGAAGATTCTTACACAGTTGCCATGTACAACTGTGTAAGAATCTTCACCATAACTAACATTTAAAAGAGTGTAAAGTGTACCCATATCCCAAAATGTTGAACTCTAAAAAGAAGAACTTGCTCTATAGTATTTTTCAATAGTGCAATCATCATGTCCCTCCTCAAGTAGCCCTATCGATCTTTCCATGCTCTCCACATCCTGGACCATTTCCAACCTACCCTCCTCTCCAAGGTGCTGGGATGAGTCGTCAACTGCCAGCTTCACTGCTCCTTCTTCCAGCAATTCTTTCTCGAGCCACTCCAATCTGGATTACCCTCTGGCCAGAGCATTGAGACTGTCGTAGTTAACGTCACCAATGACATCCTCAGCATCTGCAACCAGGCCTCTCTTGACCTCTGCTGCCAACTCTATTGTTCTCCAGTCTCTCCTCCCTGCTCCATCTCTATTCATATGTCCCTTTTCTGGTTTCACTCTTACTATGCCAGCTTAGGCACTTCATCTCTTCAAATGGCTTTTCCTCCCCCAGTCACTTAGAGCATTCTTCAGGGCTCTATCATTAGTCCTCTCCTTTTCACTAGACTTATGCCTCCTCTTGGTGACACCATCCATAGACACAGGGTTCATTTCCACATGTATGCAGATGACACCCACTCCGTCTCAATTCCAGGATTACTGCTGAAACTGATCAATTGCCTGCCCTAAATGAGTTCTTCAGTTCATCAGCAAGAATGAGGATTTCCTTGGCTTCCGTTAGTACCTTCTCATCTCAGGCACTTCCACTGAGCTCTATGAAGTGCTTTGAAATAACTTTGCGACATGAAAGGCATTATATAAATGTAAAATTGTTGTTGTAAATAAATGAGGTAAAATCAAATATTGAGGTCATTGTTTATCATATCAAGTGTGCCAGAGGCAGACGCCCATCCGGATGTCATTCTTAATGGCAAAGTTTGTGAATACAACACAGTACTGAAATGTAAATGTAACTGAAATGTTCAAGAAACTTAACATCCAGGAGAAAGCAGTTTGTTTAGTTGGCACCCCAGCCCCTCAGGTCACTTGCTGGTTGTTCACATACAGTGGTCACCATGCCCCTATCTCTTCCAAAATCACTTTATCTTGCTACTCTTCTCTTTGCCTTCAAAAACCTCTTAAAAATCCATTTAGCCATTCTTACATCTCCCATTTAAATCTTCCATGCGCTTACAAGATTAGTCAAATGTTTTGAGATGTTCGGTTGTATGAAATGTGATATTATTGCAGGTTATTGTTATGTATTGGATTATTGCAAAATATAGAAACAGTTACTATTTTGCTACTGGAAATGATCCTTATTTGTCGAAACAAACCAGTTTTGTATCAACGAGCTTTCTATTAGATTACTCATCTGCTCGTTAATGTATGACAAATTTTAATCAATGGAACACATTCTACGGTTCTGAACAACAATTGCTCTAATAACGATACTATTAATCCTCAGAATCAAAGTGAGAGATTAATGAAGATTTGATCCCAGTTCTAAATAGTTCCACATGTCAGAGAGGCAGGACAAGGTATCAGTGAGATGACAAGGGAAAATCAGATTAGAGAAACCTACCATCTCATGGTGTCTAGCTACAACAAAAAATTGCATTTATATAGCGCATTCCATGTCAGGAGGATGTCCCAAGGCACTGGATAATCAATGGTTTGCACTCAAGGTGGGGATTCGAATCAAGAGGGGTGAGAGGATGTCCGACGATACCGTGAAAGAAGAAGGTCTTAAGATGGATGTGATTTGCATTGTTTGTTGAAATGCCTTCTGGAAGTAGACAACATCCAAAGACACTCTTTTCCACCATGTTAGTGACCTCCTCTAAAAATTCGATTAGATTCGTCTAATTGAACGCAGATCAAAACTTTACAAACCCAATAGTAATACAAAAAGTTATTCCACATATTCAGTAGTTATATATTGAAAAATTTAATTTTTCTCCTTCTTATTACAACTGCAATACACTGTGCTTCACATATGGGAAAACTGATGTTATTTGTAGAACAATAACTGTGAAATTGCAAGCAACTAATGATTTCATTTCAATTGCAACTGTTCTCTTCATTAAAATCTACTCACGTTGCAGCACAAAGTAATAATGAGGGTGCAAAAGCAGAAAATAAAACCTCCTTAAACCTCCATAATTGCAAGCTTTGTTTGAGTAACTAACATGAGCAAGCAATTTGAAGGATCAGTCTTATGCAAACCTTCCATTATGCCGTACAGCCTAAACTCTCTGTGCATGATGGAACTCAATAACCTATTCAGAAGACTTACTAGAGTGTGAGCTCCATGTTTACTGTAACAGAGCATGTTTTAGCTGAGGTCAAGTTCAATTTCTACTTCCTTTTGTCTGTTAATGGTCTCAGCCACTTATATATAATGACATTATGTTATATTATACCAAACCTCTTTATTTTCTATCAATCACATCACAAAAACAGTAGAATTTTTTCTGTCCAGTTACTACCACCATCTTTGTGTGTTGAAATAAATTTTATTCGGCTTATAATTAGATTTAAAAAGTACATTGTGAAATGGCTTAATTATATTTATCAGGTTAATCAATGCAAATCAAAATCACATTTTCTAATTGGCCAATTTTGTAGACTGGATATGAAGGAATCCATTACAAGGGTTGCAATTCAATCTAAGGGCTCAGAGATGGCAACGACATAACAATCCACTAAAATCAAGTTTGAGTACTTATGCATTTATAGCATACGTAAAAGTACTGTATCACCATCAAATATTATTGCTCTGTAAAATGCTTTTACTGTCCCATTACATATCTCATCTAGCAAGAATGCACTAAAGTATTTTACAGTCGCATGATTCGAAAACACAAAAAAACACACAAACACACACAATGAGAATATAAGTTTTGAACTCAAAGTAAGACAGGCATGCGTTACCTAAACAAACATAGATCAGACTATATTTTTATTTAAAAATGGATACACGATCAACGCACTCATGAGGAGAGGGGAAATGCAAGTAACTTATGTAATTCAATTATAAACCAACACAAATACTATTCACTGACTGGGGTTGGATCTTCCTTCAAAGGAAGCTCGGTGTAGGATTTCAGGAGTATATGGTTTTGCATCCTGTGTGTACTGTAGGCTTTGAGCATCAATTGAGTGATTGCACTGGTTGATCCCAGGTCCCTTTCCATGCAGTGTTTGGTACCAGGCATGAGGACTTTTAAGGGTTGTGGGATTGTGTCATAGCTTGGGCGGATGGCATGTTATGGCAGCTAAAAATGAAAATTGGGCCAGTTAGCCAGAACAGGCGTGCAGAATGGGCAGATGATATTTAATACAGAGAAATGTGAAATGATTACTTTGCGAGAAAGAATAAATACCCTGAATGGATACAGCTTTCAAGAAAGATTGGACAGATTGTAACTTTACTCTCTAGAGTTGAGAGGGGGCTTGATTCAGGTGTTTTAAGAATAAGAAAGGATTTGATAAAGTGGATTTGGATTGGCTGTTTCCATTTGTTAGTGAGTCCAAAACAGAAGGGCATAAATATGATAGTTAGTAGTAGATCTAATGGAGAGTTTAAAAAGACCTTCACACAGAGAGTGGCCAGAATGTGGAAGTTGTAGTTGAAGCAAATAGCATTAATGTATTTTGATTTATATATAAGGGAAAAGGGAATAGAGGGGTATAGGTAAGAGAATTAGGAGGGGTGGGAGTTAATGTGGAGTATAAACACCAGTACAGACTAGTTGGGCCTAATGGCCTATTTATGTGCTGCATCACTCTATGTAACCACACTGAATGGATGAGTGGTTGGAGCTGAGGAAACATGACTCTAGAGAACTCCCAGGTCTCCTATCAAATGTCTGGAAATAGGATGTGCACCTTTCAGAACTACATTAGGTTAGGAAGAAGACTATTCGGCCCATTGTGCTTGTGTTAGCTCTCTAAAACACCTATCTATTTAGTCCTAGTATCTTGTGCCCTTTCCCCCAAACATCCCATTTTTACTACAATTCTGCCATTATTTACCTTCAAGTTCAGATGAACAATTCAGAGCTTGTAAGGGATGGTGTACATCTCCAGCTTCAAAGAGGTAGGGAAACTGCTAATTATATGCCTACATCAATTGTAAATCCATCTCTCCAACTTCAAGTGGTAGTAACAGGCAGCACAGCACCTTGGAAGAGTCTCTTTTCAAAAACCTCAGGAGGATACAGAAATTAGCTCAATGCTTCTAGCCATCTACACCCCCTTCACAATCTCCAGAAATCAACAGATGTCTTTACTGATGACCAATACTGATGGTCTAGTGGAGGGAGGTCTGTACTGTGCTGTACTGAAGGTGCCTCCAGGTTTCTCAGCTCTTTACTCATTTTGATACAGCAGCAAGTTCCCAACTGACGATGAGCTGTTGTAGGACATGGCATGAGAAAGGCATCAAATAGTTAAGCTTACCTACAAGAGTCAGATCATGCTCTTCAAGCAGCTAGTTGTGAAATCCCATACTGTGCAGCACAAAATGGAATAGAATCATAAAAAGCACAGGAGACCATCTGCCTCTTTAAAAGAGCGGTGCATTCCTTCGCCTTTTCCTCCATACACTTTACCCTTTTAGAATTTCCCTTTTCATTCTGGTCTCAATAATTCTCTGCATAAAAAAANTCTAACTTTTTTTGGTAATAATTTTAAATTTATGGCTTCTCTGAACCTTATCAAACATCCTCAATTTTGTAATACCTCTATAGGGTATCCAATGATACTTTTCCATTTTAAAAACTTCCCCTTTATTCTGGTCTCCCCTTTTTAGTAAAGACTTGCATCCCTGATACCATCCTTGTGAATCTTGTTACTCTCTCTGGGACGTTGACATCCTAACATAAGGTGCCCAGAACTGGTTACAACCCTCAACTGTAGCCTAACCATTGATATTTTTAATTTTATTCCCAGATGATCATCCTATTCTTTGAATGCGTTATCAATGAAGTTCCATTTGCTCTGTGATTCAGGTGGAAGGAGGGAGAACATCATGCTACTGCTCGGTCAAAGATGCATGGAATCTGGCTTGCAATTAAATCTGATTTATGCTCCCCTCCTAAAATTTAACCAAATGTTAATTAATCCTAATCTCATTGTAGTTTATTTTAGCTCAGATTATAATAATTGTAATAAAATAATAAATGTATAATAATAATAATTTTGTCACTCAATCCATGACTGTTTGTGGGACACTGTTGTGCGCAATTGGCTGCCGTGTTTTACCCACAAACTATACATTCAATTCACTTTACAGTATATTCTGTGAAATACTTTGAGACTTCTAAATGACGTGATAAGGCGCTACATCAAATGCAAGGATTATTATTTACTTATAGATTAGCTGTCATGTTAGCTGACATTAACTTCATTGTTTTATAAATGCAAGTTATTTGTATAACATTACCCTGTTTTTAAATGTTATGACCCCATTTACAAAACATTAAAAATAAGTTTTGTCAATTCCCTTTCATACCAGGCACCTTATTTTTTTCAATAAACCTCTTAATCAGCATTTTATCAACCGCATATACAAAATCCATGTACACAACATTAATTGAATTTCCTTTTATCAATACAGTTATTTTCTCAAATAACTTGATTAAATTTTTCAAGCAAGAATTGACTTTTACAACTCCATGCCAATTGTTAATTAACCCAGGTCTCGAAGTGGTTGAATTTATGCTGCTTTATGACTTCCAAATGTTTACCCATTACCATTAGAAAATTCTGCTAATGACAGATTGAACACTAATTCCAGGACAACAGGATTCCACGATCTTGTGTAAACCAATCAGACAGAAAGCACAGAATGACCCACCCAACACCTATATTCCTGCCTCCATCTTTACTGTACTCAAGAACAAATGCAGAAACCTCGCAAAGATCCTCAAAGAACATCCACAGCTATCCAATAACAAATTTGGCCTAGAAGCTATCTCTTGGGACATCCACTTACAGCAGAATGAGGGAAAGCAATTTTTTTTAAATTAAAAAAGGTTTAATACAGCTCTGTAAGACATTGCTGGGTGTTTACTTCCTTTGCAACTCATTTCCTGGTATATTGCATAATATATGTTGAAGTCTATTTCCTTCCAATTATGTGATGAGCATACTGAATAAATGATAGCCAAATTGAAGCAGACATGATGTAGGATCATGGGTATTATGCCAATTGGGGAGGCTTGCTGTGCAGTAAAACAGTATCGTGCCTTAGAGATTATATTTCCCAGCAATGACTCACAGAATGTTTACAACAATGAAGGTCATCGCTGCTGGCGCGAGCTACTCCAACACAGTCATCTACTCCAATGCCATTCCCGTGTTCTTTGTCCATAATTTCAATGTTAATTTTCTTCAAGTATCTATTCAATCCCGTTCTAAATATCGTAATGCACTTGGCTTCAACACATTATATGCTCATAGTTCTCAACAACAAACCGTAACTTCACAGTCATGCAAGTTTTCCATCAAAATTATTCATGTTTTAATGTGGCTATGACATAACTTCACACAACTCACTGACCATTAGCATTCACCAAGAGACAAGATTGCTGATCAAAATAAAATTAAACCAAAACATAATAAAATCACCCCATTAAATTCAGTTTATTTAAATAGGATTTCAAGCAATTAATGTCACATTTGGGTCCACATAACTTTTAAACTATCCTTCTTACACTTTGACAACTAAACGTTTCATTAAGATTCTGCTTTACAATAAGTTTATAAACAGATAACGAGGAGTTAATTCAAGACATTTGCTAACCTAACTCTTACTTATGACAACATAATTGTCAATCCAGGATAAGTTTTGAATTTAATAATGATCTTTACATTCGATATACGGCCTTTTGTAGGCGAATGCAGCAGCCAATTTGCACACAGCAATATCCCACAAAAAAACATGAAATGAATGACTAATGTTATCCGGGGAATTGCGGCCAAGACACCAGGAGAAACTCCCTTCTCTTTTCAAATCGTGCTATTGGATTGTTGACATTCACTGGATCATTGTTTAATGGCTCATCTACGGCATCTGTGAAGTTGCAGCACATCCCCAGTAACTCAGTGGTAACACTCTCATCACCGAGTCAGAAGGATGTGCATTCAATTCCAATATCAAGGCTATGCTCCAGTGGAATGCAAGAGGAGTGCTGCATTGTTGGAAGTGTGTCCACTGAATGAGATTTAAAACAAGGGACCGTCTGCCTGTTCAGGTGGATATTAAAGATCGTAAGGTCTAATTGAAAAGAGCAGGGAGTTTCCCCCGGTGGCCAAGTGAACAATCCCCAAATAATATTGATCACTGACTTCATGTCTGTGGATATTGCCGTGCGCAAACTGACTGCCATATTTATGATAGGATTGGCAAAAACAATTATAATAATAATCCTTGCATTTGTTAAGGGCCTCCTTATCACTGAAACGTCTCAAAGCACTTCACAGATTATATTGTAAAATGACTGTATTTTGTGGGAAAAATGCGGCTATTTATATTTATCTCAAGATGCATCTCTGACTGTACTTTCGTCACCTTTTCCCTCACCCAGCTTCCACCCCAGCTTGAGCGCTCGCCCAGCAGTCTTACATGCCTCAAGATGTCCTCCCGATAAAATTGTATTACATTGCTGGTTATTGCTATACACTACAGAATCACAGAAATTTACAGGACAGAAGGCGGCCATTCGGCCCATTGTGTCTGTGCATAATCTTCTAAGAGCAATCCTTTCAGTCCCATGATCTGCCCTTTCCCCATTATCCATGTAGTTTACTCCTTTTTAGGTACTTATCTAGCTCCCTTTTGAAAGCTAATATGGATTCGATCTCAACCACTGCTCCCGACTGGGCATTCCAATATCCTAACTTCTCTGTGTATTAAAGAAAAGTCTAACCTCCCTACTTCCTTGTTTACTGACTACCTTAAATTGATGCCCCCAGTCACTGATTCACTGACCAGTGAAAATAATTTCTTCCTACTATATCTACCGAACCCCTCATGTGTTTCAACAGAAAAAATCCTAGTTCCTCCAATCTTTGCTCATAGGCCAAACCAATCACTCCCACACATGCCTCTGTTTACCTAGCAGTAAGCAGGAACCCAGGTGTTAGTCTGCATCCAGTTGGTAATAATTTCTTAAAAAAATAAGAAGAATTTGGTCACTCAATACACAGCTATTTGTGGGACACTGCTGTGCGCAATTGGCTGCAGCGTTTCGCCCACAAAATATACAGTCAATTCACTTTACAGTGTATTCTGTGAACCATTTTGAGACGGCTCAAAGCCATGATAAGGCGCTATCAAATCCAAGGATTATTATTATTAGTAAAACCATCCTAGTGAATCTTGTCTGTACCCCTTGTACTGCTCTAACATCTTTCTAAAGTGGGGTAACTAAAACTGGACAAACTATTCTAACTAATGATTTTTACAAGTTTATTATTACCTTTTTGGTTTTATTTTCTATACCCCTACTCGTAAAATCTAGAATTCAATTTGCTTTCTTGACAGCATTTCCCACGTGCCTTGCTAACTACAAATATACTCAGCTACTACTAATTTACCAACTTGGGATGCTCCACATCTTATTTATATTAAAATGACAATAATGGCTTGGTAACGCAAGATCAAAGATTTTAAAATTATGAAAGTCCACTGTTGAAACCTTTTTCCAAGCCTGATGTTGAGGTCAATAGCCCTATGGGAAAAGCTTCAGTGAAGGTCAAAAGGATCAATATAGTCCAATTTCACTTACAGTATTTTTACATCAAAAGTTAATGCCACAAGACTATAGATAAGATACCTTGAGTATATATATCAATAATTGCTCATTTCATAATTCAATTATGACTGCCTTTAAGATGGATATCTCTATCTCACAAAATAAAAACAAGTACTAGATAATTTACAGATGAAAAATAATTTGGACACTGAAAACAAACCATAATCTAAATTGGTTCTCTGTGCTAACATGTATCCTTCAACAAAATATGGTCAGTGCTAACAATTCTTATAAGGATGCTATGATAAGGAAAACCAGTGCACACTTGATTTTATTTAAAGGCTGTCAATACAGGAGACTCATAAACAAAAAGAACCTCAAGAAAAATTAGAAAGCGGGACAATACTGTTCCTCTTTTAGAAAAAGGCGTGCAGCTAATTGCATAAAAGCATTCCATTAAACTTTAAATTGCAGGTGATCATTTGTGATCCCAAGGTCTAATTTATTTGTAATAAACTTGTTTGGTTACTACAGTAGGGTAATAGTCTGGTACCTGAGCATAAGACCATAAGACTATAAGACGTAGGAGCAGGAGTAGGCCATTCAGCCCCTCGAGCCTGCCCCGCCATTTAATAAGATCATGGCTGATCTTCCAACCTAATTCCATTTACCCGCCCTGTCCCCATGTCCCTTAATCCCTCTATCTTTTAATAATAATAATCCTTGCATTTGATATAGCTCTTTTCACGTCTTCTAGACGTCTCAAAGTGCTTCACAAAATAGACTGTAAAGTGAATTGACTGTATATTTGTGGGCGAAACGCGGCAGCCAATTGCGCACAGCAGTATCCCACAAACAATCTTTGCAAGCGAGAGACCTGAGTTCAATTCCAAGCAGAGGGCGAAAACTTGGGCAAGTTTCCTTACTCCACACACCTAATAATAATCCCTCCAAAAAACCCCCCCCAAAAAAATTGGTCATTTTCAATCTAAGACTGTTTGTGGGACATTGCTGTACGCAATTGGCTGCCGCGTTCGCCCACAAATATACAATCAATTCACTTTACAGTGTGTTCTGTGAAGCGCTTTGGGACGTCCTCCCGACGTGAAAAGCACTATATCAAATGCAAGGATTATTATTATTATCATTATTATTAAACAGTCGTGGACTAAAAATGACCAATTTATTATTGCTTTGTTTTGGAGGGATTATTATTAGGCGTGTGGAGTAAGGAAACTTGCCCAAGGTTTCGCCCTGCCTGGAATTGAACCCAGGTGTCTCACTTGCAAGGCAAGTGCTCTAACCACTGAGCTACAGGACTCCACTCCATTTAGAAATTTATCAACCTCAGTCTTGAATATGTTCAAAGTCTGAGCATCCACAGCCTTCTGGGGTAGAGAATTCCACAAATTCACTACCTTCTGAGTGAAGAAATGTTTCCTCAACTCAGTTCGAAAAGGCTGACCCTTAATCTTGAGACTATGACCCCTAGTTTTAGATTCTCCAACCAGGGGAAACAGTCTCACGGCATCTACCCTGTCAAGACCCTTAAGAATCTTATAGGTTTCTATAAGATCACCTCTAATTCTTCTATATTCTAGAGAATATAGGCCTAGTTTACTCAACCTTTCCTCATAGGTCAACCCCCTCATCCCAGGAACCAACCTAGTGAATCTATGCTGCACTCCCTCTAAGGCGAGTATGTCCTTTCTTAAATAAGGAGAAAACTGCACACAATATTCTAGGTGCGGTCTCACCAATGCCTTATACAACTGCAGCAAGACTTCCTTACTCTTGTACTCTAACCCTTTTGCAACGAACGCCAACATGGCATTAGCCTTCCTAGTTGCTTGCTGTACCTGCATACTAACTTTTTGTGGCTGGTGTACAAGGACACCCAAATCCCTCTGAACACTAACATTACCTAGTCTCCCCCTCTATAAAATAATCCGCTTTTCTATTTTTATTACAAAGTATGACAAAATAAACCCCTTGCTGGACCAGGTCCGACATCAAAGAATATTTTTTTTAAATATTCGTGGACCTGAACGTTTGTCGTCTCCCGCCGGCCTACACTCCCAGTCTACACAGCGCACTGAGCAGAAAAGAGCTTATTTACTATCTTCTGCTCGTGGTATTCAAACAATTACAATGTTTAGTGTATTTCTCACACTATGCAATGGCGAAAGAGCTTGTATGATTGGTGCACAAATACAATCAGTATATGGACAATGTCTTCCATTAGTAATATAACACACAAAGAGCAGTGGAGGAGATGGCCAATGTTGTGGAGGTGTTGGATTTGAGCCATGAGTCTCCTCTTATGTTTGGTGCGGTTATATGAATAGTTCAGTTTATTGAATAATTTTCACTGTCAAATTGAGTATTCAATTAACAGAATTTCAATGTAGTATGTTAACAACTTTATAATCTAAGGTAATATTTAATTCACCTATAAAATAGATTATTATGCAGTCAAAGACTTACTTGCCACTGAGAAGTTATTTAAAGGGTAAGGTAGATCTGCATCTTGAGGTTTCTCCTTGTATCCTATGAAGGATCCATCAGTCTTCAATAGAAAGTACCTTGGTCTCCAGTTTTTGATATATTCTCCTGACAGGAAGAAATACAAATATTAACCAAGGATTTTGAATCAACTACCTTAAAATAACTATTTAATGTCCCTTCTGGGATAGAGTTAATAGATGAAGACATTTCCAAAAAGAAACATAAACTGATTCAGGAATGGAGTTCCAGATAGCGGGGGCAGAATGGCTAAAGGGTTTGCTACCAATGATGCGACAGAGCAAGAAGGATATTGTGAGCTGAGAGAGCAACAGAGGGTTATAGGAGGTCACAGAGTCAGGGTGGGGTGAGGCTGTGGAAGGATACAAAGGTAAATCAAAACACAAACTCCAAATATGACTCGATTGTGTTTCCCCTCTTAAAATAAAATCAGTAGCATATTAGATTGGGATGAGAACAGAAATATAGGAGGAAAATAACACCAGACGAGCATCAAAAGAGAAAGCTTAATACAATTACCCCATAAGAAATAGCTCAAATGGCAACTTAAGAGTTGACGAGTTATCCAAAGTATCATTGTCATTAGCCATACTGTACATGAAACTTATGTAACTATTAAACTGAAATAAGTGTAACAAAGTTATAATCAATGTGATGGTCAGAACGCTTGCACTTTATCAGTAAAACTATCTTTTATTTGTGAGGGTGAAAGTGAAAAAAAAACAATGTTCCACAATAGCAGTGAGCATTTATAAATGTAACAAATCAACAACCACCTGTGTTTAATCAGTTTAGGAATAGGCAATGCTTGCAATTTAAACAAAATGTAGGATTATCATGTTGGATGTGAATTGACCCTTAAATGGAAGCACATTGACACTTGGCACAACCAGTCAAGTAAAATGCAGGTTAAGTAAAGTAATTTCTGTCTACTTAATAATAAATTAAACATATAGGTGAATGACATACAAATGATGTATTTTAATCAAAAATTACTGGAAAAAGTTATGATTGAATGCTTTACACCACATCTGCCCTTTTCTTAAGCTTAATGGAAAAACAATGCACAAATAATTAATTTCACTGCATAAGCAAAAAATGAGTACCTTCAATAATTAGTTGCAGTTAAAGACTGATGGAACACGCTTTGTCATTTTTAATTTTTATTTTAGAATGAATGAGGCAAGAGAAACAAGTTCTTGAGGGAAAATAATTAAATACTTCAGTATATACCACTTCCAGAACAGCTAGCTCACTGATCCACCAGGCAGTCACTCAGTAACAGAGACATTCCAGATCACTAGCTTAAAAAGATTAGGTCCAGACACTGTGCAGTCACAATGCCGTTAGTTTGGCATAGAGGGCTAAGAAAGATAGAGGAGGAAACGATAACAACCAAATACTCTTCATATATTAAGATACACTTCCCATCACAAAACCACGATTGAAAGATAGAGATTTAGTGTTTGAAAGAGTAAAACTCTGAGAGGGTAATAGCATTATCCGTGCTGATATTGGTTTCAGCCAATTATCAGCTATTGGAGGATTCATTAAATCTCACTATGAATAAGGAACTCTTCTGACATCCAAAACATTAATCTTTCTCTTGTCCTTATGTCAATGTTAATTTAACTATGGCTTCCAGACAGCCTGGCATCAAAGGGTGGAGATCATAGGAGTAGTATTCAAAGACACGGTGGCTAGTTGTGACCATGCACAGCTGAGAATAAGTGATGGCGAGTGATCCACTCCCACCCCAATGTAACTACAAAAACAGCCAGTAGGAACTCAACAAGAGTGGCTTGGTAAGAATTCACCCAATTTTATGTTTGCCTCCAGATGGCACTTCCCTGTAGTGATGTCAAAGATGGGGATCTCACCAATAAGTATAATAATGAAGCAGATACATGGCCCACCACTTCTTGGCACTACACATAAACTTTCAATAGACTGGTTTAAACTGTTAATTTGACAATCTCAAGATGGCTACCTGTTATGGTTCCCATTTTAATGGACAAACACTCAGATCTTCCGGTTGTGTTGTCTGTTGCCCACACTGGTACTTCAACCTGCCACAAACCCACAGCCTCCTGTTCTCCCACCATTGATGCTGAGCATTAACCACACATTTCTTGCCTTTCCAGAACTAATAATTGAATTTCCAAGAAAAAAAAAGAAACAGAGGTAATGGCCCTCTCACACAAAAAAAACTATTTCAGGCATCCATGCCTGTAGGCGTCTTCGTGACTCAGCTGGTAACACTCTCTCCTCAATCTGAAGATTGCTTAATCCCCACATTAGGACTTTGAGTTCAAAGTCTAGGTGTCATGACACTCCAATACAGGTGGAGTGTTCCACTGCTGGAGATGCCACTCTTCAGTTGAAACATTAAACTGAGGTCCCATCTAACTGTTCAGGTGGACATTATGTCATGACACTGTTCGAAAAGGGAAGCGAGTTTTCTGGCCAACAACCTCCTGGTGAAACAAAAACAGAGAGAGCTGGGAACACTCAGCAGGTCAGGCAACCTCTATGGAGAAAGGAAAGTGAGTCAACGTTTCGGATCCACAATTCCTCGTCAGAACAGACAGAACAGTCAGAACAGGGTCGTGGACCCGAAACATTGACTCACTTTCCTTTCTCCATAGATGCTGCCTGACCTGCTGAGTTTTCCCAGTTCTCTCTGTTTTTGTTTCAGATTTCCAGCATCTGCAGTATTTTGTGTTTTGAACCTCCTGATGAAACTTGGTCATTTATTTAATGGCTGAGGGACATTGCTCTGTGCAAATTGTCTAGCTAAATCATCTGCAAATACAATTGCTACACTTTCCAGAAAACTCTGGTGCACTTTGAGGCACATTTGTTTACATTTAGGTACTATATTAATTGAAAAAATTATTATTATCCAATCTATAGTGTGAAGAACAGTTTTTATGTTCCCTTCCTAACTCCTCCCTCCACAGGCTGCAGATAATCCAGAACTCTGCAGTCTGGGTCCTCTCCCGCACCAAACTCTGTGACCCCATCTCCCCCACTCTCGCCCGACTCCACTGGCTCCCTGTCCATCAGAGGATCCAGGTCAAGATCCTGGTCCTCACATACAAAGCCCTCCATGGTCTCGCCCCACCCTACCTCTGCGACCTCCTACCCCCTACCGCCCGTTTCGTCCGCTCAGCCGGCTCTGGCCTGCTCCATGTCCCCCGACCCACCCGCCCCACCTTTGGCGGGAGAGCCTTCAGCCACTCTGCCCCCAACCTCTGGAATTCCATCCCCCAATCACTCCGCCTCGTCCCCTCCTTAGCCTCCTTCAAGTCCCACCTCTTCGACCATGCCATCGGCCACCCCCCTTCCCCTCCCCTCCCTTACCCCCCCAACCCCAGCTCGCGTCTGAAATGCTGTACTCTGTCCAGCGCCTTGGGACGTCCTCCCAACGTGAAAGGCACTATACAAATGTAGTCTTGTTGTTGTTTGTTTTAATCTAAACCTCTTTAAAATTATCTGAAATACTTAATTCACTATTAACTGCTGGTCTATTAACTTGTAAAGGTAGTTAGACTGATAGATGAAGTTTCAACATTGCATGTAGAGAGGTGTATAAATGTCACTTAAGTAACTTGGATCATGGTATCAAAACATTTTTCCCAAGATTGGGTTGTATTTACTGCCCCAAATGCAAGGGACATATGGCACACAGCAATTCGGTTCCTGAACCCTGTGGTTACTGTTAGTTTGAGCATGACTCTGAGCTAAATTAGACACTGGGATACTTCCATGGTGTTAAAAACCCTGCAGCTGGGAGCCTTGTAGTTACTGTTGGTTTCTAACAGACCTCCAGGTCAATCTGACAGAGATAACTGTGTTAGTTTTCCATGCCATCATTAAAAATTAAGCAAACTGCCACTAAGCATAATTCTCTGGAGAAAAACATTAACCTGTTGCAAATTCTGCTTTCACAGTGCTTTATGAAGCAATGGGCATTTCGGGAGAACAGAGAAATATTTCCTTATTTTTACAATGTAGGCCTCCTCCAGCTCAGTATAACATAGATCAAATGCTATACTCTTCAGAGTATTGCTATAGAACACCTCAGGTGCCTTCTACATATTAACAAATTGAACCCAAATTAAATAAATTTTATAAGAGAAGAAAAGAAAATCACATAAATCAAAACCACTATACAAAGTTGTAAACGTGGTACTTTGAACTCAAGTAGAAAGTAAATTTGAGGCAGCCAAAAGTTGAGGCAGCCAATAGATTTCTCTCTTCTTCCCTTCTATTAAAAATACAGCACTTCAAATGGTTCATTTTTGACTTTTAAATAAATATAACTAAAACTTCAAACTTCTTGGTGTTCAACAACTTCAAGACTGTAAAAACTTTAAGATTAGACATACCCTATAGCACCATTTGCAATCGTTCTGCTAGGGAGATTCCATCCAGACTCAATGACCCAATGACCCAATGCCAACAACAACTTGGATTTATATAGTACCCTCCACGCTGGACGGCGTCTCAGAGCGCTTCACAGTAACGGATCCCGGGGCCGAGTCAGGGGGAGGGGGGGGAGAAGGTGACCAAAAGCGCTGTCGAAAAGAAAGGTCTTCAGCAGAGACCTGAAAATGGGAAGGGAGGGAGTGAGACAAAGGGAGTGAGGAAGGCAGTTCCAGAGCCTCGAGGCACAGTGGTTGAAGGTACAGCCGCCGAGGGTGGAGCAGAGGATTCGGGGTACAAGGAGGAGGCCAGACCCGGAGGAACAAAGGCATCGGGTACTGTTTTGAGGAGAGAGGTCAGAGAGATGGGGGGTGCAGAGGAGTGCAGGGACTTGAATACGAGGGTGAGATCTTGAAATCGATCCTCTCTGGGATAGGCAGCCAGTACAGTCTGGCAAGGACTGGGATGATCGGGGAGTGGAGTTTCGTGCGGGTGAGAATGCGGGCGGCAGAGTTTTGAATGATTTAGATTTGATGGTAGTGGATGGGAGACCGGCGAGGAGGGCATTGGAGTAGGCCAGCCGAGAGGTGACAAAGGCATGGGTTTCAGCGGCTTTTGGGGAGAGATAATGGCGACCCAACCCCCATGATGGTCAGATTATTTGTTAAAACTGGTTTAACAAGTACAGGATAAGTTTATGTACAGGTATACATATCTATAAGTGCACTTATTTTCTGTTTCCTATCACTTATTTCTGCTATTGTATTGGGAACTGCACTTCTCGGGAGATGTATTATTTTAAAGAAAAAAGATACTGTATTTCCAGGTTATGTGTGAACACCAAACATCTTTATGTAATAAACAATTTCCATACAATAAAATACACTGTAATGTATTTTCAACATGACAAAACATGGCAGACAGTCAGTTATCATTCATCCGTCCTACAAATGCACAAGTTTCCATCCCCATTTCCAAGCTAGCTTATTTCACACAAGAGCACAGGTTCACCGAGTGAGTTAAACCACCTTGCCACTCTGTTATTCTAGCAATACTAGCAATAGAGTAATACTGTTGAAAGTCACAAAACTGCAAATCAGAAATTAAAAAAGCTCACGAAGTGCTGCAATGATCTCAATCTACTTGGGAAAAATAGTCCATAATAATCAGAGTCAGTTAGTTAATGTTATTCCCGCCCAAGGCAGCTCATTGCAAGAGTTCACATAGTGCATGGTGCAGCTGGCTGAGCGATGTAGGCAAGTTCATTCCAATGATAGATCCCATATTTTCTTTACTGGGATGTATAGAATGAGACATTATACATTATAAGCGAGCTATGAAATAAAGGGGGAGTCCCTTACTCACATTTTGCCTGGGAAGCAGGCGGGAAAATGACAGCTTAATGATATAAGCCAGGGTCTCATCAGGTGTTCACTGTATGGTAGCCAACTTTTTGGAGTTTAAGAAACATTCAAATTGCTAATGGAATATCTATAACTATCTAATAATAGAAACAAGCAGATGAAACAGTCATTTCTGTTCATGCTTTAGAAGTGTCATCAACAGCCAGAGGTTGCTAAGCACAGGTTTAAATATGAATGCTTAGAGCACCACTTTCCTGGGCTCACAATAATTGTGAGTTGATAGTTCAACCACAGCCACCTGCTCGCACCATACTTATGAAAGTTCCCAAAACTAAACTAATCAATTTACATGTATAATTCTAGTCAGCCAATGGAGCAATATAGGCTTCAATTCTGAAGCAAAACCTTACTAACAGTAAGGGTGAATAACACAAAGATGGATGAAGATAAACTGAAAAGAGGCAAAGAACAATTTAAAAAACGAAATTCTTAAATGGAAATTAAAATCCCATGAGTTATTTTGATTATTGAACCATTTTATCAGACTGAGGCACTGTGATATTGATGTTACATGTACAAAATGCAGGAACAATCTTTTCGAAGTTCAAACCTAAAATAATTATAATACTGAAGTACCGTTAGCTATGTATCGCTTTTTCCAACATAACTGACAGAAGCTGTAGCATTGTAGGGCATTTTGAACTCTTCTCAGTATGCTGTTTGACATCTGCACATGTTTATGCGTCTCTCCAATAAGCTCTTCAACACCCCGCTGGAGCTGTCATTTTTTTATTCTTCCTATCTGGCAGATGGCAAGTCAACAATCGGCATCAACAGCAGCAATGCCTCACCACAGAATCGCCTGCTCCTTGCGTCACAGACACAATAATAAACTCTTTGTTGTCCCCCACAATACAGCTGCTTAAACCACTTTGGTATGAAGCCGGTCTGCTGAAAGCACAAACTCCCTTCTGTCGGGGGTTTGTTAAAAAAACGGCAAAATGTTAAACAACCTAAGCCACAACACAGCTGCAAACAACCAGACACTTCAAAAGCTCCTCCCTAACAAAGCCCCTGAAAGGGGGCCGTCTGTAGCTTATGGAGCAATTAAAAAGTACGGCAGCTTGTTTTGTGCACATAACAACTGGACAGACAAGAACTGCAGTAGTCAAAATCAAGACCAGCTACTTTCAAATTTAATAGCTTTAATACCCATTTTATAAGATTTGTATAATAAACATATAAGTGTAAATAAACAAGCAATCCATTGAGCCTGAAGAAATAAAAATTTTGAAACTGACAATTGAACAGTTCAAAAAAATCTAAATTTTGCTGATAGAATTAAAAAATATTTCTCAATTGGGATAGTTCTGAAAGTTACCCTACTTTTGGTCTAACTAGAAAAATAGAACTTGGTCCACTCATCATTTTTCTTTTACCTATGCTTTTCTAAACTGTTGCTGGGTAATTCTTATAATTCTAACTGGTGCATGTAGTTAGAAATAAACAGAAACAAACAAGATATTTGCATGGACTGCCAGACACTTCCTCAGTCAGCATTGTCCTGGAAACTGTGATTTAATCTGTGACCTGCTTACCCACTTTCCCAGCTAGAAGATTACAAGGAGGTCAGAAGCTGTAAAAGGGAAGGGAGAACGAGTAATGATTGTTAAACAAGCTGCACAGAGTCAAGCGAATCCGGGCTCCACTCATCACACAATTGTATTCTTTTTTCATCTCCCTCTATTCATTAGTTCAAACACTAATTCCACTGGGCTCTTTACAATGTATGCCCACAATTGCTCTGGTATGTATAAAAAAACCCTACTTAAACTAACAGAATTATTATACACCCATGATTTCAAAACCACTTTGACTATAAACTGATCAGCAGTTGCTATAGGATTGATTACAATGACATTTCAGAAATCAATCCAGAGAAAGTTGAATTCTAATATTACCTTTGCTTTCACATATTAAATTTACCCTTTTACTATTATTGTCTTACAATAACCCAATTTCTTCTGTTGTACTGTGATTGCTTTCTACTACTTGTTCATCTAGGCGTACCCTACCCAATAGGGCTTTAGCTTGTAGGATTAACAGGAGCTCAGGAAGAATCCCTATCCTCAGTGACTAATCTACCCCTCCAAGTCCTGTGGACAAGCCAGGCTTGCTGATGTGTTAATGTGGCTTGAAATACTGCAAACCAGTCTGACTCAGGAACTAGACTACCAAGACCACCACAGGTTATAGACTCAATTTCCGACATTCCATCGTCGAGCACATCACCTTAATAGATGCCTCCCTTCCCTTAGGAGGTTAGTCGTGAGCTAGGCCAAGAGAAAAGTGAGGAAATATTTGCTCAAAATTGCAGAGCATTTTACAGATCTTGTGGAGGGTTTCTAGGAAATTTGCTAGATTTTGCGGGGGAATGTGGAGGGGTCATCGGTGCTAATAAGAGAGGTATCTTGCTGCTAACCTACATTTTTCTCTTTTCTCATTTTTAAAGACTAAAGCACGAAGAAATAACACATCATAGATTATTGCATAAAAACTCAATTTATTAATGTTTTCTTTAAGAATAACAGAACATGACACCTTTTAAAAGATGCAAAAGTGCAGTTTCAATCAATGGTCTCAACCAGGAACAAGTACACATCCGTGTCCTCAACATGTTTCTTCAAAATTGCTTCATGGAGGAATAAGCTCCTTCAAGTATGTTGTAACAGTCCTTCCCTGTTTCATGCACTTGCATAGAAACTCTTGGCAGGCAGGAGCTTTTCCAAGCAGTATGTCTGCTCCAGTTAAACACCGCACAAACTCCAATATGAATTCTTTCCTCTCTATAGATGATGCAGTAGTTCTAAAGAAGCACGTTGTCAGAGCAAGTTGTCTTTGAGGTCCAGATCCACCTAGCATGGAAAAGATAAAAATTGATCTTCGTGATGCATTTGTCATTAGAAATGTTCTATTTATTTTTGTTTGCTGTAGTTGTTTTATTTGCTTTTAAAATTCAATCAAAAGGGAGCGAAATCAACTTTTGTAATCATACAAATTAAAATTTTCTTTCAAAATTAAAGTGAAAGCAAATAATGATGCATTTTTATTTAATATGATATATCAAAAGTATTTTACCTTTTTTTTCTTTATTGCCACTGCCTTGTATTCACAATGTTTCCGAGAGTTCACATGCTCATCAATGGTGCACTTGCTAACATGGTCAATTGTGCGACAGCAAACACGGCAAAACAACTGCCCCCCCTTCTTCATAAAGGTCATCTGGATAGAGTACAATTCTACCTGAGGGACAGACGGAAAATGAGACATGCTGCCCCTTGGTTTCCTCATGGGATTTACAAAAATGATTTACAACCTAAAAAGTGAAACAACCCAGATTAAAACTATAGGTATATATTTTGAGAAAATGTAGTTATGTTTAAAATACTAAATATTTTAATAGTACAGCACTTACCAAGATCGTGTCGCAGTAGTGTGATGCAGCTGCTTTTCCTATCGAGGTTTACTCACCAGAGAAGTCGATTTCCCGCACACTCCACTTCCACAAACCCAAAATTCACCGTGCCTGCGCGATCGAAGCCTCTCCAGCCACACTAGAGGCGTTGAGCAAATAGCACAAGATGCCTGGGGCTTCGTGCACTGTGCCTGAAGGTTAATGCCTGAGGGGCTGTTTGTAGCGGGCTGGGGTCATTGAGTCGGAAAATGCAGAAAAGGTGCACCTGCACTTTTCTGTTGGCCCAGTGCAGGAGTTCGTCATTAAATATTTGACCAGTGCAGTTTGATCCTTTGCTAGGTGGATAGCAGGTACCAGAAACACCTTACAAGCTAGTTGGTGAACACAATAGCAAGAAATGGGTGAGAGCTTTGCCACCATCCTCTTGCCCACAGCCCATACCCTACCATTTAGCGATAGTTCCACCAGCTGGAAGTGCAGAGCTTTAGCAGCAGCTGCTTTCCTCTCTGCAAACCAATGAAGGTAGGTACCAAACTCTGGATATATGAGCATGTGTTCACCAACCCAGACTCCAGGTAACTCCTTCCAGCAGTTGTCAATTCAAATCTCAGTGTTTTCTGATCAACTATTCAATTGACTTATCTTCCATGATAATTCTCAATCATAATAGTTATTAACCAGATTGTTCTCCAGATGTTAATCATGGCATATCTGTCATATGATGACACATCATCAAATCATCCGTACAGTTTGGTGCAACCTTGATTTTCCAATACTTTTAACTAACCTACTAGGTAATCAAAGTCAATAATCCTCAATTACTGTTGATAATCAAAGCTCTGTGTGGCACAACGTGAACTTTATGTATAAATTTTGATTGTAATTTTTAAAAACAGAGGCATTTTATCACTTTGACTTCTCTAAATTCTAAAGCATTTAAGAAACACTGACCAGATCGGGGGGCTGGGGGGTGAGGGGGGGAAAAGGCAGTCGAATAGAGGACAGGCCAAAGAAACAGGGACATGAGAATCGTGTGGTAGAGAGAGTTGTGTGAACGCATTAACAGTTTTATCAAAAAAACTCTAACCTGTTGAAAAATTTATAAATCCATGCCTCTCAGAACAGTCCGTTCAGAAATGGAATTTTAATCAAAAGAAAAGCTGGTGCCTGATTGAAATGATATTCTAATAATAATAATCCTTGCATTTTTATCTATGAAACAAAATCATACCTTATGATGCCAGCAAAAAAAACTATTAACATATATAATTGCTACCTCTTCCCATTCAAAATATTTATGTCCTTTAGATTTCAAATAACCGGAAAAATGCAGAGCTTGTATTATTACAACTTTTTTTTTCAGAAATGCAAGCATTCTGTATAAACACACCCAGGGAGCAGGTTAAGGGAACCACAATTAGCCTTCGAAGAGTAAAAATAGAGCTCTTGCTCCTGATTGCTTTGCAGTGACTAATTGTTGGACAGTGCATATTTGAACATCACAGTTGAGAACAAGATCGGAATCCACTGTAAGCCTCTAAATGTTAAAATCTGCCAATATACTTTTGAGTCCATTATGTGCCATGTGTAAACATTTGTGCTCAAAGCAAATTGAACAATTTGAATCTGCCGGACGGTTCTCAATCACCTAACATGACTGATAGAACACCTAACATCACAAACGACATCCTCTCCATCTGTGAACAGGGCTCCCTCTGCCTCCTTGTCCTCCTGGACCTCTCCGCCGCGTTCGACACAGTCGATCACGCCATCCTCCTCCACCGCCTTTCCTCCGTCATCCACCTCAGTGGGACCACACTCGCCTGGTTCGATCGAATCCTACCTCACAAAACCGTCAGCAGTATATCTGCACCAACGGCTTCTCCTCCCGCTCTCACCCGATCACCTGCGGCGTATCCCAAGGATCCATCCTTGGCCCCCTCCTGTTTCTGATCTACATGCTCCCTCTTGGGGATGCCACCAACAGACATGGGGTACATTTCCACATGTATGCGAATGACACCCAACTCTATTTTCCACCTCTCTTTGCGACCCCCAGTCCCCTGATGTTCTGTCAGGCTGCCTGTCAGATCTCAGGGGCTGGATGAGTGCAAATTTCCTTCAGCTGAACGTTGACAAGACAGAAGCCATACTCTTTGGCTCTCGTCAACATCTAAAATCTCACGGCTCTCACCTCCTCCACCTACCCGACCTCCCCCTAAAACTCTCCGAACCCATACGCAACCTAGGGGTCAGGTTCGACCCCCAATTATCCTTCCCCCCCACATCCGGTCCCTCACCAGCACCGCCTTCTTCCACCTCCGACGCATCGCCCATCTCCGCCAATATCTCTCTCCAACAGCCGTTGAAACCCTAGTACATACCTTTGTCACCTCTCAGCTGAAATATTCTAACGCCCTCCTCGCTGGTCTCCCATCCACTACCATCCATAAAATAATAATCCTTGCATTTGATAGAACGCTTTTCACGTCTTCTAGAAGTCTCAAAGCACTTCACAGAATATACTGTAAAGTGAATTGACTGTATATTTGTGGGCGAAACGCGGAAGCAAATTGCTCACAAACAGTCCTGGATTGAAAATGACCAATTTATTATTGTTTTGGAGAGATTATTAGGTGTGTGGAGTAAGGAAACTTGCCCAAGGTTTCGCCCTGCCTGGAATTGAACCCAGGTGTCTCACTTGCAAGACGAGTGCTCTAACCACTGAGCTATAGGACTCCACAGGACTCCAGATCATTCAAAACTCTGCCGCCCGCATTCTCACCCGCACCAAACTCCGCTCCCCGATCACCCAGGTCCTTGCCAGACTGCGCTGACTGCCTATCCCAGAGAGGATCAACTTCAAGATCCTCACCCTTGTATTCAAATCCCTCCACTCCTCTGCACCCCCCTACACTCAAAACAGTACCCGTTGCCTTTGTTCCTCCGGTTCTGTGTTGTTCTGACCTCGACCCCCGAGTCCTCCGCTCCACCCACGGCGGCCATGCCTTCAGCCACTATGCCCCAAGGCTCTGGAATTCCCTTCCTCACACCCTTCGCCTCACCCCCCTCTCTTCCTATTTTCAGGTCCCTGCTAAAGACCTTCCTTTTCTACCACGCCTTTGGTCACCTTCCTCCCCATCCCCCTGGCTCGGCCTCGGGATCCACTACTGTGAAACGCTCTCAGACGCCGTCCGGCATGGAGGGCGCTATATAAATCCAAGTTGTTGTTGATTTACAAATATTCTCAATTTGAATCAAAAAGGTCTACAGGATTATATTCAAAAAATATTAATTTTTGTTCCAGTGGTATTTTTTTGAGGAAGTCCCTAGTCCAGTGGCTCAGTGGTTAGAGCACTCGCTTTGCAAGCGAGAGACCTGAGTTCAATTCCAGGCAGAGGGCGAAACCTTGGGCAAGTTTCCTTACTCCACACGGAGCCTAATAATAATCCCTCCAAAAACCAAAAACAATAATAAATTGGTCATTTTCAATCTACGACTGTTTGTGGGACATTGCTGTGCGCAATTGGCTGCCGCGTTCGCCCACAAATATACAGTCAATTCACTTTACAGTGTGTTCTGTGAAGCGCTTTGGGACGTCCTCCCGACGTGAAAAGCGCAATATCAAATGCAAGGATTATTATTATTATTATTATTATTATTGTCACTTTCCAAGGGGCCCAGTATTTTCACTATGATTGTGAAGTATTCACTACGAATGTGCAGTAATGTTTAGTTAGTGTTTTACTTCTTGATTCTTACTTTATTAAAGTGAAGTTTAACACTGCAACATGGATATCAGGAGAACATCAACTTTTTCCGCATAGGTACAAGGGAATGATCAAATAATTAGCACCACTACCGTGCATCTGTTATTCAGAGTTGCATTGGCACAAATTACTGATCTGATCTCTTGATAAAAGAACTGCAGAGAGATTAAGAAAATAATACAATTAAGGAAAGGAAAAAAAACTTCAAAAATATCTGGCACAATGAATAAAGCTAATACAGTGGAACACCTTACAAACGGGGAAGTCCACAGGCTTCATCCCTGGTCTGTGCTACGGTTAGCTAGTTTCAGATGAATTGGTGTATACGTTGAGTTCCCAGAGATTTTTTTTTTCTGGTGGAAGAAAAGAGAAGAGTGTACATCTCCTAGTTGCTATCCTGTGACCCTTGTTCTAAAGTACGCATGTGATGTTGTTAGAGGAAGCCACATAGCCTCTCTATAACCAGTTGGGTGAGATACCAGAGAGCCAATGACACCTAGGAGATTGTAATACGACATGAATCATTAACTTTAGAAGGTGGGTAATGTAAGAAAATCAAAGCAAAGCAAGAAAAAAAACAAGAAAAATGCGGATAAAACAAATGAGATCCAAAAGGAGAGAAAGTCCTGTTGTAAGCACAGTGATCAAATAACATTCCTCCGGTTTATTCAGTCAAAAACTAGAAACAATTATAAAAGGTTCAAAACGTTCTACTAGTTTTGGACAGCTATTCCCAGTACAGGAAGTGCCTGCAGCAGGAACTTTTTGTTCATCATTATATCACCTCTAAACTAAGACACTCTGGTGAGCGTATAAGTTCTCAGAAACTCGAGGGGCTCTAACTGATGCCAGTAGAATTACTCAAGTTGGACACAAAGTACTGACAGTAATGATTGGAACGAGGCAATAAATATATTAATAATGTTAAAGTATGCGCAGGCGCATATCCACACACAAGGCCCACACTACTCCTGCACACACAGACACATACGCCTGTCCACCCACTATCGCACACATACACCTACCCATTTTCCCCCCCTGCCCACACAGTCCCCCATCCATGCCCTGTCCCACCCCACACACACACCCACATCCATCAATTCCCGGGCAGGGAAAAATGTTTGGCAAATTTCCTTACTAACTCCACACTCCCCTATTTACACGGTTCATAGTTGATTGGCGGATCGCTTTTCCGGGGGTAATTATCCATTCAAAAAAAAATACTTGAAAAATAATAATTTTGGTCACTGAATCCACGACTCTCTGGGGTACTGTTGTGCGCAATTGGCTGATGAGTTTCACCCATAAAATATACAGTCAATTCACTTGACAGTATAGTCTCAAAGACGTGACAAGCATTATATCTGGGACGTTACCCTGTGTGAGGGATAGCTATATAAATGCAAGTTGTTGTTATATCAAATGCAAGGATTATCATCATCTCCCACAAACACAACTGTGCCCTCTTCCCCTCGCCTCACACACATAGCCACACTATCCCCCACATACACACACACACTTGCCCCCCCTCTCAAGTCACACACACACACAGAAACCAATTACTCATCTGGTAAGAACCATTTAAACAAAGAAAGGATTTAAAAACACAACAAAACCACACTCCAACTCAGCCCTCTCCTCATCACCACTAATATACAGAGCAATCCTGTTACAATGCAGAGTCTTGGATCCAAACAAATAGATGCCATGTTATAATGGTCCTACAAAAACAATGGGCACTGGTCCCATTTCGAGGTTGTCAGAATACTGCTGATTTCACTTCCAACAAATTGCATTCTGCAAACGCTGTTGACATCATTTCCAGTGCACAATAAGCACCACTGATGTAATTTCTGTGAAATGGGGTCAGCAGTACTTTGTGTGTAGAAAGTCTGTGCAATACACAGGAAGCGCCATCAGCAGCGATCGAATAACCTGGAAGGTAGCCATCATTAGCACAAAAAGATATCTAGTAAGCTCTGGATGCATCACATTTCTGGTATAGCAAGGCTCATAGCAAACAGCAGGATCCATTATAAACAAGCCTGAATGTACTCCAGTTCAACCCACTCAGATGGGGTCAGCCTGTAATACCTTAACTCATTGCCTGCATCACGAGCCCCTAATTTACGATCACCAGAACATGAAGAAATCTATGCTGTCAGTTACAATGAGTTTGTATGATGGAATATGCTGTATAATTTCATTTAGTTATATTTCTATACTGTATTTCAAAGAATCCAAAAGTTTTCAACAAATGAAAGTATTGAGTGGAAATGAAATATTTTCACAAAAGCACCAAAATAGAATGGAAGAAAATAGGAACAAATAAAGAAAAGGTTGGATTCGAGGGATTTTCTAAACATTCAATTCATTGCAAAAAGTACACTTCATGGATTAAAACAGCAACTTGTATTTATAGTGCCCCTAACACAGGGAAGTGACCCAAAGCATTCGACACTGGCGGAGCATCACGCCGAGCCGGGAGGAGGGAGGTGACCTTAAGCACTGTCGAAGAGGAAAGTCTTCAGATGCTACCTGAAGATGGGGACAGAAGGGGCAAGGTGGAGGGGTAGAGGAAGAGCGTTCCATGATTTCAGGCGCAGTGGCTGAAAGCGCGCCCACCGGTGGCGGAACACAGGGCACAACAACAACTTGGATTTACATAGCACCCTCCACGCTGGACGGCGTCTCAGAGCGCTTTACAGTAACGGATCCCGATGCCAAGCCAGTTGACAACAACAGTCCACAAGGGACATGCAGGAGGCCTGAACCAGTCGAGCAGAGGCAGCGGGTTGTATGAATTAGCAGATCAGAGAGGAAAGAAGATGCCAGAACATGAATGGATTTGAAGACGAGTGTGAGGATCTTGAAATTGATCTGTCCGCGATAGGGAGCCAGTGGAGCCTGGCTAGAACTGGTGTGATGGTGGTGCGGAGTTTAGTACAGGTAAGTATGCAGGTGGCAGAGTTTACGATTAGCTGGATTTTGTGGATGGTGGAGCTGGGAAGCAGGAAGGGCATTGAAATAGTCAAGGCGGGAGGTGACAAATGCATGGCCGCGTCAGGGGTAAAGTATGGTCGGAGGCGGGCAATGAGGCTAATGCGGAAGAAGATGGTCCTGGTCAGGGACCAGATGTGGGGTAAGAAGGACAACTGTGGGGGGGGCTCCAACCAGAAGCCTAGATAATATTAATAATCCTTGCACTTGATATAGCGCCTTATCACGTCTCGAGATTTCAAAACACTTTACAGAATATACTGTAAAGTGAATTGACTGCAAATTTTATGGGCGAAACACATCAATCAATTGCACAGTAGTGTCCCACAAACAGCCGTGGATTGAGTGACCAAATTATTAGTCATAGTCACTATGAAGCTAGTTTTTTTTATTATAAAAAGGGAACTACAATTGATTACCTATACTCCAATATGCAGTTGTTGCAATATGCAATAATTAGAGTTAAATAAAGGTTACCTACAGAAGGGTCACAGTTTCAGAAACTTGATTTTATCACATTAGGTTCAGACAATATAGCTCCTCTATTCACAAAACAAATTACTTAAATAGCTCAGAAAAAAGTGGTGCACCATTAAATTTTATTCTCATTTTTCTAGCAAGTAAAAGCTGAACAAACACATCAAGAAAGCTGAACAGAGAATCACACAAAATTTATTTGAATGAGTATGTTTTGCATTGCTACATCCTTACAGCAAATACTTTTGATCTAACATACAATTTATGCTTTGCATATCCATTTCTCACTTTATCATACCTACAGAATGACACGATTGTTGTTAGCAATTAAAATACTGTAGATTAGAGGGCTATGTACTATATAAGGAGTTACACTGCGGGGTCTATTATGCACCACCATGGTGTATACATGCAGAGTAAATTGTAGGTTTCCTGAATTATTCAATTAGCTAATGAAAAAGATTGATGTTATTACATAATTAAAGGCACCTGCAATTCTCAATGAACACATGGTGCATAATGAAATTGACTTTACACAACACACATTATGCCCCAATAATCAGCAATGAATGATAAAGTCAGGATGCATTCCAAATTCATGCACAATCTAGAGTTGATTTAGAGACCAGTATGTATCTCACTTGCAAGTCCAGATGAAAACTACCAAATAAAGTTACAAACAGTAACTAATCAAGTATTCAGATATCTTGGAATACATGGGTCATCAAAGTAAAATGTTACATCATTCCCTGAAGGAACCAAAGGATGGGCCTAAACAAACTTTTATCCAATCTATTTCAGGATAGTCCAACTGATGGCCTGGGGGCCACATCCAGCCTGAGGAATGATTTCGTCCGCCCTGCAAACCATTTCCAACTTCATTGTTTTACTTCCCGGTTGTGCCTCTCTTCCGGTCGCTGACTCACATGATACATACCTCCCACTCCGTCCTTCTCGTCACTCTCCACACTGCCTCGTACAACGTTGTGGAAGACAGTGCAGTGAGCAACAGGAAGAGGGGAGCAGCAAGAGTATTTTTAAAAAATATTGCTGCATATTTTGCAATTCTAAAGCTACAGAACTGAGTCTCAGTAAGAAACACAAGATAAATGTGGAAAATAGAGGGCACTGGAGTTTTGATTCAAGAGAAACATTTTCCAGTGTTATTATTTTATTCATTGTTAGGGATATTAAATTATGTGCATTAAATTCACTTACTCATTTCTTTCACTTAATTAATTTACTCTGAATAATCATTTAATGATTATTCTTGCATATATGGACTTTATTGATCAGTGTATTATTGTTTTAAAATTTGGATGAATTTTTACACTGCCTATTTAAACTTCATATTGTAACTAAAATAAGATTTAAAAAACACAAACTCTATGAACAGAAATGAAAATCTTTTTAGTATAAAAATGTATTAAAGGCATCCTAATAAACTCATCGACCATTGCTTATGTTAGCGAGAGATTCAGTAACCAAATGCAAAGGAACTTTACTAGTGGAAGAAACTTCAGCACTCCTCTTAGTAGTCAGTGGGTGCAATTCTGTGTGCCAAGACCAATAATATAAATAAGACACACATTTAAAAACAAGCTTAAATGCACAATCTACCATAGTAGCTTTGCAATCCACAATTTATAATGAGCAAAATTAGTGGTTGTGTTACACTGTGCCTTTTACTGTCAAATACAGATTTGGCAAAAAAANTTACAAATTAATCTTAAATCACAAAACTGCTGTGGTTAGACTAGTTCTTTTCAGGGAGAAATTTCCCACACCTCCCTGACGACTCATAGCTCAGTTAATACCCATAAGCCCTCTCAAAATTGAATTGGCTGCTACAGGAAAATTGACAGATACTTAGCTTTATAAAAAAGTTACTTCTACACAAGTATATGGGAACTCTTCATGGAGGTATTTTTAATCCAATATTTAGTCTGTTATAACTTGGGCCAATAGAAAAGTGTAAGCATTTTTGCTAAAAAAAATTGTGGAGCGCTTTATAAAGCTTGCGTGAAATTGTGGAAGTCTTTGTTGGATTTTGCGGATAAGTTGCAGGGTGGGGTTGGAATTTGCAGGGTGTGCTATTGAGGTACATTTTCCCGCACATTTTTTCACTTATGGATAAAAACTAAACATTAGGAAATAACACATATTAGATTGTTGCAAAGAAGATATTAATTACTTCTTTCACAAAAACTGGGTGCCATTTTTTCGTGTGGGGGAAACATGGGACATTAGCGAGGCTACAGGAGACACAGCCAGACACAGAGACACACACACACTCAGAGACAGAGAGAGACACACACACACACTCACAGACTGAGACACACACATTCAGACACAGAGAGAGACACACACGTACACAGACAGAGACAAACACACTCAGACACAGAGACACACATTCTCAGAGAGAGCGAGAGACACATTTTGGCCAGGACACTGGGAGACATTCCCTTCTTGTTTTAAATAGTATTTTAGAATCAAACATGCACCTGAATAGGCAGGACCCGGTGTAATAGCTCATGCAAACAACGGCACCTCCAATAGCACAATTTCAAAAGTTATCAAAGATTAATATGTTAAAATATGCGATTATTTATTTTAATTAGTAAAATTTAATGTGCAGCTCCAGCTCAATATTCCAAGACAGTGTGGGATTCCATCTGATCTTCAAATAGCCACTTCTCAAGGCCCAAGGACATTGTCTCATTAACATTGCTAAATCTGTAAATACTGTATATAAAAATACACATCATCAACCCTGACAAAAAGCCGAGGACATGTGGTCCAACCTCCTAATCTGGCACATCCACTGGACCTGCTACCATGGATGCTAACTTTTGTTAAAAAAAATTAGAACATATATTGAATATCTTGCTAATTCATGTTCTGATTTGTTATCTCCAATAGTATAAAGACTAAACATTAAGGAACAGAAATGGAATTCAGGGACATGGTGAGAAGGTTGGCAGATGGCACTGATATTCAAAAGAGGGCAAGCCATCCAGGTCTAATGGCCTTCTGTCCCTAAAATTGTTTTTGAGCCACCAAGTGCAAGTCAGAGAAAAGTGAGAGGACACTTCTTAGTACAGGAGCTAGTTTCAAACAAAAGATCTAGAAAAAGGTTGTTCTTGTCACATTTGGCCAAAGTGATGCATTACAGAAAAAAAACTGATCAGATATGAAAACAATCATTAGCTTCGCAGAGGCTAACCACCAATACTATTTGTCTGTCCAATACAACTATAATTTTACAGAGTGAGATAATGTGCAACAGTGGGGTGCTATGGATTCCCAACACATTAATATGTTCTTTATTACTATGAACATTAACAGTTTATTAGATTTTGTAAATGGGTAATATGTTCAACTGGGTAGAAAAATTATATAAATCTAGTTACACAATCAAGCTTCAAAAGGTCTGCTGACTTTTTTTGTGTTTAGAATCCAATTCATTACTTCACCCAAGTTATGTCACACGTGAGCCTAGTCAGTGACTACAAGCAGGCTAAGGAGGGTATCACAGTGAAGCTCCATTCTGTTCTCCAGACATTTTCCAGCAGGGGTCACTGGACAGCAATAACCTTAACCCTAGGCACGATATTGAATTGCAGTACCTTACTGAGATCAACTAACTCATGAAGACAAAACAGGATCAGACCATAGGCCTCGTTGATCCACATATATTAGGAGCTTTTTTTTAAATTACTACTCAGGGGGCGAAAAAATTAATATTTGCCACACAATGTGAATATATTTACCCACAAATTTTGATTGTATACAGCATACAGCCAATTGTAGAACATGTTTCTACAAAAGACGACTAAAGCATACAAAACTTGCAACCAAATGAAAAAAAGTGAGCTTTTAAATTCTTATTACTGGAAAGCTCAACTGTACATTCAATAACAATCGTTTCCTCTCTGCAGGTTATAACTGACAGAAAGCACTGTTTGGGTGCACAGAGACAGACTAGAGCAACAGGTCATCACTAATTCTGCATCCATAAAGTCATTAGCAAGTTCTTGCAATTTCATACAACAACCTTTCAAGGGAGGACACTCAGCAAATTTACCACGTGAATGTTGTTAATTCTTTAGGGAAATGAAAATGGAAACAGGTCTAATCCACATCAAGGTTCTTTGACACCTGCATAACTACATGGTACACAACAAACAGGTGTTTTATTTCACAAGGAGTGCTGATATTATGCATTCAAGTGTGAGCTGAGTATGATGTGCTATGGGAACTACAAATAAACCAGCTGCATTTGTACTAATTGAATGTTTCCTGCAATGGATTTTTATTGTAATCTCAATATTGTACCTAACAGTCAAGATACAACAAAAAACAAAATAATAGGTAAAAAGGATAACACATTTAAGATACAATTTCCCTTTACAAACTGATTTTTGATAAGATTTTATGAAATTAGTGCAGGTTTTTTCCTCCATTCTAACTTTTTTCTCTCTCCTTCTCAAGGCACTGGCTATGCTGGAGTGATATATATCACACATTCTTCACATGCAAGCCCTCGACACTGGGTCACCAGGATATCTCAACCATAGGGGGAGGGGGGCAATTCCTTTCTAAAACAGATTCTATCTTTACATGCAACAACAACAACTTGCATTTACATAGCACCACTCATGCAGGGTAGGGTCCCAGAGCGCTTATGCAGGAACCTAGGCAGAGATCGATTTCTTTAGTATATTCCCAACACTAGACAAGACGAAACAGATTATCAAACAGGGGAGATCAATCCTCGCCTCTATAGTTCAGTTTTACCACGGATGTTGATTTTACCAATGAACAATCAAGAATGGTCCAAGTTTTAGTGAGTCTTTCTGGAAATTGATAACTAAATTTAACTACACGATTTTTGTGCCCCAAAACATTTAAGCAGCTTTGAACTTCAAACTGGGCAAAGACAGAGACAAAACCACTTGTATACAATTCAAAGAATTTGAAAATCACGCTTACCTATTTCTGGGGATTATTCAGCGCAAGTTGCCAAAAGCCAAGGCTCAGTAACCCCAGAGTAGCATTGGTGTACTGTTGGAGACTAATCACCTTAAACCACATAGCTTGCCATTGAAAACACTTCCTGACAAGCTTTCCCGCTGCTTGTCCAGCTAGGACCACGTACCCTTTAGGGTTTTGGCTTGCAGGGTTAACAGGAAGTGAGTGGGAAGTATCCCTGCCCCCAGTGACTGGTCTGACAATAAGCTGGGTTGCCTGGGCTGTCGTCAGCAGTATCCTGGAGTAGTGTAGAACCGCCTGCTCACGAACTGGACTACCAAGTCCACTACAGAGGATTGGCTCAGATTCTGACATTCCGTTGCCAAACACGTCAACTCCAAGGAGATCCTGCTCATCTCTCTTCTCTCTCCCATATATTATAATTATATTATAATAATTCTACTTGCATTTGATACAGTGCCCATCACATCTAGAAATCTCAAAGCACTTCAAAGAATACGCTGTAAAGTGAATTGACTATGTTTTGTGGGTGAAACGCAGCAAACGACTGCGCACAACAGTGACCCACAAACAACCGTGGATTCAGTGACCACATTATTTTTTAAAAGGGATTATTACCCCCAGAAAACCAATCCGCCAATCGACTAACAACCGGATTCTTACTTACTGCTAACTAAACATGAGGTAAATGTTTGCAACGAGGGCACCAAATTAATTCTTATAATGATCATTGCATTTGATATCACAACTATGTTAAAACATCTCAGATTGCTTTAGAGTTTTCTGTAAGTTTAGGGACTATATTTGTAAGCAAACATGGCAACCTTATTTTGGGGGTGGGGGGGAGGAGATTGTTGGCCAGGGCACCAGAAAAGATTATTTTCAAGCTCTCATCTCCTACACAGAAGGTTCTGGGTTCAAGCCGCACATTCAGACTTGGAGCTCTGGTAGGATGACACTCCAGTGTACTGCTGGGTGTCATCCTTTGGATGAGACTTTAAACTGCTCTATTCAAAAAGCGAGCTTCCCCCAGTGAGTGAGTGAGAGAGAGAGAGAAAGTAAGCGAGACAGAGGGAATGAGGTGTGGCAGTTCATTGTAGAGATAGTAAAACTCCTGATAGAACAACTTTTTAGTTAACACGTGGGTCAATTTGTGTTTTGTGGTGATGTACAATTATCCACTTATCTGCAAAGGGCCTAGTACCAATGGATGCGGATAATCAACTCTATTGTACAGAAATGAAAACTGTGCACCTGTTCAAGTGAAGCAACAAACATAAGTTTACAATGCAGAGCATTTAGTTTGACTAAACTACACATAACCCATTTTTAAGCAGGACTTAATTGTCCCTACTGTTCTGGAAAATATCCGAATTTCTACATTGTGGAGAGTAAATGAGATGTTGAAATACAAAATGGAGAAGCCAAGGTTAATCTTTTCAATATGACATTTTGAATTGCTAGGATGCCTATCGTACAAAAATTAGACTTCTGGTAGTTTTGCTGAAACAAATATGCTCCAAACACTCTCAAATGAACGTAGCCCTCTTATGCAAACATCAACATTGTTTTTGTGAAATGGAACCTCAGCTTAGTATAACTGGAAAGGAAACAAAATAAGCAGTGGTTTAACAAAAGGTTTGTTTTTACACATTAGTGCCACCATTCAGTTTTAGTTTTACAATCCAATAATGATGCTTTTTTTATGCTATTATGTTGTCTGCTTTTGGAAATTGCTAGTTTTAGGAACATTTGTATTTGCCAAACAGTTCTTGGCTTTGTTTAATCCTTGGTTTTACACTACTCCCAGCAGCTACTCGTGGTTTGAATACCAATTAACATACTCAGTCATTAGACAATCCTGAGACTAAAAGGTCAGGAAAGATCGAACAACTGTCTGGACTACTTAACAACCAAGGGAGACAGATCTGCAGCCAAACAGCCAGCCATGCAAGATATCTCGCTGAAACAGCAGTGCATTCACCAGGTTATTAAGATCTGATCTCCCATAAAGTAGTTTCTAGGCTTCCCACAAGTTTCTATACCTTGCATATCTAACTATACATTAAATTAAACTTTAGGAGAAAAAACAAGTACATAATAAATTGGAAATTCCAAATTAAAATGTCACCAGAACACCAACAAGAGAATTAGAAGTACAATACTTCCAATTAAAAAGTGAAATATTGCTGTGCCAGGATCATCAAGCGTTTGAAAGTACTTGAGAATGCTGATAAATGAATTCACACATATCTACAGTAGATTATGTTCAAATCTAAATCAAGTTTAATTTTTAATAAACCGCTGATCTCTAGTTCAACTCAAAATCCAACAACCTACATACCTATGTCTACCTTATTTATGCCCTTCAACATTTATTTCAGAAAATGGTTTATATTCCCCTTTCAATCTTTCCTCGAATGAGATCAAGTTCACAAGAAGATACAAATGAAGGCAGGTCTTCATACCATTTGATCCAATATTCCTAGAATGTCCATCCTTCTACTACACTAAGCTATTTATCGATCTAGATCCTGGCTACTATCACCCTTTCTGGTAACCTATTCCAGTTGTTAACTACCCATTGTGTGTAAAAATAGATATCGATCCTTAAATTCCTTTTCACAACCCTGAGCCTGTGCTCTCTTTATGAGCATATCCTTCATAATCTAAGGCTATCTATATTCTTACAAATGTTTAATGTCCTTTTAAAAAGGTAGGATTCTCAAATCCTCACATAATGTTATTGGGACCAGTACTCCCAGTGCCACCTCCTCATCTCTATGCCTTCAACAATGTTGACGACTATATTCTTCAATCTCCCCTTTCATCATACTTTTGTTTCCAATCTGACTTGACCTATCGCCCCTTTCTTCTAATGCCTTCTACTTCCTCTCACATGGTCACCTGAGCTGTACCCAAGGGCCCGATCCTCAGTTCTGGAGTCCGAGTTTGTGAACACACCTTCGTATATCCAGGGCTAGGAATCCACCTTGATTTCTATATAGAGAGGCAAGCAGGTACTGATCCAGCTCCACTCCTTCGCTCAATGGGTAGGGACGTGTTGAAGCTGTGGGCAGGAAGATGGTAACAACAACTTACATATATATTAATATATATATATATAGCACCCCTCAAGCAGGGTAGCACCCCAGAGCGCTTAAGTAGCAATGGTCTCATGCATTTCATGCTGAACTGTGCTGCACATCAGAAAGCTTACAGGGAGTTCCTGGTAGCTGTCATCTAAGAGCATGAATTCTTCCCACTCAGCTTCTGTTAACCTTGCAAGCCATGGCCCTAACGAGTACGGTGATCCTAGCTATACAGGCAGCTAAAGCTTGCCAGATAGTACTGTCAATGGCAAGCTCTGCAGTTTTAGTTGGTCAACTTCCAGGAGTAGCGCAATTCACACTCTGATGTCCCTCGAGCCTTAGATCTTGCCAGTCTGAACTTAAGAGTCTCCAGAATTAGTTAAGTAGGATGCATCCATCCAGGGAGAGAACACATTCCATTTCAATACATAAGAATTTCAGTGGAAATACGTGGGATGAACGGAACTTGGTTTGGATACTCTTAAGCTTGGTGACTGGTTTTCATATGGTCGAACATCCAGCAGAACAAAAAAAATCCCTTTCCCCTCCTCTACCTCTGGGCAACGAAAAACTTCCTGTTGTCTGCCCTAAAATTGTCCTTTGCAACTCTTAAGATTCTTTGTTCGAAAGTCAGTGTATCCCATTAATCTGTTTTTTTTTAACAATCCCATTTAAAAAATGTACACACCTTTATAAGATCCTTTCTGAGGTGTCTTCTCTCAAGAGAGCCCCAACTTGTCTAATCATTGCATTACATCCTCTAAAACTGGGAATCAAATACGTTGCTATCATCTGCACTGCCTCTAGGGAAGCCGAACTATTAATGTCACAGTGACCAGAACCGTCTACAGTATTCTAAGTGCAACCTGATCAGAACACTATATAACTTGACTAAGTCTCTGCCCATTCTTTCAGCTGATCATCTATAATATTTCTTTTAAAAAAGGCCCCCCGCTACCAGGTATCCAGCAGTTCTCCTCCATCCAACCAACCACCTCTACCTATAATGTGGATCCAAATGTAGTTCACAATTCTTTCAGGCAGCAAAAAATGCTATGAAGGCTGGTTCTTTTAGAATTCAGAGCACACTTGTAACCTTGCTTTTAACACAAAAGTGTTTTCTCATTTTCGCTTATTCTTTGGAAAGAATTCATGTGGAAATAAAAAAGCACAGGCAGCTGCCACAGTTAAGCACGCAGAAGATGAAAAGTAAAGGAAAATATTATGACTATCCATGAATATGTTGAACATATAAAATACCTAGTTTCAAATCACAAAACATGTCCATAAATGTTCATAATTTCTGAGACTGTATTTTTGTGCCCCCAGGATTTTCCCCTGAAAAANCAGCCCAAATCATTGCTTTGTGTACTATTCTGCAGTCAGTTTTCAATCTAATGTCTTAATTTATAAATAATTTTTGCATTTGACATAGCGCCTTATCACATCTTCGAGACGTCTCAAAGCGCTTCACAGAATATACATTAAAGTGAATTGACTATATATTTTGTGGGCAAAACACAGCAGTCAAATGCATAATACCATGTTATAATACCATGGATTTTCTCTAAAAGTCTCACATATGAAACTTTATTAAATGCCTTCTAAATATTTAAGTTCATTATAATGGATGGCTCTAAACAACATTTAGTTACTTCCTCAAAGAACTCCAGTGGATATGACTCATGATATTTAAATCACCTTTTCTTCAACATAAGAATTGATACAATCCTATGGTGTACAATCAAAATGTATGTTGAAAGTATGGTATCAAAGTGAAAACAAAAAGCCTACACTATTTGTCCAACAGTCCTCAATCAATTTATTTACCAAACAGCTATTTAATTCTCACTTGAATTTGCTGATAAATGCTTCCTGAAGAATCTCATCCAGTTTTGCCTTACCACCTTAACTAAGCACTTTGAATCCAGTTTGTTGCAGTTGACAATCTGCTTTAACCATAACCGGCTTCAATATGCCTCCCAGTACCATTCTTGCTTGCTTCCATTTAAACTACCTTTGTTTTGCCTTACATTAGCAAAACATGGATGTGGTCTTCTTCAAGAACCACTCGTCAGCAAAGTGAGGTGTGAAATGAAAATAATTCACTTTTCCTCACTTTTATTTCTGAATTCTTTCCCTCGGAGGGTTCCTCCCACCTAAGATGTACGGGAGAATAACTTATCGGCTAGGTCTCCAAACATCAGAGATCCAAACCACTATTGAGCATTCAGAAACACTACAAAACAAAATTCCAACTGATCTTAAAGGGAGAAGTCAAAGCTTGACCATGTCAGCCTAAGACCCTAAAATCTTCTTCATTCCCTTCTTCATTCCCCACACAGTGAAGTGTCTTCACAAACATGTGTATTTTCCACAGCCCAAGACTGAAGAAGCACCATAAACAGAGAAAAGGTAAAACTACTTCACTCAGTACTTCCATAGAATGGGTTCTGCCAATCAGACTGGCACAGACTGCCTCTTCTCGCTTTACTTTTTGATCTCCCACTTGATATTAGGCTTCAAGTTATTGCTTTCATTAATTTATAGTCTTATCGCAAATTATTTTCACACACCTTTATTAGCTGTGTGCAAGGATACAGATGTGAGTTTTGAACTCTATATTAATACATTATTAATATTATACAGTAGAGCCAAATTTTCCACACTGATTGAAAGCTGCTCCACTGCAGATAAGCAAACAGTGCAGATAATTGGACATCATGCAAAATACAAATTGATTATAGTGCTAATTAAAAAAATACCATTGGGAGTTATACTGTCACTGTAGTACTACACTGTATCATTCTCTGTCTTTTTCTCACTCCGAGTCTATCCAATGTTTTATCTCTTCATCTATCTTATTACTAACCCTACATTGTATAACAGTCTAAAGAATTACCTTTGCACTACTGGGAAAAACTGTAGTGCGCATGTGGAAAGTTGCACACTTGCATGAAAGGTTGCTGGGATGTGATCAAAGCCTGTCAGAGCAACTAACTCAAGTTCCTAGCAAACTCATGCGCACAATGTAAAGGATTTTTCCTCCTCTGGTATTTCACATCCTTGCGTCCATTTGCGCAAGGGAGCCCAATAAAGACAAATAGTTGTGGACAAATGGCTTGCAGATAACCAGCATTCTACTGTAGATTTAAAAGCTTAAAGCGAAATTGCAATGAGCAGAACATTAAAACTACTCAAGTTAAAATTCACATAGCTTTCTGGTTGGACTAATATATTTAAAAAANGCAATTTTGGAAAGTTAACAACAATCATTTC
Organism: Callorhinchus milii; assembly: GCF_018977255.1. Classification (NCBI taxonomy): domain Eukaryota; kingdom Metazoa; phylum Chordata; class Chondrichthyes; order Chimaeriformes; family Callorhinchidae; genus Callorhinchus; species Callorhinchus milii. The sequence goes on along the minus strand of NW_024704744.1, from coordinate 60,558,325 downwards.
CTTTCTGTAAATAAAAAACATAATGGCAGACATCACAATGAACACAGTATTGTATGCTGATAATCATTCTCTAGTTCTTTACACCCAATTCTCAATAAGAAACCTGCAGCTGGTGATTTCCCAGAAAATTACAACCCCCCCCCCACCTCTGTCTCTCTCCCCTTTCCTTTTCTCTTCCATTCTACCTCCCCAAGCTTACAATCTTCTTTAATGTAACGAAGTGTATTTTTCCTTTCAATTCCACTGTGTTTGTTACTAACAAAGACCATCTTTCATAAACAAATATATGCTAAATAAATGCACTTAACAAATCAGTGGGAGGTGCAGAAGCAGCTGGGGGAGAGAAAAGCAGGAGTTTTTTTTCCCCTTCAACTGAGTTCACTCAAATGCTTCCGCATATTAGGGCGCAACTGAGGTGTTATCCTAACTCAGCAAGTAGCACAATCGCCTCCGACTCAGAAGGTTGTGGGTTCAAGCCCCATGTCAGATCTTTAAACTCAGTCAAGGCCAACATTCCAATACAATGTTGCAGAGTACAGTTTTAGAGAGGCCGTCCTTCGGATAAGACATTAAATTAACGTTGCATCTGCCTGTTCAGAATGGCAGTAAAAATTCCCACGGCGCTGTTTGTAAGACATTGCTGTATGCAAATTATCTGCTGCATTCGCCAAAAAAAGTCACTACACTGCACTTTAAAACTCTGTAAGGCTTTGAGACCTTTTGACAACAAAATAAGGCATTATAGCAAGTATTTATTATTTATTCTTATTATTTATTATGTATCAACTCCAGCGATTATCACTACCAGAGTGGTGAGGGTTGAATAAAAAAAAACTACAACTCAGCCCACTGTGTTGCCTCGTTATCCAATTTCAATTATTTTTATTCTTATCAGATCTTCCAGAGTAAACATACTTTTTCAACGAATCCTACTTCCAATACAACCCTCCTCAGTAGTTAGGAGATGCGCAAAAATGATCTGACATGGATTCCAGGCATGAATCAATGGGTCAAAGGATGCTAAACCAAAACTCAAGATTCTGAAAATAAAAGCACCAGCTGCACAAGTACCACAATTATGCACCAGCACTTGAGCAGCTGGAGCAACATTCTACTCATTCATACTTTGGGAAGTGTATCCAGAGCACTAAGTTTGATGTTCTGCTTGGTACCCCTTATATGGATCAATCATTTTACAAAGTAGACCTTTTTACTTTGGAATTACTTAAACCAGAAATTGACATTTCCAAATTTCAAAAGCAATGTCTCCTCTTCCTTCCCATCCACCCCATCCCCAGATAAAAGCACAAAGTCTTACTGATTAGTGCTCTTAGTTACCGATAACTTGAAATGTGAAACATTTTGAAAGATACTCAATAGGTGCTATACTAAAGGATTATTTAACATGTCAACAGACTTTTATACAGGACAACAAAATTACATTTATAGAGCGCCTTTCACGTCGGGAGGACATCCCAAGGCACTAGACAGTGAGGGGTCGGGATCCGAGCATGGGGGATGGGTGGGGTAGGGGTGAGGGAAGGCAGAGAGGTGGAAGGGCGACTAAAGGCATGATCAAAGAGGAGAGTCTTGAGACCGGCTTTGAAGGAGACAAGGGAGGAAGTGAGGCGAAGGGACTGTGGGATGGAGTTCCAGAGTGTGGGGGCAGAGAGGCTGAAAGCCCGACCACCGATGGTAGGGCGGGTCGGGCGGGAGACATGGAGCAGGCTGGAGCCCGCTGAACGGAGGGAGCGGGCAGGTTGGTAGGGAGTCAGCAGGTCAGAGAGGTAAGAGGGGGTAAGGCCATGGATGGCCTTGAAAGTGAGGACGAGAATCTTGAATTTGATCCTCTGGGGGATGGGGAGTCAGTGGAGTCGGGCGAGGGTGGGAGTGATGGGGTCACGGAGCCTGGTGTGCGAGAGTACACAAACTGCAGACTTTTGGATGATCTGCAGCTTGTGAAAAGAGTTGGAAAGGCCGATCAGGAGGGAATTTCCATAATCGAGCCTTGATGTGACGAATGCGTCAGTAAGGGTTTCGGCAGCCTGAGGGATGAGGCAGTGACGGAGTCTGGCAATGTTGCTGAGGTGGTGGTAGGCCGTGCTGATCAGGGAGTGGATGTGGGGGAGAAAGGACAGTTCAGGGTCAAACAAGACACCCGGGTTCCTGACTGGCTTAGTGAGGTTGAGTGTGCAGCCGTGGATGCTGATGCTGCCAGCGCTCGAGGTGCGGAGGCGCTGGCGCGAGCCAATCAGAAGGGCCTCGGTCTTGCTGCCGTTCAGTTGAAGAAAGTTATCCCTCATCCAAGACTTGATGTCGGACAGGCAGTCAGTCAGGACGCCAGTAGTCCTGGAGTTGAGGGTGGAGGCAGAGAGATGAGTTGGATGTCGTCTGCATACATGTGGAAATTTACTCCATGTCTGCAGATGATGTCACCAAGGGGGACATGTGGCGGGTGAAGAGGAGGAGACCGAGGACACAGCCCTGAGGAATGCCACACAAGACGGTGCAGGGGCTGGAGGAGAAGCCATTTGCTGAGATGAAGTGGAGGCAGTGTGAAAGGTAGGACCAGAACCAGTCAAGGACAGAACCTTGAAGGTTGAGGTGGGAGGAGAGGCAGTGGAAGAGGACTACACAGGTAGTCCACAGTATCAAAGGCGGCGGAGAGGTCGTGGAGGACGAGGAGGCAGAGGGAGCCCTGGTCACACATGGTCAGGATGTCATTTGTGACGTTGGCCAGAGCAATTTCCCTGCCATGGGCAGCACAGAAACCCGATTGGAGGAGCTCATGGAGGGAGTGAGAGGAGAGGAAAGAGTGAAGCTGGGAGCCAACGGCTCGCTCAAGGACGTTAGACAGAAAAGGGAGGTTGGAGATGGGCCGATAGCTGGATAGTTGTGATGGGTCAAGGGAAGTTTCTTCAAGGTGGGGGTGATAATGGCTGTTTTGAGGGGGTAGGAACAGCACCAGATGACAGGGAGAGGTTGATGATGTCGGGGAGCAGTGGGGCAAGGGGGTGGAGCTGGGATTCAAGGAGAGGGGTGGGAAAGGGGTCCAGGGAGCAGGTGGTGAGCTTCATGGAGGATATGGTGGTGATGACAGAGGAGGGGGTGACAGAATCAAAGGTGTGGAAGGAGGGATGGGTAGTGGTCGGGGTGTGTGGGGGAGTGTAGGGAGGGGCTGGAAGTTGGGAGGGTAGTGGCAGCTGAGCGGATTGCCAAGATTTTGGCCTCGAGGAAGTCTCATTTCCTTGCAGTGGGAGTGGGAGGAAAGAATCTGCGAGGCGCAGCAGGGAGGGCAGAGGAGCCAGTTTGTGGTGGAGAAGAGAAGCCTGGGGTTGCCCATTGCCTCCAGGATTAACCTGGCGTAGAAGGACGATTTGGCTGAGGCGAGAGCGGAGCGGTAGGTTTTGATGTGCCGGTGGACCGTTTCGCCGGATTTGAGCCAAGTACGTCCGGCAGCCCGCACCTAACCCTTGAGCGAGCGGAGGTGGCTGGTGAACCAAGGTGAGGATCGGGAATAGGAGGCAGTTCGGGAGATGAAGGGGGTAAAGACATCAAGTGTGGTGGAGAGGGTGCTGTGGAGGAGAGTAAAGGCAGAGAATGGGTTGGTGCGGGAGGTGGGCCAGAGGGGGAGGAGTTCAGAGGACTCCAGGGCAGCAGAGAGGGATTGTGGGGAGATCTTCATCCACGGACAGTAGAAGATGGTGGTAGGTTTGGAGGCTGTGGGGAGAGGGATATAGGAGTTGAGGGAGATGAAATGGTGGTCAGAGATGGCCTTGTCGGTGATGGTGACATCCAAGCGCTGAGGCCCCGGGTGATAACCAGGTCGAACGAGTGGCCGTGAAAGCGGGTAGCAGAGTGGATGTGGAGGGACAAGTCCAGAATACACTGTAGAATTGTATAACTTAATTTTGTAGAATGCCACGAAACTTTTTTAAAAAATCTAATCAGATTGCTAATCAGAATGCTGATTACAGTCAGTGGTAATCATGAGTTACCAGGTCCTCAGCACTCCAAGGCATAGCTGATGACAGACCAGCCAGCCTAGCTTGTCAGCAGGAGTTGGAAGAAAAGAGAGAAGATTTCCTGCCCCCATTCTTCCTACTTGGCTCCAGTTAACTTTGCAAACCAAAGCCTTAATGGATAGGGTGGTCCGAGTTGGACAAGCACAATAACAAGTTTTGCAGTTTTAATTGGGTAAACCTCAGCAATATCCCAAGACATGACTCTCAACAACTTGTGGTAATACTTCTCAGAACTAGGCAAGCATGGTATGTACCTCACGGGAAAGAACGCGTTCCATTCCAGGTAGAGGGAAAGTGTCATGCATAGATTGCATGCATACATAGAACCTTCAATCTGGTTTGGATGCTCTTAAATTACGGTGATGGGTTCTGCACGAGTCAGATACCCTGCTGACCAAAAACAAATGAAGAATCTTCAACCTATTTCCTCTCATCCTTCCAGAACACCCTCTTATTACAGCATCAAGCTGTTTCTTTAAAATGAGACCAGCATTCTAGTCTCAAACACCTGTTCCAGTTGTCAATTACCCTATAGGTAAAGAAGTATTTTCTTAGTGTCGTTCTTTTGGTCTGACACATGCAGAAACCCATCACCACGCTTAAGAGTATCAAAACCAAACAGAGCTCTATGCACCCCACCTAAACATGGAAATTCCCGTGTATTGGAATGGAAGAACGCATCCTGATTATCTGGTGAATATTAAGTGCAGTCTGGCAAGAGTAAAGGCTCTCTGGGACCCAGTGTGTGAATTGGAGTCTACCCAGCTAAAACTGCAAAGCTTGTCACTGAAAGCATTTCTGGCCACCTTTCCCGTTAATTGTCCAGGTAGCCACCCTACCCATTAATCCTGCAAATTGAGATCCTAACAAGTTGGTTGGCCCTAACTGAATAAGCAGAGGGATGCTCATCAGTGACTTTTACAATATGTTGGAATTTCAGCAGTTCCCTTATATGCACTTTGGGCTCCCTTTGCTTTTTTGACTTCCATTTGCCAACCCATATCCAGGTTTTCTAGGAAAATAGGATATGATCTTCTCCAAGGAGAGATTGTGCACATCAAAATTAGGAAACATGCAAGAAGCTTTGGAAAAGGATGAAACTGCCTCAGCCCCGAGGGTTCAATCTCTCAGAAACTGAAAGTGAACAATTGCAAATACAGCAAGGAGTTTTCATACATTTCAGATTCCTCACTAACCAAATACAAAAACAGCAGTTAAAAACCAAAGGCGTATAAACAAAGATATTTATGTATACATACCAAATGCATCGAAACAAAATGTCAGGAAATTGCTAACAGTTAAATCTGCGGATGACACCCAACTCTAGCTCTCTGCCTCCACCCTTGACTCCAGGACCACTGCTGTCCTGACAGAATATCTGTTAGACATCAAGTCCTGGATGAGTTAACTTTCTACAGTTGAACGTCAACAAGACCGAGGCTCTCCTGATCGGTTCCCGTCAGCGCCTCCTCACCTCAGGCACTGACAGCATCTCCATCCGTGGTTGCACACTCCACCTCACTAAGCCAGTCCAGAACCTTGGGGTCTTGTTTGATCCTCAACTGTCTTTTCTATCCCACATCCATTCCATGACCCGCTCTGCCTTCCCCCACCTCCGCCACATCACCTCGTTCCACCAATGCCTCACCCCTCAGGCCGCCGAAATGCTCATTCATCACCTCTAGGCTCGACTACGCCAACTCCTTGCTCATCAGTCTTGCCAACTCATCCCTCCACAAGCTGTAGATCATCCAGAACTCTGCAGCTCGTGTCCTCTCCCACATCAGGCTTGATGACCCTAGCACACCCACTGGCTTCCCACCATCCCCAGTGGATAGAGTTCAAAATCCTCATCCTCGCCTTCAAGGCCCTCCACGGCCTTGCTCCTTCCTACCTCTGTGACCTGCTAACCCCATATTAATCTGTCCACTTCCTCCGCTCAGCAGCTTCCAGCCTGCTCCATGTCCCCCGCCCAGCCTACCCCACCATTGGCGGATGGACCTTGAGCTTTTCTGGCCCCAGCCTTTGGAAATCCATCCCACATTCCCTTCACCTCGCTCCCTCCCTTGCCTCCTTCAAGGCATGTCTCAAGACCCTCCTCATCAACCGCACCTTTGGCCACCCTCCTACCCCTACCCTCCCTGACCTCCACCTTCCCTAATATTAAACAACCGCAGCTCGGGTCCAAATGCCCGACTGTCCAGCGCCTTGGGACATCCTCCCGACATGAAAGGCGCTATACAAACATAATTTTGTATTGTATAATAGGGTAGCTGAAAAATAAGAAAATTGATCTAGTCATGGAGAAATGCAGTACTTGTGGAACTGTACTTCTCAAATGGAAATTCGGTTATTGCAGCACAACAACAGTTTTGAAAGAAAATTGGATTACGTGATAGTCTATCAAATATGTCAAATTGCACTATGTTTCTGTATTTCATGGTACAGGAAGTTTTAAAGATGCACACAGAAGTGGATGGCCTCAAACAGCGTGTTGATCGGGGCCCTAAAAAATCTGTACGATGGCTGTCTCAAGAACTTGGTCTAAAAAGAGTCAGTGCGAAAAATACTAAAATGTGACTTGAAATTATTCCCTTACAAAATCCAAGTTACCCAACAGTTGTTGCCTACTGACAAAATCGCTGACAAATATCAGCCACAATCAATAATGGTGCTGAAGGACAATATCAGAGAGGCTGTGCAGTTCATTCCAGCCAAAGCAATCAGGAAAGTAATGGAAAACGTCATCATTCGTTGTTGTGTAGATGTACAGGGAAGTCATCTTTCCTATATTATTTTTAAACAGTAGTCTATTTTAACATGAACATAACAGCAAAGTCTCTACTTTTGATTTTTTATGCACTGATCACTGTCTTTGAAGAAATAAAGTAATTATTATTAAAATAAATGGTATCACAACTTTGCGGTCACCCTGTACATAGCTAGTTAAGGCAAGAAATCAACCATCCTACCACACAAGACACTTAAAAAATTGTCATAAGAGCAGTTTTTATTATTAAAAAAAAGGGCCATTATATTCCAGGTCAATACGATTCACTTTTAATTTATATACAAGATTGAAGAAAATTACCCGAGGCTTTTTAAATTGCATGTTTTGTTAAAAAAATCATAAACAGGCAAAAGGCATATAGAGACAAACATTTCCTTTATATTTTCAAATGGAAGGTCAAGGGCAATTCCAGCTATCAATTTTGGCAGCTTTTCAGAAAGTCTGTTTCCTGTACTGGGAATTTCTGTTTTGTTCAATAAACTAGATATAGTCATGCCAACACTGCAGAGTCATGTCTACTATGGAACTGAAATGGATTAAAGGAGTATTTGAATACTCACAGCATTTTCCTGGCAGTCATGAAATATGGGAATTCTCTCGAGAGTCATCATTCTAATTTTTGCTCTTGGCTCCACAATCTGGTCAATAATGCGTCAACAATTTTTAAATTTTGATTCAAAAATCAAGTGCTTCAGGCTCATAAATAAATAACTTCCAACTGAAAACAATATGTATTTTTTTAAACCACTATAATTCCCCACCCATTTTAAAACAATTGGCTAATATTCACAATGTTTTAACCTTGGACTGTTTTTAATACTGTAAACACACCTTTGCAAAACAATGCCTGGAATTCTATTCTTGGCAAAATTAGCTTAAGTAAATGGATTAGTAAATTTCTATATTTACTATACAAGAAGACTGAATCCAATGTTACTTAGTCAGACCAGGAATATCCAGGATTCAAACCATCATCCAAATTAACAGGTTTCACCTGGTGCAGAGATGAAACTGGTACAAAGAATCTCAAGTTCCAGAGATAGGTAATCCAGAACTCCTAAATCTGATCACAATGTGCTTCACCTGCTGATTGCCACGAGCATAAACAAAGTTGAGGGCAGGTTGAGGGTGATATTCAGTTGAAGGTGTGGAGTTTGAGCAGCAGCTGTCCTCTCTATTTACCCATCAAGTTGGCTTCCTAGTTCTAGATATATGTTGAATATGCCTTGTATTTCAAAAGTAGATTGGGGCAAGAGACGAGAGTAGTGTGGGAGGTGATTTCAGGTCAAGAGAAGAAGGTCAGAGTTGTCCTAGATCTTCAGGATAATCCTGGAGTAAAATGAGAAATTGGTCGCAGAGAGGGAGGGATCATATTCTTTGATGTGGTTGGGCTATATTTGGCGATGGACTATTAAGTCAGTTTTGGATCACATCCACTCTAGGAAGGAGGCTTGAGATTTGAGTGTAAAGGAGGCTGTTGTGCCAGGAGATCTACAAGAATAAGCTACTGAAAATATCTTCAAGTCGTCTCAAAGGCATTTTGATGAGAACGGATCAGTTTTCATAATTTGGTAGGGACCAGAGTCTTGAAAGTGGATCTGAGGCAACTATTTAAGAGTTCAATTGAAGTGTCAAAATCAATGCTGATGTTGGCCAGAAGGGGATAGAACTTAAGAGGATGAGAGGGCTTTTGTGTGGGAGCAAAGGGGCAGTTTTCTCCAAGGACAGAATGAGGCAGGTGGATATGGGTAAGAAGAAAAGATTACAAGAGGCAATTATAAATATTCAAGACAGATAAAATTATAAAATCAGTTAGCAATAATCCTTGCATTTGATAAGTAGCGCCTTATTATGTCTTCGAGACGTCGCAAAAGCATTTGGATGAGAACAAGTTTCCATAATTCAAAATTCTACAAAGTTAGTTAATAACTCAAATGTCGACAGTTCCTAAAGCCCTAGATTAAAGAAAGATAAAACTGGCAATTATACTCCCTTATAAACTACAACAAGAAACTATTTTTTCCATTGTACCATTTAGAAAAACATGCCTTACATATTTGTGTCTCTCATGTCCCTAATCTATGTGTTTTCCTCAGTGATATATGCTTCCTCGTGGGTCAATTTTTAACCTATACTTTCTATTCTAGAACTATTGCTGTTCTGATCACCTGTCTGCCAAGACAACAGGTCCTGAATGAGCCAAAACTGAAACAATCATGTTCAGTTCTCACTCCAACTAAAGCATCGTCTCTGGCTGCTCACTCAGGAATCTCATTCACTCACTCAGGATTACTCAGATGTTCATTCAAGAATACTCGGCCAATATGCAATTTTCACATTTGACTTTCAACTACTTCAATCATCATATCCAGTCCAAAGTTAAAATTGCATTCTTAACTTTGCATTTCTAGAATGTGAGAGAGCCCCCTTACATTTTTAGCTTTCTGCCCCTGAAATCTTCATTGATCACTTCAAGTATACTTCTCCAGTGCTCTTCCCACTGACCATAGTTTCAACCTCCACAAATTTTACTTTTCCAAAGTCCGTGTGGTCTGTCACACTCGGCTAAGCAAATCAATTAAGCATCATCATATTTCACTGACCAGCAGATAAGATCCCTGTTTTGACATTGAATTCTGTCATGGTCTTAATCCCCCTTCCTATCTACTCCAGGCCTTTTCACCTGCCCACTCCTATATTATTCACTAAGTTTCAGCCATTATATCAGTGCCCTCTGATACTCTTTAAATTCTTTACCTTCTTTCTTCTCTCCGTGCCTACAGAATTCCCCTAAAAATATATTGTTGGCAAATCCTTAATTTCCCCTTCTTTCTCAAAATATATGGAGCCCTACTGCAGAAATCCCTTTGAGGAGGTGGTTTCAAAAGCAGTTCAATTTGTCCTGCTGTTGTATAAAACACAGCAGATAGTTTGATTTTGGTTCCATTTCCAAATGGTTCTTTGAAGGCTCTTTGGTGATCTAACGGACCACCTAAGGACTTTCAATGGGCCAATTGTTTAACAACTAAACATATTAACATCCAATTTTGAAATTCACATGTGCAACTAAATCCATGTGTGGTGGAAGTCACATCAGCTTCAACCATTGCAAGTGGGAACAGGAAATATAAAATAGGATTCCCCCTTCCACACTCATGATATTATTGGAAGCAGTTTCTTCAATTTCAGTTATACTATATATTTCAAATATTATTCTTGAATATGTTATTCTTAGATGGCAAAACAGAATATGTGGAATTCTCCTTTTATCTTTGTGACCTGGGTCAGAATGAAACCCAGACAGTTGGTCTGAAAATCACTCCTTCATTCTTAGTTCGAAAAGGTCTTCTATGAAATGAATATGGGCAAGGTCAATCCAGCTTCTTGTAGGGCCCAGGCCCGCAGCCCAGAACAGTCCACCATTCATTACAAATCAGTGCAAATTATAATAATAATAATCCTTCCATTTGATATAGCGCTTTTCACGTCTTCTAGACGTCTAAAAGCATTTCACAGAATATACTGTAAAGTGAATTGACTATTTTTGGGGGGGGCGAAACGCAGCAGCTAATTGCGCACAGCAGTGTCCCACAAACAGTCATGGATTGAAGTGATCAATTTATTATTCTTTTTCTTGAGGGATTATTATCAGGCGTGTGAAGTAAGGAAACTTGCTCAAGGTTTCGTCCTGCCGGGAATCAAACCCAGGTCTCTCACCTGCGAGGCGATGCTCTAACCACTGAGCTACAGGACTCCACTGGTGTTCAGTCAGAGGGGCTATAACGAAGACAGGATTTGCTGTGACTGTGTTATTGTAGGCAAATATGGCACCCAGCGTGCACTTACCCAATGTCCCACGAACTGCCATGAAGTGAATGACCAATTTTATATGGCCAGGACATCTCCCTTCTCGAATAGTGCCATGGGAACGTTAATGATCAATTAAACAGATGGACAGGACCTTTGTTTAATGTCTCACCCAAAAGATGGCATCTCTGACAATGCAACCGCCTAAAGCACTCCACCAAAGTGCCAGCCTAGACTTTGAGTTCAAATCCAGACATGGAGCTGGAACCTACAACCTTCTGACTCCAAGGCAAGAGTGTGGCCAATGAGCCAGGCTGACAATCAATTTGTATAGAAAGAAGAAAATGTTATTCTGGTTTGTCTAAGGGGTTCGCTATTCACAACAAAAAGGCACTAGTCTTTGAAGTCTCAGTGTACAAAGCATCTGACCAAAAGAAATTACACCGACTGCACTTCAATTGTGGAATGCCAAGTTAAACATATCCATTATTTAATCAGTCATCAAAACACTGAATCAAGATCACTTCAGCCGCTGTTAAATCTGTCTGTGCTGAAGTAAGGCCATGACCAATATAATACAATATTCAGAACTGAAGACCATCAAAATCCAAGATCCATTAATGGACCCTGTAGCCATTAATTTTAAAAATCATTAATATGGTTGATAAGCAGAGACAAAAAATTAAAACATCAATTCTTCTGCTTCGAGTAATGCACTTTGTAAAATACATTCAAAACTCAAGGAAATAAAATTGAGTATTCCTGTTTATAAGACACTTTTTAAAAAAAAAACTTTCAAATTGGGTTCCTTGATCATATCATACTCAACATTATAATCATTTTCATACAGCAAAGCACCTATGCTGGTATACAAACATAGGGAATTGTACATATACCGACACAAACATTTACTATCCCCCCTGGGCCAGTGGGGGGGTGAATTAAAAGGAAGAGGTAAGCAGGATCTCCAAGGTGATGCTCAGCAATGCAATGTGAAAATCAAGTCAACCCTCTATGGCAGTCTCAGCGGTCCAGTTCCTGAGTTAAGCGGGGTCACAGAACACGAGAGCGATATTCATGCAGGCCAGCCAGCCTGGCTCGTCAAGATACACCTGGGAGCAGGTATTCTTTCCACTCAGCTCCTTTTAATCTTGCAAGCAAGCCAAAATGCTAACAAGTAGGGTAGTCTTAGCCAGACAAGCCTCAGAAAGCTTGACAAACAATGCTCTCAATGACAAACAATGTGGTTTATGCTGGTTAAACTTCATCAGTAATCCGAAGGACACTGTTGGTTCCCCAAGCTTTGGCTCTTGCCAGCCTGGGTCTAAATCATTCCCAAATTAGATAAGCAAGATGCGTCCCTTCCAGGGAAAAATCCATTTGGAAGTGTCATACAAATGTCAGACTCTCAGTCTGGTTCAGATAATGTTCAGCGTGGTGATGGGTTTCTGTATGCATCAGACACATGCCTGACTAGATAAATGCTAAACATCAGTTATCTTTGTTCAGTAGAGGAGTAGCCACATTGGAAAATTACAAAGTCTCAGAGAGGGGTTTGAATGTCATGCAAGACAACATAAGCAAGACAGCTTTATCAGTAAAATAAACTAAAACTTGTATATAAATAATTCAATGCCTCAAAATGCTTCACCAAATTTCAGTAAAATGTAATGAGTGTTTTTGTAAGCAAACATAATGGCCAATTTGCATGCAGCGGTTGCCTACAAACAGCAATAACAAATTATGTTGACCAGGAACCAGGTGAAGCTCTCTCCTCTTTCTGAATAGAACCTTGGGATCTTTAACACCCAACTGAACAGGCAGATTGGACCACGACTTAACATCTCATCTAAAACCTTAATAAGTGGGGTGTATTGTAATAGTTTACATCAAATACCTAAAGTAGCAGTACAAATTACAGAGTTCTCAAAATTTCAATGAGCATAGAATATTCGTTTTGATCACATTACAACACTAGAACTTCTTTAACCCACTCCTCCTTCTAAGGATCATGGAGAAACATTAATCCCACCAACTGATTAGATAGGAGTCAAATTTTCTGTTTCATCTCCAGTTCGTAACCCCAATTTTACAAATGTGCAATAGTCAACAAAATAACTGCAAAACGGGCTGCAAAACTGTTGTTTTGGTCAAATAAGTATGTCTAACATATGCAGAAACACATCAACATGCTTGAGTTGAACAACAGAGTTCAACATATACATGGAAATTAGCCTGTGTCTAGAAAAAATGTGTCCTCACTCACTGGAAGAACGCACCCCGCTTACCTAATTCCAGAGATTTTTTTCTTTCCTATAAGGATAAGGCACAAGCTGACAAGAGTCCAGGCTTGAAGACCCCAGAGTGTGCATTGGGGTATTGCTGGAGTTTAACCAGCAAAGGATATTTTGTCGTTTTGAATTGCAAGGCAAAATTAGGATTATTACAAAAAACAAGTTAATGTTTGACGATGGAGGAGCTGTCTTAGTCAACTCTGACCACAGACATGAAACATATTTTCAAATTCTCTTATATTAAAATGGATTCTCAAGTCAATGCCACATTCAGAACTGAGTATTAAAAAGTTAATTCAAATCATTAATATAAAGCCATTAAAAAGCTTTTAATTTGGAACCTGTGCACAGAGAAAATTAAGCATTCAAAAAGCTTAAGCATTCAAACAAAATATGTTTGCCCACACAAGACGTATTATAAGGTTGTGAAAATCTCTTTAGTAAAGCAATCCAAACACATAGGCTTGAAAATGCGATGTTAGCCAGTGATGAACCAAATATTTAGAATATCTACAAACTCTAAAAGTTGCAACATCAGAAGATTTTTTCCAACTCTAAGATGCTCACTAATAAGGTCATGGACACAAACAAGGCTTGCATGATGCACAAATCAATAAGAATATGAACCATTGCAGTGTGCTGAGCACATTCTGTGACCAATTACTTAGTCTCCTAGTGCATCAAGTAAACAGGTTTACCAGCACAAGCATGACAAATGGAAAGGTTTGTGACAAGACTAATTTTGTTCATTTTTGAAGAGGTTTTGGATTCCATGTTAGCATTCAACAATGTAAACTAAAAATAAGTTAAATGCAATCATTTCTTCAAAATCTGATTTTTTTCCCCACTTTCAAGGCCACAAACTGAAATGAGACATTACAGTATATTGACTGTGTCAAGCAAAACATGAAAAACAATAACAAGCCCAGACTTTATATATTACTATTATCAAAAGGAGCACCTTTTTAAAATAAATGTTCAAGATTAAGTTGGTGATTTATTTTGCTGTTCCAGTAAAAGCTGCACAACCCTTTATCACATTACAACGTGCGCCTGCTCACTAATAAAAGAACATTTTCATTGCTGGTATTTTATCATCACATGTATTCTACTACTTGAATTAACAATTCCCTTATCAAATAACTCACTGTTAAAACATAGGTATTTGCAACAAGTTATTAGAATAAATCACAACTTCCAATAAAACCAATGCATCGACTGCCAATACTTTATTTGAAAATAATGGATGCAAGTACCAAATCTAAAATTGAGCTTCACCATTTTCCAATATCACCTTATTCAGTAATAATAGAGAACTCCACATTGTTAGACACCAAACGTGCCCAAGACATAGAAAAAAAATCAGCTGAATACAAGTAAAATCCTGAAGTACAATTTCTAATATTTGAGAAAAACATGGAATCATGGTGCCATGGAATCTAATTAGAAACACAGCAATTCCACCAAAGAAACTGATCTGGAAGTTCAAGAACCAGTAAGGTGCAACAAGAGTCAATCTTATGGAGCTTTTAATCAAATATTAAGACAGTTTTGAAACTGTTCTGGAATTACTATTTACATATTCAGCAATGAGACATGGTCAATGTTCTGGATCATTTTAATGTATAATAATACTTGCATTTGATATAGCACCTTATCATGTCTTTAAGATGTCTCAAAGCGCTTCACAGAATATGCTGTAAAGTGAATTGAATATATTTCTATTAACTGTATTTTCTATTATAATATAACATATTATTACATTTTCAATATATCATGTTTACAAATTCTATACACATTGATTCGGTATCACAAGTTCATTACTGCATGATTGTGGAATCAATGTTAATATTACACACTGGAAAGATAATTAAAACCTGGAAGCAAGCGAATGAGCCACTAGTTTTAAGATGATGGGTTTCTGTCCATACAGACATAGTGGAAAGCACGGAAACATACATCTGCTCACTCTGCTAGATAAAAAAAGTTTTGATACATATCAATAAGGTGTTTCTGAAACAAAAATATTTAAAATAACATGCATTTTTTTAAGCACAAGAACAAAGGTGAGCTTGAATGCCTGTTTAATTCCAAGACTTGCTTATGTTTGCAAATCTTATGGTACTGTGTAACTTTAAAATTTTGAACCGATCATTAACCTTTTATCTTGTCAATGATCATAAATGTTTCAGAATCTATCCAAACACAATCCATAATATAGTGTGAGCACCACAGACATTCTCCCTTAAAGCACTGGATATTATTGTTTTTAAAAAAAACTACAGCAATAGAAAAATGCACAATCCTCCACAGGGAGGCAAGTCACTGAAGTAAACAGGAAATTATTTTGTCATCTCAACAGTCCCTAATCACTTACTCTATTTTTAAGATCACACAAGCGAATAAACATACGCCACTAAGGACCAACCACAACATTACTACTAAGAAACAATTGAACACAAGAAAAACAATGAATCTAAGCCAATCCTAATACATAAATAGATTTGTTTCCTACCCAAATAGTATTGAATACATACATGCACAACTTAAGCAGATGCACTTAAGTGGAAAAGTTTATCAAAATTTGCCACTCAATCAAAATACAACAGAAAAACACACTTAACTTACCACACATTTCACTGTTGTAAATAGGCATTTGCATACTCACTCCACTGTGGCCCATATCCCTTCTTCTTAGAAAATCTTGGATTTACAAATATTTCTCACTTGTCTGGGACATTCAAACATCATAAAATGCATTCGAAAAATAAAATTAATCTTACCCCTTTTCTGGACCCATCCTTCTTTCACAATGGTTATATCGGTCATGTTTAGCAGTTCCCCCTGAGCCCAGCTAACCGAGCAGGCGTCTTCTGGACTGGCTCGGCCCTTCCCACCGCTCTCTCCTCACAGCCACTTCTAATCAGATAGCCACTGGTGGGGAAAACAAGACCGCAAACCGTACATAAAAATTACATACTTAACGATAACAACATTTGAACTTCTTGGCCTTGTGATACTTCACTTATATACTTTTAATTAGAAAATTTAAAGAGGAAAGATCCATTTTACCAAACAAACCTCCACATATTTAAGGATTACATAAGCATGTGCAGCTCATGATTCTGAATCAGATTTTTGGTACAACCACATTAAAATTGATTGATTTTAAGAGAAATTAATGTACACAACTACAGTACTTAGAACCTTGGGTAATTGGGTACTGCATTTGTATTGCAATTCTCCAAGTGCCTTTTTGAGCAGTATTCCTTGTTAGTGGCCATTTATAGTTCAGCTGTCAAAAGCTCTTATTCTACTGATCAATTTGTATTGCTTATTTGTTTAAGCCTGGTTCTGAAATATTCACTTACACTCATCCATAGTGGAGTCCTGTAGCTCAGTGGCTAGAGCACTCGCCTCGCAAGCAA
Source organism: Callorhinchus milii (assembly GCF_018977255.1). Lineage (NCBI taxonomy): Eukaryota > Metazoa > Chordata > Chondrichthyes > Chimaeriformes > Callorhinchidae > Callorhinchus > Callorhinchus milii. The sequence continues at coordinate 60,541,980 of NW_024704744.1, read as the reverse complement.
GAGACCTGGGTTCGATTCCCAGCAGTGCGAAACGTTGGGCAAGTTTCCTTACTCCACACGCCTCTGTTTACCTAGCAGTAAGTAGGAACCCGGTTGTTAGTCGATTGGCGGATCGCTTTTCCAGGGGTAATAATTCCTTCAAAAAATAAAATAATAAATTGGTCACTCAATCCACAACTGTATGTGGGACACTGCTGTGCGCAACTGGCTGCTGCGTTTCGCCCACAAAATATTCAGTCAATTAACTTGACAGTATATTCTGTAAAGCGCTTTGAGACGTCTCGAAAGATGTGATAAAGTGCTAAATCTAATGCAAGGATTATTATCATCATCATCCATGCCATCCCTTATCATAAACGATTTTGTAACAGAACATAAACAATGTCCATGTTTCTACAGCATAGCATTTTATTCATTGAAATACTAATAACCACTGATCATTTCATAGTAGATGTGTTCAGCCCACACCCATCCTCTCAAGACCTTTCAGTTTCTTATGAAAGTAAAAATGTATATTTGTTTACACAAGGGATCACCCTAGACTCAAATAAAGACAAATAAACAAAGACCACAAACTACTTGGCAACAATTGTATCCCTGAAAATGCTCTGGCGTTTGAAGCAGCCGGAACATCGTATTGAAAGGATCAAACGCCTGTGCGAACCTGGAGGGAGGGAGTGAATAAACGGATTACTATAAACAACCGCCGCCTTTATCCCAACTGTGCAAAAAAAAAATTCTGAAAATGAAAATCCTATTTTGCGGGGGGGGGGGGGGGGGGGGGAAGCATTCAACTAACAGGGCCTCACAGCCACCAACACACCCACCCACCCCTTCTCCTCCTCCAGAAAAAATACAAATACCCAGAGGGCGATAGAAAAAAAAAACAAGCGGTTGTAGAAATTGCAACGAACCATCAGCGGTGAACCATTGCAGCACCGGGTTGTTATTCGGGTCCTTGTCGGCCCAGTTACGATGGGATGGTGCAAAGTTATTGAGGTTAGCAGCAGTGATGGAGGGAGGCTGAGTCCACACTAGGCCACAACCACAACCACGAACCCCTCCTCCCTCTCCTCCTCTCCCACTCACACACCGCCCGCCTCCCGCTTCCCCCCAAAAAAAGAGAGAGAAACGGGAGAGAAATTTTTATTTATATTAAATTTAAAAAAAAACAATAATAATCATTTAAACATCACGGGTCGTGGGACTCAGCAGCTGCGCCATAACCCTCTCACCCGGTTTGCGGGCTCCATCTATCCCCGTCATCCCCACCACCACCATCATCCTCATCATCATCCTCATCATCATCCCCATCCCCAGGACACAGACATCTTCCCAGTCTCTCCCTCCCTCTTACCTTCAGCGTTCACTGCGCGGCTCGCCGCCGGCTGGACCCGGCCGACGCTCAGCCTGTGTGTCTGGGCGAGGAGGAGGGGTCGGGAGGGGTCGGGGCCGGCGGACGGGCCGCCGCTGCTTGTTTACGTTATGGCGGACGCCGGTCAGATTGACGGTTGGTTCCCAGCTCGCGCCGCCGCCGCCGCCGCTCGTGTTGTGACTTTGAGGCTCGCGCGGGGGGGGGGGGGGGGGGGGGGGCGGGGGGAGGGGAGGGAGGAGGAGCGGGACTCCTGACGTCACTGGAGACGCGAACCGCCCGTGACAGCGTGTTTCCAGCTCCGTCCCTCGTGCGCGCGCATTGCCCGCCCACCCCGCTCCGGGCTGGTGGCTGCGCGCGCAGACACCCTCCCCCACTCACTCACTCACTCACCCCCTTTCCAACACACGGGGGGGGGGGGGGAGGGGGCGGGGCACACTTCTCGCGAGAGTTGTGTGGTCCCTGGATGTGGTGCTGCCCCCCTCCTCTGGGTGTCAGTCAGTCAGTCAGTCAGTGCTGCACAGGGACCTCTCTGGAGCTGTGCTTGAGAGCAGCTCAGGAGATGAGCCACACACCTCTGCTGCGTTGCGCCCGCAGACCGTACCCTCAGCTCACTTTACGGGTATATTCTTCGAGGCGTCTCGAAGACGTGATAAGGCACTGTATCCAACGCAGGGATTGTTAGATATAATTATTACATCATAATACGTCTTCTCGACGTCTCAAAGCCCTTCACAGAATAGACTGTAAAGCGAATTGACTCTAGTTGTGGGCAAAACGCGGCAGCCAATCGCGCACAGCCGTGTCCCACGAACAGTTGTGGATTGAAGTGACCAATTTATCATTGTTTTTTTTCTTCAGGGGTTATTATCAGGCGTGTGGAGTAAGGAAACTTGCCCAAGGTTTTGCCCTGCTGGGAATCGGACCCAGGTCTCTCGCTTGCGAGGCAAGTGCTCTAACCACTGAGCTACAGGACTCCTCAAGTTATTTGTAACTTGTAAAAAGAAAATATTGGTGTGGAGAATGTATAGTAACATTATCTTTTTATATTTGTCTTTAAAAAACTTGAAACCTAGTTACAGGATGTCAGCTTTTTTTTTGCTCTGCATATGAGTGTGTGTACATGCTTTAATGTGAACACATGAACTGTATTGTGTCTGTTTCGATACACTGCCAAGAGTCAAGACTTTCCTACAACAACCACCAGTGGGGTTGGCTTCAGGGAGGTCTACAATAACAATAATCTATCTCTGATGCTGATTGTAGTCTGAATTGAGTATTATGGCTTGAAAGTTAATTGTTCAATGCAAATTGGTTGTCTTTTTTCCAAATGTTCCAAGTTTGTCAGGTTACCCAAGGTTTTTTGAGTATTGGTACACCACATGTACATTGGAGTACTGCAACATTTCTATGGTTTGACGATGCCGTGCCCCCCCACCCCCGTTCTGTCATGCCTCTAGGCTGGTTAAATACAGCTGGCATAGGGCAGGAAGCAGGTTGCCTGCAGCCCCACTTAGTTGTGGAACACGGGCAATATCTAAATAAAAATTTTCTGAATATTTGATATAGTGCGATGATGTTGTCCTGGAACTTTACATGTCTCTAGTTATTATTTTCTTGCTCTGACAAATATCAATGAAAAGTTCACACTACAGCTGATATAATGGCTATATTAACAGATTCTGACTCCTATAGTGAAAAACATTTCCCAGTAAGGATCATGACAACTGCAACAGAAGTTGCTCATTAGCTGTTCTAAGAATCAAAGAGCACTGAACTAGTTTCTTTAAAGACTAGTTTTACTTTATGTAGAAGTGATCTCACAAAAAGCAGTAAGTTGAAATGATTATTATGTGATAAGCATTAAAGATTCAATGAACGCCTGAGTGCCACAGTTATAACTAAGAATGTAGCACAGAAGGTACGTGCAATGCCTTTTCATGTTAGAGTTCAGGTTCAGAGTGCACATGTGGAATCAAAGTCTCCTCTCTCGTCTAGTAATACAGGTTTAATACGAAATGAATTTGGGCACACTTAAGACACTTTGTGTAATTACCATACTTCTCTGTAAGGGATGTCCGGGAAATGAAACAATTCATGCAAGGCAGTAGGGGTGGTCTTTTGAGGTAAGAGTTAAGGGTATTTTGCTTATGTGGAGTGAAGGGAGAACATCAGGGTTTGCAATTGTCAAAATGTATTTCTTAAAAATATATACATTTTGAATCTTCCAAAAAAGATTAAGGATGAAGCACATGTGTTTTGTGATGCTACACAGTATTTCCTCGCATCCTTTGATTGTGGAGTCCTGTAGCTCAGTGGTTAGAGCACTCGCTTTGCAAGCGAGAGACCTGAGCTCAATTCCAGGCAGGGCGAAACCTTGGGCAAGTTTCCTTACTCCACACGTCTAATAATAATCCCTCCAAAACCAAAAACAATAATAAATTGTTCATTTTCAATCTACGACTGTTTGTGGGACATTGCTGTGCGCAATTGGCTGCCGCGTTCGCCCACAAATATACAGTCAATTCACTTTACAGTGTGTTCTGTGAAGCGCTATGGGACGTCCTCCCGACGTGAAAAGCGCTATATCAAATGCAAGGATTATTATTATTATTAAGTTCAGGAAACAATTCATGAAAATGTCTGTTTTGAGGCTTCCTATCACATCTTCACTATTTAGTCCGTTTCTTGTAGAATAAATGACTCAATGCCCTTAATGGGATGGATTGAGAGGAGGGGTGTCAGTGCTGTCAAATGAAACCCGTTTTCTACTTTCCTGACCCAGGATTAGGAGTGAGTACAGGTTAAAGGTCCCTTTACTCTACTCAAACAATGTACCTTGACCCTAAATGTCAGTAAAGCTCACAGGCCTAGTATGAATATTTCCAATCTTATTAGGCTTTCTAGATTCAAACATAGATTCTTGAAGTGAAAGGATAGTGTGCTAATGCAATGCACCCCCAACCTATTGCAGTTTTACAAACTCAGCATGTGTCTGTGAGAAATAACAAGTTCTCTTTCATCGCATGTACTTCTCTGGGGGACTGGAGGGCACAAGGAGAATGAAGAGAAAGAAGATGAGCCTTTAGGCATTTACTTCATGGCTTGTCCTGGACAGATCTCTTTAGATAAGTTCAATGACTAAATAGGATCTAATTTGTGTGCACATTTTCTCTCAAATCATCTACCGAGAGAACTAATGGCTAAGGAGCACTTATTCCGTCATGGATTCCTCAATGATCTTCCTTGAAAAGATGAAGTGTGGGAACATTCCTCGATAGAAAGATCCTGTGCCCTTAAAAAAAATCACACAGCCAGGCATTTAATTTGAAAGGTATTCTTTGAGGATGTTTTGGAAATGAGTACAACAGGATACCAAGTACAGATAGTACAGATTGTACAGACCCAAATACTGCTCTAACTCTGCAGGTTATGGTATTGAGTTAGGAGTGCAGCCTTATGCCCAAGACATCATGTTCCACAGATACACCTGGCCATCGTAATCCTTGGATACTTGGGTAAGGGGATCTGACCCAGAGGGTAATTTAAATTCCTTTGCTTCAAGAAAATGTTTCCTTTGTTCAGAAGGATTACTTCATGAGGATGTCAACATGTACTTGCCAGAAAGGCACTGGTTTACAGATAACCAGTGCAATGCATCCTCTCAAATCACATGGAAAGTTCCCTTAAAATAGAAAAGTGAATATTTCTACTTCCACTATTTTCTTGCATCTAAAATAATGGAAGATCATTAACCTGCCCTGGTTTTCAAGCTTCTGAATACATATAACCAAAAGCTTACTTCAATAATATATTTTTATGAGTTTATAACTAGGTCCACAATATAGTGTTTACATTAAGGATCTACAATGGTAGTATAGATTGTCTTATATATAGCCTTTTACTGTATCATTCTTTTCTTTATGCTGTATCTTCACCGTGTCTAAATCAAGATCATCAGTCTTCTTGCTTCCTGCCTGAAATAACTCTTAATGGAGTAAACTTTCTAGATTCATGACAATCTTTCACTTCAAATATATAAAAATGTGAAAAATATCTGGTGTGCTTATGTGTTATCTACAGTTGCTATTCAATCTGAGGCTCAAAGTTTTCCAGATTTAACTTCATGTGACAGCCAGTTCAGCCTTATTCACCAGCATTTTTTCGGTCTTTGTCATCTTAGGATTCAAGGATGGAATCCTTTGGGAAGTTAAATTGCTCATTCACCTTCTGGCTTTTGTGGGATCCTGCCATGTACAAATGGCTGCCATGATATCTACACATACACCTTACACTTAAGTAATTATTGTAGTGGAGTCCTGTAGCTCAGTGGTTAGAGCATTCGCCTCGCAAGCAAGACACCTCGGTTCGATTCCTGGTAGGACAAAATCTTGGGCGAGTTTCCTTACTCCACACGCCTGATAATATTCCCTCAAGAAAAAAAACAATAATGATTTGGTCACTCAACCCATGACTGTTTGTGGAACATTGCTGTGCACAATTGGCTGCTGCGCTTTGCCCACAAATATACAGTCAATTCACTTTACAGTATACTCTGTGAAGCACTTTGAGACTAAAAAGCATTATATCAAATGCAAGGATTATTATTATTACTGCTTTGAGATGTTTCGACGTTATAAGTGCTACATAAAATGTAAGGATCATTATTAAAACCAAAACCATCCTACTCGCTCCCACCAAAACCTTTCCTCTACTGGTTTGGACTCTACCAAACTCTGCAGCTGCTCATTTTAGCTCATAGAGCATTTTATTTGATTCTCACCTCTTCTTTAAGCTCTTCATCCATGACCAACTTCACATTCCTCCATCTCCGCAACAGCACCCTTTTCATCTCTTTCTCACAACCAACGCAGCCAAAGCTCTCATCCTTGATTTCTGATACTTGATTTCTCCAATGCCCTTACAGCCTTTGCAGCTGAATCCTCCACAAGCAACATATCATCTTGAATTCCACAGCCTGTCCCATACCAAGTTCTGCAAACTCATCACCCACAATCTTGCCAGGCTCCCTATTTCCCAATGGATAGATATTAAAATAGAAATTTCAAATGCCTTCACACTCTTGCTCCACCATACCTATATGATCTCTTCATATCATAGAATCATAGAATTATACAGCACAGAATGAGGCCATTCGGCCAATCGTGTCTGTGTTGGCTCTTTGAAAAGAGCTATTCAAATCAATCCCATTTATCCACTCTCTTTCCCCATAGCCCTGCAAACTTGTCCTCCCAAAATAATTATCTACTTCTCTCTTAGAAGTTGTTATCGAATAGACTTAAATCACCTTTTCAGGCAATGCATTCCAGCTCCAAACAACCCGCTGTGTGAAAATATTTCTCCTCACCTCCCCTCTGTTTCTTTTAACAACTATTTTAAATTGGTGTCCTCAGGTTACCGTGTCTTTAATCAATATTGCCAATCCCACCCCCACACTCCTGTTTTTCCTTCCCTATCCCTCCTGAATACATTGTAGCTAGGAATATTCAGCTCCCATTCCTGCTTTTGTTTGAGCCAAGTCTCCATTATTGCCATTAAATCATAGCCCCATGTGGCAACTTGAGCCTGCAGCTCACCAATCTTATTTGTACACTCCGTGCATTTACACACGTGCACTCCAAGACCAACTGAGTCTGCTCTGCATTTCTCCCCTGTCTAATCCCTCCTTTTGCTGTACTACTCCTTATTGCATTGCTATTCATCTCTCCCAGTCCTCTCTGTAACTTGTTTCTCCTCTCTGATGTTACATCTTGATTCCCTTACCCCCTCGAAATTAGTTGAAACCCTTCCCCACAGGACTAGTTAACCTCCCTGTGAGGACATTGGTCCCAGCCCTGTTCAGATGTAATTCATCCACCTTGTACAGATCCCACCTGCCCGAGAACTGGTCGCAATGTTCCAGGAAACTGAAGCCCTCCTTTCTGCATCATTTATCCAGCCATGCATTCATGTGTTTGATCCTGCTGTTTTGATAGTCATTTGCACGAGGCACTGGGAGTAATCCAGAGATCACCACCTTTGAGATCCTACTCTTTAGTATTTTTCCCTAGCTTCTGATACTCTCCCTGTAGGATCTCAGCCCTTTTTTTTCCCTCCGTAGTGGATCCAAACATGGACCATGACTTCTGGATGTTCCCCTTCCACTTGTAGAATGTTTTGCACCCGTTCTGTGATGTTTTCAACTCTGGCACCAGGGAGGCAACATAGCATGCAAGCGTCACGTCTTTGGTTGCAGAAACGCCTGTCTACTCCTTTTGCCGTTGTGTCCCCAATGACAATTGCATTGACACTTTTCACTGTGTCCCCCTGTGTATCCATTTGCTTTTGACTCCTCTCCCCAGAGGTGTCATCACCATCACCTGTATTCAGCACAGAGAACCGGTTTGTGAGTCAAAGTACAACCTAGGTCTCTTTCAGCTCCCCTTTTGGTAAGTTCTATCATGTCCATGGAGCAGATACATCCATGTACCTATTTTTACTTCTTCTATGCAGTACCTTGCACTTATCTATAATTAATTTAATTTGCTAGTCATCAGCCCACATTCATACCCTGTTACTGAGCCAGACTTTGTGTATCAACCTGGTACAGTGATAGCACTCTCGTCTCCGAGTCAGAAAATTTTCGGTTCAAATCCCAAGTCGGGACTTGAACTCACATAGTCTAAGCTGACACTCCAATGCAGTGTGAATCATTGTCAGAGGTACCGTCCTTTAAATTAGATGTTAAACTGAGGTCCCGTCTGCCTGTTCAGGTGAATGATAAAGATCCCATGACACTATTCAAAAAGAAAAGGGATTTTCTTCCGGTGTCCTTGCCAGCAATCCCCTATAAAATTGGTCACTCACTCCATGGCTGCCACCTTTGCCTACAAATACACAGTCACTCCACTTTACAGTAATTCCTGTGAAACGCTTTGAGATGTCATTCCGATGTGATAAGGCACTATATCAAATGCAAGGATTATTATTACTAAGCTATCTTTGTAGGACCTTTGCTGACTTTTCCGATTCCACAGTTCCCTCAATTTGGTGTTATCTGCAATTATAATTACTTTTCACTAGGTCTGCTGATACACATCATTAATGTATACAAGGAGCAGGAAGGGTCCCAGTACAGACCATTGAGGCATCCTGCTTAATACTGCCCCCTAACAACGATCTTCTGCCTCCTTTCCTTCAGCCAATTTTGAATCTCTGTCCTTGATTCCCAGTGACATCAGTTGTGAAAGTGTTGATCAGATAAGATCTGGCCCTTCTGAATCCATGTTGTTTGTCATTTACTAGACTATTTTTAGGCAGATAATACTCCACTTTCTTTCTGATGATTGATTCTATCAGTTTTCCGATTTTTGAGATGAGGCTAACATCGGGCTATGGTAATGAAAAGAATTGCTGACAAATGATAAACTCAACAGATGGCAGGATCCCCCAGTCTACAATTTTGCTACAGAGATCTGAAAGATTCTTACAGACATGTATATCATGGATCAAAAATAGACAAAATAGTAGAAAGAAGCAGATAATCTAACAACCCATAAGTCATAAGTAACTGTTGAACACTTTATTCTATATATAATAAATATAGAAGTCGCTGGGAACACTCAGGAGGTCAGACAGCATCTGTGAAGAGAGGAAAGTGAGTTAATGTTTCAGATCGATGACCTTTTGTTCTGAAACATTAACTTACTTTCCTCTCTCCATAGATGCTGCCTGATCTGCTGAGTGTTCCCAGCGATTTCTGTTTTTATTTCAGATTTCCAGCATGTGCAATTATTTTGCCTTTTGCTTTATTCTGTATGTGTGGTGTACCATCACTTGTCAGAGATTCCACCACCTTTTAAAAATATGAAACTCCATGACGTCAAACATAATAGTTAGAGACAATCTAAAACCATCGTTAGTTTAATGTACTCATATCTTTGGATCATGTTAAGATACTTGTTGATTATCAGGCAATTTTATATCAACATAAGGACTTGAACAATGTGCAGGGGTTCAGTAACTGATATGGTATCCTTCTGTCAATCTGATGTTTGCATCCAAGGTGTGTTACAGATACTAGAGTTTCTTCTCAGAAAATATAGGCGTCTGCTTTCCTTGGGGCTTGAATTCTCAGCACTGTCTTTTCTCTACCATACTTTCTCCTATATTAGGTCATGGAAATCAATCAAGAGTCAATGTTACAGTTTCAGATTTTTAGAGTACCACAGTCTTCTATGACGGCCTCACAACTGATCCTGTAAGTGGACTCTTATCCTCTGTAATCCAGACGCTGAACCTTTCTATACTCACCCTTTGCAGAGGTGCGTAGCTAAAGGCTAAAAATTACCCTTCTTGTAGTATTTTATTATTGGAATTGGCATGGTCTTGCTATACACTACTGAATCTTTCGATATGGTGGATATTACAGTTTCGATCTGCTCTTAACAGAGTAACGTTTTATTTATAAGTCAAATTTAATAGGACAGATATCAAACTAGACAATACTACAAAGTACAAATTACATACAATCAATAAAAAGTCCTTGATGGTTAATTTACCCTTGGGTACAATTCTCCCTTCTATCAAGCTTACTAAGGCCAGAATTAATGAACACAGTTCATTCTCTGGGTTCAGTTGTCCATGAATCTTTTTATTTTCTTATCCCTAGATTGGGTATGCAATTTGCAAGCTCTACAGACCATCCTAATAATAGTGTGCAATTTCATGCCGTTCATGGTACAGCTTCCGAAAAGGACTGCCAGTGAGTACAAGGTTGCTCGCTTCAGTGACATTGCATTGCATCTGGAATGCCTTAGAATGTAGCTTCAAATGACTACTGACATCCTGCCACAACACTCTGGCAATGAATCATAAGCCATCACAGGTAGTCACTATCACAAGTATCAGCTATTTAAGCCAAAGCCTAAGATAATGGGTGTTTTAAATGGTTATAGATTACTCATAACAGCAACAAGTTGAGCTATCAGCATTTTGAATATCCTGCATTTCTAAAAGGCACTGACGCAACAATCTTCACATTTTCTCTTCTTTTTAACCCTTGTTACATAATCCAGAATAGATGATATACATCTGATTCAACAATCTTGAACATTATTGAGTCATTCTTAGAAAAGAATACAATCATCAGCCAGATAACCTCATTTGGTGTACAACTGTATGTAATTACACGCACAATCAGCAAATAAGCAACATTATATCCTGTAGTCTTTGATGTCAGCACATTGCAGGATACACGCTTGCCAAATACTTTTTTTCCTTGTGTTCCTCAGGAAGAGGAAGGATTATTTAGATATTCCCTTGATTCCTTCATATCCCAAAATAATTTAGTGCATACAGTGCACTATTGAGTCCACTTATAAATGCTCTTTCCTCTGATGTGTTTGAGAAAGACCAATTTCAACCTCTAACTGTTCTGGATCTGCTCTCCCAGAATAACAGTCAAGCTCAACACTGTTCCTCTAAGGAATTTCCACAGATGTCCAGCTCTTTCAAAGAGCAAACTGCTAAATAAAGTTTTTGTACTTTTGCTTGGGAATGAGTTCTTGTGATCTTCTATATCAAAGGTATGTAATGTCAATGTAATGTCAAGTAGTAAAACAACAACAGCAACAACAACAAAATTACATTTGTATAGCGCCTTTACGTCGGGAAGAGGTGCCAAGGCGTTGAAAAAGTAAGCTTTTATGCATCATGCCATCAGGCACCTCCCCTCCCCTACCTTCCCCCCCCAACCCCAGCTCGGGTCTGAAATGCTGCACTCTGTCCAGGGCCTTGGGACATCCTCCCAATGTGAAAGGCGCTATACAAATGTAATCTTGTTGTTGTTGTTATTTTATAGTGTCAAGGCAATCATTTTATAGCAATTGTCCTGATGTTCTGACAATTTTCGTTTATTTGAAATGTTTGTTCAACCAGTGCATCAAAACATGCTCTATCAGAAGCAAATTTGTGGCCATTCTAGATCATTATGGCTTCCTCCTCCTTGGACATCAAAACACAAATTTCACTGCATACATAGACTTTTTTGGAGCTCTGGCATACAATACTCTAAGATTTACACAAATATTTGTTTTGTTTGGCAGTAAAAGTGTACATAACTCTTCCCCGTGCCACCCCCACAACCCCCCCCCCCCCCCAGGGAGTATGTAGGCAGTATGCTTCATGCATCACAATTTGTATCTTTCTTATAAAGGGACTATTTCAAAGTTGACAGATAACGTAAATGTTAATTTCAGTGGCGTTATGGTGACCTTATTGACCAGTGTGAATAATCATAAAGCAACCCTTTTGTTTTTATAAAGTCCATTGTTGTCCCTATTTTTTTTTCGCATTAATCCTTAAATTAATTTGGGGTTGGTACAGCAACAACTTACTACATTCCTCATGCAGGGTAGCATTTTAGACCTAGGGTTGTTTAATCTTAGAGTCTGGCTTGGATCTTGTGGAAATTGGAGCTAGGGAGGCCAGCGCCAGTTTTGGAGTCTGAACCTCAGCTTGACAATGGCACAAGAGTTTTAGCTGCAGAGGGGCTGAGATAGGAATATAAGCAGACAATGATCCAGAGATAAAATAAACCCTGTTTGATCAAGGACTGGACATAGGGCTTGATGCAGAAAGCAAGGTTATGTATTGGCTCAGTTAGCCAGTACAAGCAGCTGGAGAGGTTCATAGAGTCAGAGGCAAGAAGGTACTGGTGAGAGCTGACTCTTCATATGAAATGTGCAGTAAAATATATAATTGTAATCTATGATTTTTAAAACAAAAATCAATTGTAGTCTCCAATAGGTCAGCTGGGAATAGAAAGAAAAGCTGACTGCACTATTCAAGCATATGACTTGCTGAATCAGCTGAGGAACATAACACTTGATATCCATCAGTATATGTGACCCAGGAATAGAGTATAGATAAAGCAGTTAACATGAAAGGAAGAAAGTGGGTGATGAAGAGCATTGTTTGCTACAAACATACAAACCTAAGCAAGATTTCATGATTTGAATAACTATAAAGAATAATTCTGTGTTTATTAAAATTCAACTGCAACCTAAGAAAGGTTTCAGATAACTTCTGTCTAATTACAACAACAACTTGCATTTACATAGCGGCCTTCATGTGGGGTAGCATCCTGGAGCTCTTGACACTGGCTGAGTCTGACCCCGAGCCAGTGAAGAGAGAAGGGGGAGGTGACCGTAAGCATGATTGAAAAGGAAGGTTTTCTGCGGGGCTTGAAAATGGGAGGGAGAGGGCAAGGCAGAGGGATTGAGAGAGAGTTCCAGAGTTTCGGAGCATAGTGGCTGAAGGCACAGCCACCGATGGTAGATCGGAGGGGATGAGGGACAAACTGGAGGCCGGAGCCAGCCGAGGGGAGGCAGCGGATGGTGGAGTGGGGGTTAAGCAGATCGGCTAGGTAGGGAGGTGCGAGGGAATAAAGTGATTTGAAAACGAGTGAGAGGATCTTAAAATCGATCCATTCAATAATTGGAAGCCAGTGGAGATTAGCAAGGACTGGTGTGCTGAATAATCACATAATTAACATTAATTATGTGATTATTAATATATTCCATAGCTCCTCTTTTGCCTTTGAGAATTCTTTTGACAAATGTGTGTATGTAAATATTTGTGATAAAAAAAGATACAGTCTGGAAACTCTGTTCCCTACAGGTTTCTTTCAAAGGTCCTTATAGGTCCCATATTCCCTTAGCTCCAATTCTAAATCCATGTGTGCTACACTCTTGCTTGATCATGCGGTATTTATTTAGAATGAAGCAGTTAACCTGAAAGGCACTTTTTCCAGAACAATTTTAATTAGAAATAGCAGAATTTAAAATAGAAATGCACTATTTGTCCACTATTCATGGAAACAGAATTATATATTTATACATAGCGAATATTTGGCAGGGAATCATCAAAATTACGTTAGCAATTTGTCGCCAACGTCAGAATTAACAGCCTCAGAAAGCCCACATCATACTGGAGCTGTGCTCCTGACACCACCTGCAGGAGGTGGTGTTAGGAGCAATGCAATTGATACATGATATAAATGGGAATTGCACTGGGCTCCCTCCCCTGCGGCCCATTCAATTTTCTCAGGTGTCACAGGAACTTTGAATGGAGCAGTTAATTGTTATGAAAAAGCGGCTTGAGATAACATTCTTCAGTAACATAAGTGCTACACTACACGACCTGCGTGCCAGTGCTATATAAATGCAAGTTGTTGTTGTCTGTAACATTTAAAAACAAACACCCAGGTTTTGGTGTTATCTGTAACGTAGAACAGCATGCATCCACCAAAATAAATCTGTTTTTTTTCCCAATTGAAAGTGACGTGGATCAGGCAATATAAATCTGGCTTGCTGCTCCATATTGCTATATTAATCATCTTTATTTCTGAATGTTTTTATAGTCTTTTTTATTGAATCTTAAATTTTGCTTTTTAATGATATTGTGCTTTCCTCCACCAGTTTTGTCCTTTCTCTTCTAAAGGAACTGCCTGCTGCTGGAGTATGGGTCCATGGGTGCATTCCATCTTCATGGGTGAACCCAGATCAGTGGTAGCCAATCTGTGGCCCATGGGCCGAAAGTGGCCCGTAGAGCTATCAAGAAGCAGCACACCCCTCCCCGACTCCTGAATATTTGATGATTCTAGGTAAGTACGTGTTTGATCAGTGATGTGTTTTCAGTTTTTTCTTGATTGAATACTTCTTGATTTATGGCATAAAAGTTAGCCACCAATGGCTCAGATGGTGAGTGAAATTGTTGAACATGTTGGGTGCCAGAGTCCAGTCTGATCCCTATTCACCTCACGTTCAATAGCAGTGGGGAACCCAGGTGAAAAATGTTTTTCTTCCTGCAAGGCCAGTTGTTGAGTCTGAATTGTTACCCAGTTTAGTTTACCAGACAGACTGGGAATTAAACCTATGATCTGTCTCTATATGGTTCAGTTTCACACCACTTACTCAATGTACCAGCTGAACCTTCGGAGGAGCCTCTAGTAAAATCTTTAAACTTTGTAAAATAATAAATAAACAATAAGTACACTGCAATGTTTCATCGAATATTGTCTTCACTTTAATAATAATGACACCACTCTTCCATGTTGCATTTATAGTTCTTGTATTTTTCAATATAACAAAACCTTGTGAGATTATGGTATGATGTGACATAGACAAAAACCTTTTAAAATATCAAACTGCTTTACATATTACTGTTTCTATCATGAAAGTGGCTCTCAAATTGATTTAATATATATCTACTTGAATCTTAGTAATACACCATAGCAACCATATACATGTCTAAAATCCAGAACCAGTCTCCATAAAAGTACAAAGGTTAAAATATAACGGTAAAAAGTAAAGTATTAAAAAAATCCAAATACCTTTTAAAAGTTTTGACATATCTCAGAATTTGTCTTTATCTTGGTACAAATACAGATACATTCTTTCACAAGGATAACATAACCTGACTTATTTTCAATTGTATTCAGAATCTTCAGTTGGTTCAAGACAAAGTTGGTTCAAAGACAGAATATCACCAGTCCCAAGCAAGCATGCCAAATTTATAATCGTAATAGTGCAATAATAATTCCTGGTAAACAAAATATCAACCTCCTGCAAAACATAGATGTTTTAGGAAGCTGAAATATTGTATATTAAGAAAAGTAACATCCATTCATATCTAAAGTGGCAGTGTTATTGGTCTGGCTGACCCATCATTGAAAAACATTTAGAAATTACCTCTACAGAGTGATTTAAACTCTAATATCATCATCATCATCATAATAATAATCCTTGCATTTAGTATAGCACCTGATCATGTCATCAAGACATCTCAAAGCAGTTCATGGGATATACTGTAAAGTGGACTTGACTGTATTTTGTGGGCAAAACAGCAATGCATAATGACCATCTATTAAAATGACATGATCTTGCATTACAACACATTTTACAAAGTATTGAAATGTGAGTTAGTTAACTGTGATATTGATTACTATTGTAACAATTGCAAATTCACTGAACTTTCAACTGTACATGTTGCTTAGGCGTTCAATTGTGCATTGTTTCAATTTAATAGTATCTCCTTTCTTTGGTCCACACACAACAAAGTAAACACAACAACACAAATAAATTCCCCAGTACATCTGTAGGCTGGAAAAAGATTCAGAATGATATCTAGTGAATCTCCCCAACGTAGTTTGCTGGAGCTTTGTTTACAATTAGCTTATTTCAATGTGAGCGTAGTAATACAAGGAGAACACGGGCATTTACATTAATATTTCAATGCAACCAGATGTCCGTGGATTGGGTGTGTTTTCGGCATGTAGAGAATTCAACACCTGTTGCGGCTCAGGTAGTCAAGTGTTTGACAACCAGTCAGGAGGTCACAGGTTCAAGTCCCCAGATTCCCTGTTACTTGATCGTACTTGCCTTCGTGGGTGAATCTCATTAGTTTACAATTGTGCCCAGATCGAGTACTATGGAGTACTAAGGTCAAGGTATCCCCTCAGAAGGAAAGAGGAAATGAGTGGTGGAACCCTATGGGCCACATCCTTGCTCTGTTACAAAACCATGGAATTTCACTGATGACATTCATGGAGTTTCAAGTTCCCAGGTTGAATAAGGTTATTCTGGGAATATAGGGATCCATACAGAAGTTTTAAGAAGAACTTGACACTTACTGCTACAGTCTGCTAGAATGTATATTGTATACTTGCTTTATATGATATTTGTTGTTGCTGTTTTACTCCAATGTCTTACAATCTTCACTGCCTCTCCCGTGGTTAATAAGGTAACTGCAGAACTTTTCACTTATTTATTCCAGAATCGTTCTGAGCAGTGGTCTTGGTCTGCACCAACTTTTGTAGAGTTATGAATTTGTGTCTTAATTTTGGAATGGTGGATCTCATTCCATGATTGTTTGAGGGACACTGCTGTGTGCAATTGACAACATGATAAGGTGCTATACCAAATGCAAAGATTATTATTATCTGAACCTATGTATGATATTAGAAAGCCATAAATCTGAACATATAGTATATCCATCACAATTTACTAATAAAAACAATAATTGTACAGTTATAATATACTTTTTTGGTTTAAGAATCTATACAGTAAATGTGGTTTTCAATGTATTCTCATTGTAAATAACATTCTCCATAATATTTAGACATGTTGCCCCCAGTCCAATAATAATCAACATCATTGAGATATCTCAAAGTACTTATAATAATATAATAATAATCCTAATAAGTGTACTTTTGAAGAGTTCAGAATCTTAGTGACTTAAGTGAATAGTGACTTATGAATAATCAAACCTCATTAGATAAAATGACATCCAAACCTAATTTGGCAAAGGTCATACCAACTGTGTTTCACCTTAACAATTTGAATAGGGGTTCAGTATATTATGTGTAACCAAACAGACAAAGTTTTGCTGTTTGGCGTGTGTGTGGTTTGATGAACAACACATATGGCAAGTGTTTTGCACAGTGTTTGTTTTCCTGTCTTGCACTCGCAATAAGGTCTATGAGAGTAGCACGGAAATGTGGCCGTTTTTTTCCCCTTTTTATTTTCGTGGGTTTTATATTTTATTTTTTACTTGACCGCCTTAACTACTGTAAACATAGCTTATT